>NW_022985693.1:1301580-1667959 GCF_902459465.1 Asterias rubens
AACACCTGGTTGCATCTCTGATATCCCTCCCAAGTTTGAGGCATGTACTACACATATTGTGCTGGTATTCCTAATTGTTTCAAATAGCATATTTAATATTTGGTTGTGGCTTTTACCGACAGTTTAGAACTGGAGTTTAAGAAAAAATTTAACTTAACTTCAATGGTTTTTGTACATGTGTTGTGTGGTTTTTTTTTCACCAAAGTGTCTCTTAATTACTCCACAGGGAAAAAGACTATGTTTCTGAACGAAGAGATGTGAGTATACATTAATTGTGTATTGAATTAAGGCAACAAATGTATATGATATTGAGATGATATTGCTGGTAAGATAAATTATGCCTTCCAGTAAAGGTAGAGGTTGATAAGAATGTTGTGAACTTTACAGTAAGTGATGAAAATGGAAGTCTTGAAGTAGATTACCTTGTGTAAAAACTGATGATTGTATTTTTCTCCATAAGATGATCAGACTACTTATCAAAACGCTGAGTTGAAACCAACAGTTGTTTTCAGAACCACCCCAACTCATTTATAGATTATCATTCCATGGTGTAACTGCAAACCTTACTATATGGTATTTTTCTAATTGTCCAGTTGGCTGTCGACTTCCTGTACTGTCTGGTATTGATCGAGGTCTTGAAGCAGCTTCATCTCCATCCAGTTCCTGATATTCAACTCAATCATATTGAAACTCTAGCTTTTAAACATTTCAAACACAGAGACAGGTAAGTGGAAACACTCCGCTGGCCACTCTTTTAGGCTGTATACTCCTCAGGTAGTTGAGATGGTTAAGGAATTAATTAAGGCCCAGTGACCAGGGGTAAAAAAGTTGGAAGCACTTTGAGATGCCCTTTGGGTGTGAAAAGCCCTATATAAAAATTGGTTATTATTATTAAAGCTTTTTAGGGCTATGTCAATGAAGCAATGTACAGACAGCCAGTTGCAGGCAGTCTCCAAGAAAAGAATCCATTCACATTTAATGTTCTCACAATTATCTCGGGAATCGTGAGACATCAATAATAGTAATAATAATAATAATAAGACTTGTAATGTGCACATATCCACCCTGCTGGGTGTTCAAGGCGTAAACCGGCTGAAAACCTACCTGTATGCTACCAAAGTGGTCCCGTAGCATGCACTCTAGTTTGTTGCCTCCACGTTGATGCAAAAGTTGCCTCCTGTGTCAAGGCCCTTAGAAGTATAACCACAGTACACTAGTCTAAAACCATTCCTGATTGTCCATTCATTTGGTTTATTGCTAATGTAATGAAGTACAAAACATGCATGATAAAACCCAACTTTCCCCACCCCACCTCCACGAGTAAATCTTCTTTGCTGTGTTGATTTTGTTTTTGAAAACTTGTTTGCTTTTAATCTACTACTACAGAGTAGAAATGTGATTGATGAGATGTTTGTTTGATAACTATACAGCCTGCAGTCTGGACCGAATACAGAGAACTTTCATATCATAGCAGACCTTTATGCTGAAGTACTTGGTGTATTAGCTAAGACCAGATTCATGTCCGTGCGTAAACGCTTCCTAATTGAACTGAAAGAACTTCGCTCTGAACCACAGAATGTCCAAACTACACAGGTATATATCTTTTTGATTGTTCACAAACTTATTTTCGGAAAACACCTTTTAAAAAAAATTGTTGTAAATAACAAATTGTTTCTTATAAATAGTGAGAGCAGCGGTTTTCTCACTGTTATTCTAAAATTTACAACACGCTTACCTGGGCCCAATTTCATAAAGCATGTTAGCAGCTTTATTTCATAAAGCATGTTAGCTTTATTTTATAAAGCATAATGTAAGAACAAAACAAATGAAATGGAAGGCAGCAGTGTTAGTCTGTGTTCCAAGCTATTAAATGCTCTTAATTTGACTTGTGTCCAGGCTATCATCAGCTTGATCATGGGAATGAAGTTCTATAGAGTCAAGATGTTTCCTGTAGAGGATTTTGAAGCGTCATTTCAGCTGCTTCATGAGTGTGCTAATTACTACCTAGAAGTAAAAGATAAAGACATCAAACATGCTCTGGCTGGACTACTGGTGGAGATATTGGTTCCAGTTGCATCGGTAAGCTTATTACATGTTAGTCAGAAGCAGTTTAGTCTCCATTAATAGGCATGATATTCTTTCTAATTTAATCAGTATTTAGTTTGGGTTTTTAGCTTCTTTTTGGCTTCTAGGTACCTTAGGGTTTACGCACAATATATGTATGGGGGTTATAAAAACAATTATTGGCTGCTTTTACTTGAGCTATGGTTAAATCTAAAACTCCCTTGTTTAATATTAATCATTGTTACTCTGTGTTTTTCTTTCAGTGTGTTATGAATGAAGTGAATATTCCTGTGTTAAAGAACTTTGTGGATAAGCTATACCAGACAACTCTTGACCAGTGTAGTAAGAAGAAACATGCCTTAGCTGCCTTTCCTTTGCTAACATGTCTACTATGTGTCAGTCAGAAACAATTCTTTCTGTCTAATTGGTGTAATCTCCTCAATCTGTGTCTCACCAATCTCAACAAGGTGAGTCAAATTAATCTTTCACTGTCTTCATTTTTTGTTGTCAATAATCATTGCTGCGTCACTTGGATGGAAAGTAAAGCAGTTGGTCCAATGTGTTGTGTTATTTTGTAAAAGAACCCAATGCATTTATCGAAAAGAAAGGAGTTCACCCCCAAAAATTGGAAATTACTGAACATTGAAGCACCTTGAGCATCATGGATATGAGTGCTATATAAGAAGCCATGATTAATTAGTTAACAAATTTAAAAAAAGTATGTAAGGTAGAATCTACAAATTGTCAAAAATATACTTTAATTAAAAAATCTGTAAGTGTGGAAACAGTGGGTGTTAAATATTGAATGATGTTGATCCTTGACAGCATCGTGATCCTAAGATGTCTCGTGTTGCTCTGGAGTCCCTTTACCGCCTTCTCTGGGTCTACGTTATACGCATCAAATGTGAGAGTAACATGACAACCCAGATCCGCCTTCAGAGCATCGTTAATTGCCTCTTCCCTAAAGGATCTCGGAATGTGGTGCCAAGGGACACACCCCTCAATATCTTTGTCAAGATTCTTCAGTTTATTGCTCAAGAGAAGCTGGAGTTTGCCATGAGGGATGTGATTTTTGATCTCCTTGGAGTCACCAGTAAACAAAAAGTCTTGTGCCCAGAGGTAAAGAAATTATTATTCTGATCAATAACATGTATTTCATCCTAGCTTGTGTACTGCAACTCTCTT
The DNA here is from genome assembly GCF_902459465.1 of Asterias rubens. Taxonomy (NCBI): domain Eukaryota; kingdom Metazoa; phylum Echinodermata; class Asteroidea; order Forcipulatida; family Asteriidae; genus Asterias; species Asterias rubens. The sequence goes on from NW_022985693.1 coordinate 1,304,830, forward strand.
CATTCAATCAATCATTCATTGATCGTTGATGGTCTATAGACCTTATGCACATTACGTCATTTCAGTACGGCGCCCCCGCATTGAGGTCAAAACGAGATTGTTCATTGGTCAATCTATGTGCGTTTTGATTGTTTCGTCACCGTTTGACTTCAAAGATGGCGGCTGGATGACGTCAATGCATAAGGTCTATTCTTTAAAAAAATTCCATGGCAACCAAAAGCTGAATTGCATACAAGTCAAAAAGATAAAAAAGGAAAGCTATTCAAAAATGCAGACAAAAAAAGAAAAACAGTAAAAGTTTACTGTATATAATGTACACGTCTATATGTACGCGTCTAAAAATATAACCAAAGGTGAAAAACTTTGACTTCAAAAACTCCAAACTGTGTACTGGACTCATTTTTGCTGTCAATTACTCTCTCAGTCACAAATCTTCCCTGGTTACCCATCCAGCATCGTGTTTCATTTAAAGTCCTCTGGATGGTACACAAGTGTATACATAGTATTGCCCCTCAGTACTCACTTACTCATTAATCGGGCACGGCAGGACTCGGATCTTGTTAATACAAACATCTTGTTACCATTCCTAAGTTCTAAATTCCTTGTTTTTCAATATAGATCTAGACAATTGATAATGTGACAACTTAAAAAGGTCACCATGAAACTCCTTGTGTCTGTTACGCAACAAACATCCTTGTAGTTTTTATCATTATTAATAATGTTTCCAAACACTACTTGAAGATGGAAAATTGAAAAGAAAGTTTATCATGACTTAAGCATATTTAATTTCTTCATTGCATCACAGAGAATTATTCTGTTTTATTTCCAAGCGTATGAACATTGGTCTGAGGGCCTTTCTTGTAGTAGCTGATGACCTACAACAAAAAGATGGTGTCCCTCCAATGCCTACCACTACGCGCATCATGCCATCTGGTAACACCCTTCGTGTTCGGAAGACTTTCCTGAATAAACAATTAACTGAAGATGCAGCTAAGAGTATTGGTGTGTTGCCGTACTACCCAGGGATTCGGAAGGCAATGGATGGGATTATTAAATCACTGGATGCTGCAGTGGGTAGAGCGCTATTAATGACTAATGTACAGTGTCTCAACAAGGAACTGGATGATCTCATGACGTAAGAAATCAAACCAACTTTTTGCGAAATTGTATTCTTGTTTGCTTTTTTACCAAACAGTATTTTGGTGTACAAAATGCATTACAAAGCAGTTTCATATTGTATTTCATAATTCATTAACTGTTAAACCTAAAAAGCAAACAGATTGGACACCCCTGTATACCCTGTTCCTTTAAGCCCCTTGTGATATTTCTTTTAGATACATAATACATGTTCACCTGATGTTGTTTAAAGTATACTTTAGTTTTTTGGAACCTCTTGATTGTTCTAATCCTAAATAAATTTAGATGTACACAACATAACTAACATCTGAAATCAGATCGCTCATTGAGATAAAAAGAACACACAATCTGAGAAGCGTTATGCAGTGACACTTCTCAGATTCAATTTTTGGAGCTTAAAAACTGTTTTCTTTTGACATAACCACATTATTTTGAAGTAGCATGATTCTCATAATGTCTTATACTATCAAACTCTGCTGTGGACTTCTAACCCATTGACATTAGTTTTAAGAGTTCTTACCAAACGCATACCTTCCCTTTATTACAGGAGTGAACGTCGGCCTAAGATAGAGTTATTTCGTACCTGTGTTGCAGCCATCCCTAGAGTCATTCCAGATGGTATGAGTAGGAAGGATCTACTAGAGTTACTGGCTAGATTGACAGTACACAGAGATGATGAACTTAGGGGGTATGTCAGTGATCTTGTACACCAATGATTTTTTTTTTGCAGTTATTTATATTTTTACACTCTAGTAGCCTTTCGTCATTTTTTTCGCCATACATCGTAATACATTGTAATCATGTAATTAGAGTTGTATTGATTTAGCTCATTGATCACTTTGAGTTCAGTCAACCTCATGGTTTCTTTTCATGTTTCGATGTTCTATATTTCTTGCAACATTGTTGTTTACATACTTTGTTTCCTTTCCACAGTTTGGCTTTTACATCATTGCAAAATGTAGTGTTAGACCTCCCAGAGTGGAGGGATGAGGTGCTCAACTGTTTCATCAATTTCATCTTACGAGACATTGCAGATACTTTCCCTCTGATCCTGGAGAGTGCCCTCAAGATGCTACTTCAGCTTCTGTCTCAATGGAGGACAGCAGTCCAGAGCAAGGAGCAGGAGAAGGTCAGTCCTCAAACTTAACCAATTCTTATTCAATTTTTAATTTTTAAAATCTGAGTTTGAGTTGCTCCTGGCTTAGTACGTGGTTACCAAACGGTTACCTTCCCTTTAACATTTAAACATAGTTTCTACTTAGTTATAATATTCCTATCCTACATTTTTCACCATTGATTGTTAGGTGCAAGTTAAGTCCCCATATGAGCGTAATCCTCATGCCAGTATATTGAATACTGCAGAAGGATTTGCTGTGGTCTTCCTCTGTAGCTGTCGTCCATTGGTTCGACGTCTTAGCTACTTCCTCTTGAAGGAAGTACGTGCTCTCTTTGGCATTCTGGGTTACTCAAGGGTAAGTGAAGTCTTTTGAAATGCTTTAAGATAATGAAATGGCCTGTTTTCTTGTATATGATTTACGACTTAATGACATTTAGTTCTTTCCTTATTTGAAATTATAATCAGGGATGAGAAGTTTTAGGCTTTTATCTGAAGTCAGACTTTTTAACTCAGCTGGTGACGAAAATCAGCCAATATTTTTCCCCCATATAAAGAAGTTCTGCTTTTTGATGTAATTTCATTGGCTTAGGACACTGTTCCTAAAAGCTTTGGGAAATGTAAACCCCAGGTTTACCAAAAGGTGGTAATGCCATCATTTCAACGCGCCTCCTGAAGGTTGGATCCTAGTTTCAGACCTTTTTGTCAGCAATGACTTTTACCCCTGGATTATTCAGAATTTATTCTGAGATGTACTTGATATCAAAAGTGTCAAACTAAAATGTTAAGATCAGTCAATAGTGATAACTTGAAATGATCTTTGATTATGTTTGATTTGCTGGATCTTTAGATTGATGATGATGCTGTTATTGATGTGGTAGACAGAGCTTGTCCTGGTGTAGTGGACGGATTTGTCAATCAACTACCGCCAGCTGAAAAGGTGAGTCCATTTTTCTTATATAATTAATTATTCGTCAAAATGGATTGCCCAAACTGGTCAACAAGTTCCGAGTCCAAACTGGTAAATAATTTACTTGTATGAAGTCATTCCTTGCTTAGAGAATTTTCAGAGTTGGTGACTCTTTGAGGTTGGTTATTTTGTTATCATAAGTGTATATTGTTCAAAGTAAACTAAAACAGGGAGACCGACAACAAATGGCTAGATAGCTCTTTTGGCTAGATAGCTCATTTGGTAGAGGGCTGGCATGGTAATTCGGAGGTCTTGTAAGTTTTTCATTGTTCAGCCCCAATTTATTAAAACCTTTGCTTTCAATTCCAACAGGCCACCATTACCGCTGTGTCTAACATTGATCTCCATTGGGTCGTTGAACGTTCCATCAATCAATGGTCAGGCAGTACATATGAATCAACTCCTAGTGATTCTATGAGTAAATCGTTATCAAGTCGTGGTATGGGCGGTTTCAATCCATGGATCACATGCTTAGCAAGGTTCTTCGATAGTAACTGCTTACCACATTTCTGCCCTGCAGCAGTAAGTTTAGCCTGGCCTGTTGTACATACAAGACTGACACAACTCTACACCCATATTGACCCAAAGTAAGTTGATTCATGTTTGTTAGATCTGGGGCCCTATTGCACAAAGCTGTTAAGCAGAAACACTGCATGACAAACTTTTTTGCAAAAAAATTAGTGGGGCACCAGTCAGAACAATGTAAACTTAATGCAATTTTGGCTGGTAACTAGTTTCTGCTAAATTTTTGTGCTTACAGGTTTGATTAAAATGGGCCCTGATACGTTGAGTCATGCAGATGTAAAATTATGCTCCCTTGTCTTGATTAACCACTATCTCATTCTAGTTAATCAAATTAAAACCCAAATCAATATATTGTTTGAGAGTTGACTAGATGTAGCCATTGAGTTTGGTTGCATCTTATTTGTCTTAAAGACGTTGGTAAATAAACGTCTTAAAAGTGTTTAGTCAGAATTGTTTCTACTCCTTTCATATATGTGGACTGTTCATCAACGTCTATACCTTTACATGTTTCCTCTGTTCATTCTGTGTTGAATGGTTGTGTGTAACGACATTATATTCTTTGATTCTATTCAGTGCACCATCTGAGGGTCGTACTTCCATCCGATCCAAGAAGACTTTAAACCCTATGGATGAGAATATCTCCTTATGGAGGAACTACTTAGTATTTGCTTGTAGCTGTGCTCCACCTTGTGCTGGATATCAAACACCAAGACGCTGCATGTCGCCTGACCCAACCAGGTACAATTCAGAAGGTCATAAAAAGTGTTTTCCGCATTATGTTTGGATCTAGGTATACAGGTTATGATGATACACTCTCTGAATTCAATTTAACTTCTCTCCAAGAAAGAAGGCAAAATCTATTACACTGGTTTGGGAAGAAAATATTCAACTCCAACACATTTTGTTATCTGCTCCCCCAATTAGGAACAGTACAAGAGTTGTCAGGTCCAGTGCACAAGCTTCCTTAATTGTTTCCTTTTGCAATGTAGAGACAGGTAGGATTTCACAAAACGCTAGGATTAATCCTGTCTCAAGGTAGGATGAGTAACACATCCTAACTAAGAATGGGTTTGATGCGTCCTAACGTCTTTAGCTACGGAACTTAACTTGACCTTAGCCCTAAAGGTAATCCTAAGTTAGGAAGAGTTTGGTGAAATCGACGGCAGGTATTCCTTTACAACAATGATCATCTTGCTCGCTCCTCGTTTGTATTTTTCTAGTCTCAAGTCAACTTCTTTTTCAATTTGCTGTGTATGGCTAAAGCCATTCGGCTCTTGTTTTTGTTGTATTTTTGTAATTTTATTTTGGTAATATTTTGATGCAATTTTTGTTCTTTTTACTTTGTACAAAATGTCTATTTTATCCCCAATGCAAAAATAACATTGATATCCAATCAATGTTGAGTGGGAGACTAATCTTATTTGATCTGCTTCACACCATCACAGCGGCACCATTGGTGAACCATCACACATGGATAGATCAGAGGTCAAAGGTTACATCCTCTCACCAACAGTATCAGCTGGTACGCTGTTCAAGATGCTAGTACCATTGATAAAGTGTGACAACACGGATACCAGGGAAGCTGTAGTCAATGGACTGGGCTGGACAAACAATGCTGCACTCAGGTAAATTATTGTTTGTTTGTATTGCTCTAAAATCTCTTATTTATTACAGATGGAACCTTACAAGTTTTTTTAATTACCTAACCCTGAAACTTTATAAAAGTATGTAGAGCAGGACAAGTTTACCCTTAATACCCCAACATGTCCTTCGGATGAGACAGAAGCTGTAGGTCCTGTGTGTTGTGTAATGCACGTAAAAGAACCCAGTGTACTTAGCGAAAAGAGAAGGTGTTCCTGGTTTGATCCGCAGCACCTTGTAAAACCATCACATTGTGCTATAAAGGAATAGTTCAACATACCTTGCAAAATAAAACCACTGAGCGCTTTGATATGCCCATAGGGGTATGATAAAAAGCTTTATAAGAATCTAGTAATTTTATTTATATTATTATCATGTCATTGATTAATGATTAATGTGTAATTCTGGATTGATTTATCCAGAGATCTATTGGATGAGCTGCAAATCTTCATCAAAGATGCAGTGGAGAGAAAACAAGAGGTAGGTTGACATGATTCTAGAATCTCTTTCACACAGAAAGTTGAGTTAGTAATAGTATTGCCATAGTGATTTGTATTGTGACAGCGCACTTCCCTTAGTAATAAAGACTAATTCTCAGTTAAGATCAATCTAGCTAAATAGCTAAGATTGATCTCAATACTGTGGTCCACTACTAAGAAGTTTAAAAATTATGTCCAATGCTTTAAATAATTATTTGCTTCAGCTAGTGTATTGGCCACTCAGTAGAGGTCTATTCTAGAGGTCAATTCTTGAGGTTATCCCGAGGTCAGTAGGTCAGTTATTCGTCATTGCAAGATGCGTTATCTAGGCATAGAAGTTGTCTAATGGTACCTTCTTTTGATTTAACTCCTTGGTCAATCTTAGAATATGAGAAGGAAGAGGAGACGAGATTTCCTTCGTGTTCATCTCATCCGTGTCTTTGAACTTCTTGCCGAGCATGGAGTTTTCAAGGAAAGGTAAGTTTGGATCAAGAATCCTCTAGAGAACAATCTGGGCCCAATGTCATAGAGCTGCCTAAGCAAAACAAAATAGCTAAAACCAACAAAATTATTCTTACCAGAGTAAGGTTAACAGTCGAGTCACTTGCACCCAGTTTGTCACTGGTGTCCTTTCAATTTTTTTTGTGTTCGACCCCAGCAGAGTCTTTCCTGAAGGCTTAAAAAAGACTCTGCTATAAAGACTCTGCTAGGATCAACAGCTTGTTCTGTCTCTTCTAACATTTGTAAACAACATTTTCTGTTGAAGGCCCTCAATGAAATTGAGCCCTGAAAAAAATTATTGAACTGTGTGACAAAAATATTAAGTTTCAGTAGTTTCATTTGGTTTAAACAGATAGAATAGACTGAATTAAATAAAATTTACCAAGTCAGTCTTCAAATTTTCCCTTGTGGTTTGTTACTTTCAATAATCATCAAGAGATCAATACTGTTAAAATATTTTTTAAAGTAATTTGCATGTTTGGTAAACTTCAATATTTTCTTCTGTCTTTTTGTGACTTGTGTAGTTTCAGTGGTAGTTTGAACAAGGATGGTCAAGCGTTACACAATACTTCAGTTTTAGCTGAATACATTGAAGGGATGCGTCTAGTTCTAGAGACAGAAGGTGATAAAGACTCGCCTACTTTACATGAGATCAGACTTCATTACAGTGGGTTAGTCAGCAGACTCATTAAGAGCATTCCAGGTAAGCTACTCAATTGTAGTAACACGTAAAAGGCAGGATGCACTTTTGGTAATTCTCAAAGACCAGTTTTCTCACTTGGTGTGCCCCAGCATTTGCATAAAATAACAAACCTGTGAAAGTTTGGGCCCAATTGATCATTGAAGAGGCAAGAAGAAAATGAAAGAAAAAACACCCTTGTTGCATAGAATTGTGTGTTTTCAGATGCCTGAAAAAGGCTTCATGCTTAAAACCTTTCACAGATTATTTTCTCTGTGTGAAAAATTACTTCTTTCTCTAAAACTACATTAACATAAAGAATGTTGTTTTTTACAACGATTAACATTTTATAAAATCTACAGCAACAATTAATATTTGGAATAATTACAGAAGGTGTACCCTCCCTTTAACGGTCAGTTTGTAAAATGTGTTGCGGGTTTGATATGAAGATTACATCGTCTTGTCTGAATTATGTTGAAACCCAAAGTGAAATATTCCTCCAGTTTATATGCATCTTATTGTGTAAGTTTGCCCTATGCTTTGATTTCAGACATTTACTACCATTATGTGTGTTTCTAATATGCTTGATAATCTATTTGTATATTGTGTATTCATAATGTGTATTTCTAAGTATCCTTTGCTTTCTTCCTTTTTGACTGTTAGCTGAGAATCGTTTCAACGTCCTACCTAAGGATGTACGTTACAGTGTATTCTTCCTGTGTGGATCTTTGTGTCGTAAGCTGGGTGTGACATATGGTGCTGTAGATAGAAGCCCAACATACAAAGATGAACCAATTACTGACCTGGAGATGGAAGCTTTGCAGGTACACACATTATTTGACTCTTTCAATGCATTGACCTACAACTAGGCCCCATTTCATAAGGCTGCTTAAGCAGAAAAAGTAGCCAAGCACAACAAAATTACTCTTAGCAGAATAACATGTCCAGCCAAAATACAATTTCACATGCACCATTTGTGACCGGTATCCTGTTTGTTGCCATTATCATACAAAACCATTCACATATGAAATGATGAGTCGACTTGAGTGGACATCTTTGAACATATTATTGGTTCTGAGAAGCATTGATATACACATAATGAATGTTTATGAGTGCAATGGTGCAAATATGTTCATGAGTTGAAAGATGGAATGTTCTATTCAACGAGGCGGAGCCGAGTTGAATGGAACATTCCAGCTTTCAACGAATGAACATATTCGCACCATTGCACGAATGAAAAACATTCATTATTTGTTTTATATAACATCCAAGTAGATCTTTGTCATTTTGATTGAAAGATACAACTTTCAAAACAAACAAAGCGTAGGCCTCCAATTTTTAATTGTAGAAGACGAATGCTAGTAATTTTACTAATATGCCTTGCTGCGTTACCGAAGACAACGCGCACGCAGTGATGTTTTTACTCAGCTTTTTCGTTCCATCCGAAAAGTACCATTGCACGCTGGCAGCGTGCAATGGTACTTTTCGGATGGAACGAAAAAGCACGGTGAGTGACTCAGCGTGCAATGGTACTTTTATTTGCTATCACGTGACGTACAATCCTCCAATCAAATGGCAAGGATCTGCTTGGGTGTTATATAATATGAATTAAGTGCCATTATTTCAGTCATGGAGTGTTGTTGTGTTTGTTATTAGTCATGACATGATTTACTATTGACTGCTATTTACAGGCAATGTGTGGTCTACTAGTGTGTGGTGAAGTGTTTGATAGTAATGCTCTATCTCAGGAAGGGTACCTTTATACCTGGCTGGATAATCTGCTCAATTGCAATGATGAAAGGGTAAGCATAATGTTTACTTGCAGTCAAATGTTTGTGATTGATTCAGATGACAACACTGACCATGCAGTCTCCCCTGTCAATATCAATGCAACAATTTTTTCTCATGTTTGCCTAGTCTGAACACCTGACATCACACGGTGAGGCTTGTGAGTTGCGCCAGCCTTGGGCTTATGTCAATCCCCTTTCACAGGGAGGTTTGCAGTCAAATCATATGTACATATATACAACATAATTACATGTGTGTACACACAAACATTATGCATGCTGGATGCTGCCTACGGAAAGTGCAGCTGACAAACATCACCTCGGACCAATCAGAACACAGATACGGAAATCTTATGTCATAGCATGTTTATTTAATGAAATCATTGTATCCAATGAAATCACTGGTTCTGTAAAAACTAGTACTTGTCTTTAACCTTGCAAATGATCATATTTCACATATTTTACTAGAAACCTTACTTGATAGACATTTTATGTCATTGTATCTCTGACATATTTGTTTATATATTGAGATGATTGTGCTGTATAAGTATGCAAGTAAGGTGAGCTATAATGCAATCTAAGAAAACTGTTGTGAGTAATGGTAGCTCTGAGAAGAGCCGGTTTGTGCTCGATGTTTCAATAAGTGTGCTCTGACTGTCTTTGTTTATTTCTTCAGGTTGTTCAGCTGGGCAAAGAGACAGTCCTCTTACTCCTACAGAACAATCCTCAACAGCCAATGGTGTTAAGATGGGCTATATACAGATGCTACACAGGACCAGTACAAGTAGCCAATGGTTACTTCCAAGCCATGGCAGCAGTCTTCAATAACTCTAGAGAAGTAACTAGTAATCATAGGTAGGTTTTATTACAAGGAAGAATGGTTGAATCATTACTAATATATCAAATGGCCTTGCAAAAAAGGCTCTGTTATTTTTGACCTAGTAAGTTTTTGTTGTTCTATCCATGTATTCCAATTTATAAAACTCAATCCCATTTAAGGCTCCTTGTTTGTGCCTTTCTGACTTGTTGTTTGTAGCAATGCCATGCAACAGTACTGCCAAGCAATGCAAGTCCCATCTCCCAACCAGTTAATTTCCAGTATTCTTCCACATCTAAAACTGAAACTTCCATTCTTGTCTTCTCTCTATTGGTTCTTGGCTAGTACAGTAATTAAGCTGCTTTTCTAAAAGAATCCTTTGCTTCACAGCCAGAATAACTAATTAAATGAACTGAATGTTGTATTTGATTTATACAGTGAGTACCCATGTGAGGTGATCCCTACACTGTGTGTGATTCTCTTCAAGACGGCAGATCCTTACAGCATGATTCGTTGTACTGCACTGCAGCTCCTACAGGTGCTGGATAAACGCTTCTTTGGCTCAGACATAGTAAAGAGTACCATGCAAGCAACGCACGGCAAGACACACAAGATACTGTCCCATGAGCTGGCTAGGCTGCATCCTGAACTTACTCTTACTGTCTTCTCTGGTTAGTAGTAACAAATTGTTCTTTTCAATCTTTTTAAAGACTATAAAGTCCGGTTCATACAACATGCGAATGTGATGTGAATTTGACGTCACAGATTGGCAATAAGTAATTCGGAAGTGTTAAATCTGCTTAACTCCTGTAAAACATTTGCAGCAAAAACAAGGCTGTGTCGTCAAAAGTCGTCATTTCGCAGGAAGTATGAACCGGAATTAAGACTTTTTACTTTAATTCTTGTAATTTTTTGGGGGGCTTTGTTCTCCATTTTTTCTGAAATGTATCCAGATTTTGTCTTGACAGTTTCTTTTTAAATTCTTATTGTTTCTTTCTGTCCATTTGTTATGAATGTGCAGAGATCACGGAGCGTTTTGAGTCTGCACCCTTAAATCACCGTAAAGTGATGCTGGAGATCCTCTTACCATGGTTGTATAATGTAGAGCTAGTCGGTGAACCTAACAAGGATATTTCCAGTATCTCTAGACATGAGAGAGATATAGATCCTGAGGATCAAGATCATGGTAGTCCACTTAAGACATGTGGTTGGGGATCTAAACAAGCTTCAGATATTGTACTCAATAATCTCTTCTTCATAACATCAGAGGTAAGAAAAGCTCTTATAAAATGCATACTCAATGTTTTACAGCTTTTGAAAAGGCTTTACTTTATCATTCTTTTACCTATCTATCTACAAATGTGGCGGATCAGAACACCCCTTTTTTGTGTTCATTCATAGTAATGTTCCATTCCTTACACTCCCTCTGACTTCAATTGTAACTTACCACTTTCTTTGTAAAGCTAATTTGCCAGCCAAGTCGTGGCGCTCTCAGACACGTTCCATATAGTCACAGAGGACTCCACCTTTACTGAACATGTCATTTATTCCTCTCCATGTTTCAGGTAATTAGATCTTTATTATTTTCCTTCTAGTCAACTAATTTCAAAGTATGTTTTTATTTGTCAATGTTTGTGCAGTATGGAGATGATCACTCCCAAGGGTTAGAACAGCTATGGGCAGCCCTCTGTAGATGTTGGTCTGGTAACCTGAGACACATCCTGACGTACCTCATGACCTTGGCTAGTATCATGACTAACCCTGACCTCTTACCATATGTAAGTATTAAGGGCTTGGATGAGATGAATCTGGAGAAATATTTGATCATTTGTGCTAAGCTGTAGACCTTTGCAAGTATTGTATTTATTAACAAACCTATCCTAATGTTCCATAGGTAAAGAATGTCATGACATTTGTGGCCCGTGCAAAGCCCCAGAAGCTCATGGATGAACTCATGAAAGAAATGTTTTCCATCGAACTTGTCAACTCCAGCGTGGAGCGCACTGAAGAAGTACCTTACTTCCAGCTTTTTAACCAGAATAAGTTCACTGCTACCTCCCCTGAAATGGGAAGTGCTGAGTCCCTCCCAGATAAACTTAAGAAGGCAGACATGGGTCGTATCATATTAGAAAAAGGGACAGTTGATAGAAGGAGCAGTGGAGGGGCATTGGAAAGAGCATCAACACCACAGAGTAGCAAGTCACTTCCATCTCAATCTTCCTCACAAGACATTTGGAAAGAAAGAGATAAATCTGACAGGTATGAAAAGTAAACCCTTGAGTAGTAATTCTGTTTAGTTTGATTGCTTGTCTTCACCACACATTGTGAATCTTATGCAAAGAAACCTTTATCTCATCAGACTACATTTCATTCTCTTTAAGTGGTTGAGAGCATCGAATTCAAGTTCTGATGGTTAAGTCATCGGCGTGTTTGTTAGAATCCCAGTCATGACAATTGTGTCCTTGAACAAGATACTTTACTATAATTGCTTCTCTTCACCCAGCGCTATAAATGGGTACTTGCATGGGTAGAGGTTGATATCGTGTTTGAGAAAGCCTGCGGAGCACAAAGGTAGCCCGGGCTGTATACTCACCTGGGAGCTAAGGAAGATTACAGGAATGTTGTTTGACCAATGACCAGGGCACTAATGAAAAGCACATTGATACATTATTGTAAAATGTGCTGTATAAAAACTATATATAAATATTATTATTATGGTTCATCTTCAGCTCCATGCATCACAGTAACAGCAGTCTTGCTACATTGACTAGTACCTCAACACACAGCAGTGAATCCACTACCGGGCTAGGCGTGGTTGAAAAACCAAGGTAAGTTACTTCAATCTTATCTATTTGATACAAAGCTTTGGGAATAACCTGTGCCCAATTTCATAAAACCTGGAAGCATAAAAAAACTTAATAAGTACAGAAAAAATCTTGCAAAACAGAAATTGGTTATCAGCCAAAATTCAATCAAGTTGACATCTTTGCAACTGGTGCCCACTCATTATTTTGCGTAGCAAAAAAAATTGTTAATCAGTATTTTCTGAAATTGGGCCTTGCTGTACACAGCTCCAATACATCTCAATGAGTAACATACTGTAAGAGCTCTTTACTGTCGTTACAAAAACCTAAATTTTTTGTAAATATGGAATAAAACCCTGGGGTAATTTTGATTCGTGTAGCCGGAACCCCTTGGACCTTGGTGTAAAAAATTCCCAGGACCTCCCCGAGGTTCTATTCCACGGGGATGAGAGATACAGTGTGAAAAGGGCTCAAAAATGGCAGGTGAAATAAAACGAGAGATACATTTCTTTTCTTCAGGCTTTCTCCAGCAATCAAAGAAGAGAAGGAAGAGGAAGAGACTTCATCTGTTATTAAAGTGACTCAATCTTTACAAGATCAGTTTGCTAATTGGAGGAAGCACTTCTTGACCCAGAATGCTGTTCTACCTCTACCGGTACCTGATGAGGTTTACTGTGCACCTCTTTCTGATTTTATTGATGACATTGAGGCACCTCCATCAGGCTCTCTATTTAGGTGAGTCTTTGAGAGTCAATTAGACAGTTGTAATGATAAAAGCACAACGGTTTAAGTTATACCGATTGATTTACAAAAGCATTACCAGTTGATTTACTTCTTAATGAATGCATTTCTTAAGTGCTATGAGCGCTTATCTGTGGCAGATACACTTGCTTTGTAAGTGTTCATCATTATCATCATCTGTTAATACCTGTTAGTGGCAGATATTCGCTGTTTGATAATGAATAGCTCATGCTATCATGTTTATCTGTCAAACTCATAAAACAATGTTAAGATACCTTTTTCTTTTAATCTGATGACCTATTTATTTTACTTTCTTCCTCTGAAATTACCTAATTGTCTTCCTAATTCAATTGTTGTTCTTGTTGAAGGTGCAACCTTGCCACTGTGTTGATGACAGATTTAGTATCAGAGAAGCTCGACATTGATTGGTCAGTTCATTTGCCACAAATCTTACATGTGTTGTTTCTGGGTAAGTACAAAAATTAGCAAACCAGAATATGGTTACCAGCCAAACTACCATGTCACATGTACAATTCATGGCTGGTATCCTGCTTTTTTTTGCTTAGCAGACATTTATTATGCAATACTTTCTGCATAAGCAGCTCTATGTAATTGGGCCAAGGAGACTGCTGGAATCTGACTGGAGAAAGGTTTAAGTGCAATGATCCGTGAAGACATGTCACATCTCGGCACACTCTAACCCACCAGCCACTCATTTTCATACACAATCGCTATTCTAAATCTGAATTATAAAGTCAGCTAGGCATCCTAACGGAAACATCACACCAATTGTTTGTGTATAGAAGACAATAAAGAAATTTCAGTTTTAATTTCACATGCAAGGCTCCAGTCAGGTCCAAAGAGGTGAAAGGCAGGGCAGAAACCACTGAGCCAACCTGACAAATTTGGTCATCAACGTCATCTGTTGAGATTAATTGCTGGTGTTGGGATTGGATGATGGAATTTACAGACCAAAGACTAATGTTGAATTTCTTGTTAATTTGCAGGTTTGGACCATTCTTGGCCTACAGTACATGAGCATTGTAAGAGACTTTTGCTCAACCTACTGATAGTTTTATCTCCGCATAATGACTATGTGTACATTGCTCAAATGCTTCTCTCACATCAAGTCATCAGTGATCTTCATGCCTTGACTGAGCCTATCATACCACTCAAAGAATACAACTTTACAGGTGAGTTCATGGACAGTGTTTAGGAAGGGCTATAAACAATCTCATTATAAAACCATATCAAAATACGTGGATATGGCTATGGCTAAAACTGTCGCTAAGGGCATCTTATACAAATGATGACATGGCAATCCAGTAATAGCCATGGTTGAAGCTGCCAATTCTGACATGGCCTTGGTCTAATAGAACCCAAATCTTTTTGCAATGGTCACTTGGCAGAACTATTTAAGATTTGTAATGTGATGTTCCCAGTGAATGTTTAGGTCCCATGGCCTTGGTCTGATAGAACCCAAATCTTTTTGCAATGGTCACTTGGGCACAATTATTTAAGATTGCCATTGTCTGGGGAATGCTTAGGTCCTATGCACTAAGCTTATGTATGAAGACACGGAAACACTTTATCAAAGTATTTCTGGCACATTTTTTACATATGTTGAGTCATTTGCAACAAGCAGCGTAGCCCAAGCATCAGGGCCCAATTTCATAGAATTGTCACTTACAAAAGCAGGGAAGCAGAAATTTGGTGCTCGCTCAGTAAGCGAAGAATGGTGATTGTAATCGCAGAATTTGGTAGTAAGCAGAGCCATGAAATTGGGCCCTGACAATACTTTATAAAAGTATTTAAGCATTTAAACTATATGTCTATGCATTGTTTGATTCAGGTGGCATCGTCTCCAACTCTAGCAACCATCCAGCTGATAACATCCCGTCTGACCTTCAAGACTTAATTGGGCTAGGATCAACTACTACCATCAGTGCAGGGTCTACTATCTCAGTATCTAGTGCTGGTAGTGCAGCTACAGTCATTCCATGTGGGATTAATGGCTCTGTGCAGATCAATGTGGACCACCTTAGAGGAGATGATGAAACTGCTAAAGCATTGATTGAATTTCTAGTCACACGGTAAATCTTTTAAACAAATAAAACATGATTCTATTCAGTTTAAAATTACTTAAGCTACATGTATAAATTATTTTGAACAAAATTAAAAAATTGATCTCTGCTACTCATTCATTTTTAAACAATTGATATCAGATACTGTTCAAGAATGCTTTCAATCTCGATAGGATGGGGCTAACATGCCACCAAGGGTCTTCAAAGTTATTTTCTTCACCCTGGTTTCACTACCTGTCTGAATGATAACCATGATTTGTTTATGATCCATCAATAGGAAATGTCGCCCTCTGTGGTCCTGTGAGGAAATAACATCCAAGGTCTTCTCAATCAAGAGTGCTGAGCAGATTGAGACATTCTTACGTCATGTCGTGAGAGTCTTTCAAGGAAGTGTTCGTGGTGCACATCTAGAGCAACGTTGGTCTCAGTTAGCTCTCTCTATGGCTTTATCATGCCCTTCAAGACATTATGCTGGACGCTCTTTTCAGGTAGGACTAAATAATGTACAGCGATGAGAATAAGTCAATATGTCATGAGAAACCTAAGTTACAAATTGATGTCCAGTCTATTGCATTTGATGTAACCCTAGTACAATGTTGTTTACAGATCTTCCGAGCATTGAGTATGCCACTGACATCCAGAATGCTCTCAGAGATCCTGTCTAGACTGGTAGAGACTGTAGCAGAACAAGGAGAGGAAACACAGGTATGGTAACTAGACTTCTCTTATATTTAGCACAGTACCTAGTTATGCGCAAAAAAGGCCCACTTTCTTTCCGTTTTGCCTCACTTGATAGTAAAGTCACATGGACGCCACAGTCTGACAAATTTCCCTGATGCTTTTGGGAATTTATTGAAAACTTCTGTATTTCATTACCCCATTGTAGCGCACAGATAAACATAAATGTGTTATGCAATTTCCTTTGTAGGGCTATGTGACTGAAATTCTACTGACTTTGGAATCTTCAATTGATGTCCTTGCCTCTGAGTTGGTTTTCTCTGATCATCGTGAACGATGTAAGACAGGTTCATCACGCAAGAATGACTTCCGCAAGTCCACTAGTAACCTGTATAACATCACTGGCAATGCTTGTGGCTATGACAACGTAAAGCGTCACTCCATAGCTTCAGCTAAGATGATGGAAAATGCTGCTAATGCAGCTAACAATGGAGCAACAGGTCAGTCAATGCAAGATAAACTTTTTATGAAACAACTTTTGTTGTGTATTACTCGTACTATGTAATCATAACGCACTTGTCTACCTGACTACAACACAAGAGCAATTATGTTAATATTATTCAAGTTGAAGGAATTTGACAGAACACAGTGTCCATTAAAAGAAGTAAACATAATGTATAATGAATTATGCAATGTGGTAATTTATACAAGTTGTTTGCTTGCAAAACTTACAAAAGTTATATAGCTATTTGGTAAAATTTATTGATACCACTTATTTATGAAGCAAAAATTAGCAAGGAAGCTCATCGCAGAGAATAAAAGTTATTCAATATTTTGTCAGGCAACCAGATTCTGCTAAGCAGCCTCATGAAGTTTCGCTTACCTATTAGTTTCAAACCAAATGCAGAATTTGATACTTTGCATGGTGGGATTACAATCAAGTGAGGTTTGCAGTGACATGTAATTCACTCTCTATGAGCTGTGATGGTTCAGAGAAAAGCTGTTAGTCAACACCTCAACATTTTGATCAGTGTGTTCTGATCGTATTCAAAAGAGTACTCCGCAAACTTCACTTGATGAAACTAAAACGCCTTCAACACGTTTGGCAGAGCTGCTAACTATCCCTAATTTGCACAGAATTCCCTTAAAATAATCAAACTTGCCCACGTTCTGTTGAACACATTTAAAAAAAATTCCTGGTTATGGAAACTTTTCCTCTGTTATGTTGAAAAGAGTTTTTAACATTTCCCTGATTATGTACAACATTTCCCTGATTGAAGGATAAAAATGATGGCAGCTCTGCTATCAGTAACTTTCTTTAATCACATTCTTTTTTAAAGTTTTTTTCTGATGCCAACTTTATTTATGACTTGCTCATTGTAGAGATGAGACCCTACTCGGAACACAGAGCACGTAGTAACACGGCCAGTGAGATTGATAAACCACGCTTCCCTCGATCTCGTAGTACTCAGTCAATCAAGATGGGTGAGAGTAGTTTTGAGGATCGACTCAATCTTCTTTCTCAAGTCTTCTGGATCTTTGTTTCATTACTGGAGTCTGACTATGAGTATGAGTTCCTCATGGCACTGCGCTCACTTGATAAGGTACTTTTTCACCTTTTTTTGATCGTTTGTCTTTTTACTAAAGATATACATCTTAAATCAATCATGGACACAGTGAGTTATTGAAACCTGGTGTTTTAGCATAATTTAACAAACTATAGTTTTTTTGTAAATGCTAATAACCCCTTAAAAACAATTAACCTGTTGATATCCACTCTTCGCAGTTAATGAAACATCTTCCATTGGACCGTAGTGAAGTCAAGAACAAGTTAGAACATGTGTTATCTCAGCTCAAGTGGGAAGGCTTTCCTGGTCTACAGGCCTTACTGCTGAAGGTATTGTAGTTTCTTGCTTCTGTTAAGTCACCATTTTGTTTGTTAATTGTTACATTAAATACAGTTGTTATACTGAACACACATTTGTCATTTGGTTGGTGGAAAATGTGTCACTTGCTATACTTTATTTTGCCATGTATACAGCTGTGACACTCCTTTAATTTAATAAGGGACTCCTATTTGGCTATTTATTGGAGGTTTTTACAGTAGCATTTCCAATAATGCTTGTTCCCATGTCCAAACAAGGCAAGCTGTGTCACAGCGCTTTATGTTGAAGCCATCCACATTGTTTGGAAGTTTTTAAGATAATTTTGAGTGTTGGGTGGATTAGTTTTTGTGGTTATTGTGATTGAAATGACAAGGATCAATTTGTGAGTGATGTAGAAGAAATGTTGATTGTGATTAATTCAGGCATTGTTGCTGCTCGGTGACATCTGGCTTTCGTAGTCCAGATTTCACCAAGTACTTTGTATAATATAACTTGTTTATAAGTCACAATTGAAAGACGTTGTTGTTCTCCACAGGGTTTTACATCTTCAGTGACTAGTGACCTGACTCTCTTACTGGTATCCAGACTGACAGGATGTACCCACCTTCGTGTGATTGATCCTACACAAGCAGCGGGCTTCCCTTTGAACATTGTAGCACTCTTACCCTATCTCATTCAGCATTTTGATTTGCCAGATAAACTGGCCATGGAAATAGCACACAATATTGGAAAAGTAAGTGTAACTGTACTGTGAATGTTTTTGTATTCTTGTCTACATAGGTTTTAACTTTTAGTGCAATTATAGCCAACCAATGGAAGCAACATTTTGATTAGAAAATCTTGCTGTGTATTTGTCATTTATCAGTAAAACAATAATTTTGTCAAATAAAATCTTAGAAAACCACAGTCTAGGTCACTCTACTTACCTGTAGAGCAAATTACTACAATTGCATATTCCCTATGCGCCGCTAGGTAACACTAAGATTTTTTACAACAAGTGCAACAGCGCCCTCCATCGCCCAGTGCACACCGGCGCGAACGCCATGCGCAATCGCCCTCTTTCTCTCTTAGCTCCGAACAGGTGACACGTTAATTTTTTAGGCTCCCTAGAAAATTGTTACTTTCCGTTAAACCGAGTCTCTTTGAGATATAAAATACACTGTGTTATTTTATTATTGTTACTTTGATAAAGACGTGTTTGTAGAGTGTGTGTGTCGTCTTTATTAATTTTCTTAGTTAATAAAATGAGTTCTAGAAAGGCAGGGAGGGGTCGCACTGTCGCTACCGGGGATACTTCCCTTTCCCCGGGACAGCTCGACTCCTCGGGGGGCTACGCCGTTGACGGTCCGTCGACGGCGCAGTCCTCCCAACCTTCACAGCCCCTGCGTGCTGCGTCGGTTGTGGACCCCGCTGACTTCGGGGAGAACATTTCCCGTTCCCCCTCGTCGGTCAGTGTCCAGGGGTCCAACCTGTCTAAGGGTAAACGCCCGGTCACAAGCAAGAAAACAAAAATTCCTGCTACCCGGGCCGTTTCCAAGAAGAATAAGGCAGGCAAAGGAAACCCCGTTTCGGGGCCTTCCACGCCTGCCGCTAAGCCACCCACTGGCCTACTGCGGACGGAGGGGGTCCCCCCTCCGCGTGTCTCAGTACGCCACTCCCCATCCAGTCCAACCGAATCTCCCTCGGTGGCCGTGGTGGGGGACGGGGTTGGGTTTGCCGACCGTAACCCGGCCGCTCATGCCATCGGGCTGGGCGCTCTGGCGGTCGGTAGGCAGATTGCCAATGCCGAGCCGGCGAACTGGGGTTCCCCCGGTATCCCGCGCTCGGTGTGTCCGTCCTCATCCTCGGGTTTTACCCGTTGCTCTGGGGTCCCCGTGACACAACCCTTGTCCGAAGGGACATCTGAGGCCACCCCATCCCTTTCTTCCCGCCGAGGGAAAAAGGTCAAAAAGGGGAAAAGGTCACGGCACTCTTCGAGCTCCAGTGATTCCTCCCACAGGGGCAAACGTCACCGCGGTGACTCGCTTTCACGGGCCGACTTCATGGAGGCCTTTCAAGCGTTGACCGCCACCCTGGCGGGCAGGTTGGTACCGGTACCGGTGCCGACACAGACTCGTGTCCCAGCGGTATCCCTGGCCCCTGTGGGGCCACCTGTGACCGCCAGGACTGTAACATCCCTGTCGGGGGTCAGAATTTTCTGATTCGGGTTCAGCTATGGGCCATGATGATAGTACTGGGCACTCGCCCGGGACGAGTCATCCCCCTGGGGACGACTCGTCCCGGGAAGAGGACGAGTTGTCCGCTATGCAGCGGTTGTCAATTCGTGAGACTGAGTTGCGGCTCGTTCAGCGGGACATGATCCGAGCGCTGAACCTGCCGGCCGTGGCCGACCCCCCTCCTTCTGAACGACAGTCTTTCAAGAAGAGGTCGGGTCCAGCTCCATCGGCCCAGAATACATTTCCGACTCTGCCCCTGGATCGTGTTTGCACGGATCGTATGGATGCAGTTATGCAGGCAGGGAAATGGCGGGCGCATGCTTCACGCACTGAAGCTTACTATCGTTTTCCCCAAGGGGATTTTGATAAGTATTTTGCAACGCCCGTTCTCCCAGATTCGGCATCGGATAAACTCACTGCCGACCGGGGGGCTACTTCCTCCAAACGTCCCTTCGCCGATAAGGCCCGTGGGAAATTGGAGGAAGTGGCTAAGAAGTTGGACTCAGCCTCCCGTTTTGGGATGCGGTCCACTTCTTTCTTGTTACTCCTTTCCGAGTATTTGGCCTTGGGCGCTGACGGCGACTCGGCGGTTCCCGCCGATCTCGTGGTCGCTGCCCTGCACTGCCTTGATGATGGCTTGAGGACCATCCTGGACCAGTTCTCACGTATTTCCGCCCTGGCTACGTCTTCCCGTAGGGCGAACGTGTTGGACGCACTGTTCCTTCCTTCAGTAAGAGCGCGCAAGCGTCTTGACGCCTTGCCGCTCACAGGTCCCGACCTTTTTGCGGGCCAGTTCCAAGAATCCATGGAAGCTGAGGCCAAGCGCATCAAGGCGGCGGATAAGATTAATTTGAAGAAACCGGCTGCGCCGCAGGCCAAGGCGAAGAAGCAAGCCTCCTATACCATCCCACGGCGTCAACCTCAGCGGCCCGCCCGTGGTGGGTTTCGCGGCAGGGCCGACACTCAATCTAGTGTCCGAGCCGCGCCGACCCAGATGGGACACCAGCGCCCTCAATCGGGGCGGGGTTTTCCAAGCCAAACCCCCGATTCCCGGGGGCATGGCGCAAGTGACTCGCTTGCCTCAAGGCGGCCTCCCACCGACGGACCCGTGGGGGGCCGCCTTCAGAAATTTCTGGGGTCCTGGGGACAGGTTGTCTCCGACCGGTGGGTCCTCGAGACACTCGAGTACGGCTACGCGCTCGAGTTCACGGGGACCCCCCCCCCCCCCCCCCCCCCCGTCGGACATGATAATTCGGCCCACGCCGATTCCGTCCGACATGGGAAAGCGGTTGGCTCTCGAGGGGGAGATTTCCTCCCTCCAGAAACGAGCAATTTACGCCGCTCCCATGCAAGGGGCGCGGACGGGTTTCATGTCCACCTTCTTCCTGGTTCCCAAGAAGGAGGTGGGCGAGTGGCGCCCCATCTTAAACCTGAAACCCCTCAACAGATTCATACGTCCGCAGCGCTTCCGTATGGAGACGCTGCGGACCATTCTCAAATCTATCGTCACACCCGCCTGGGGGGCGAGCTTGGACCTGAGGGACGCGTACCTCCACGTGCCCATCAGGCCCGAGGATCGCAAATTCCTACGCTTTATGTACAACAGCGTCATGTACGAGTTTGCGACCCTGCCCTTCGGGTTGTCCACTTCGCCCCGAGTGTTCACCCGGGTAGTGAAGACAATCGGGGCTGCTCTACGGAGGCGCGGGGTCATGATATTCATGTACCTCGACGACTGGCTGGTAGTGGGGCCATCGCGGGCGGCGACGGATGCGGCACTCAGGCTCACCTGGCGCCTCACTTCCGAACTTGGGTTCCTAGTGAACACCGAAAAGTCGCACCCGATACCCTCGCAGACCCCTACCTTCCTCGGAGCGGCTCTCGATCTCCGCCCACCGAGGAGACTAGCCCGCCCTACGGAGGACCGCGTACTGAATCTTCTTCAGTGCGTGTCCCTCTTTCTCCCAGCGGCTGTGGCTCCGGCAAGGGCTTGGCTCAGGCTCCTTGGCCTTATGGCCAGCATGGTGGACTTGGTGGATTTTTGTCGACTCCGGATGCGGCCAATCCAGCTCCATCTGCTGTCTTTTTACCGCCCTCGACACCACCCTATCCACCTGCCGGTACCCACTACGCCCTGGCTGATCCCGCACTTGCGGTGGTGGCTGGACGAGGCCCATCTCACTCAGGGGCGCGTGTTCCGCCCCCCTCAGCCTTCGGTGACCATCGTCACCGATGCGTCACAGCAGGGCTGGGGGGCGACCCTCCACCCGCGCCAGATCGCGGGACAGTGGGGCCCGGAACACCGCTTGTCCCACATCAATGTCCTAGAGTTGATGGCGGTCTTCAATGCCCTTCGGCATTTTCAGACTGCGGTGTCGGGACGCGCGGTGCTCGTGCGGTGCGACAATACCACGGTCGTGGCTTATGTCAACCGCCAAGGAGGCACCCGGTCGGCGCAGTTGTGCGCCCTGACTTGGGAGCTCCTTCACTGGTGCATCCGCCAGTGCGTTGCTCTGTCGGCAGTCCACATCCCGGGGGAAGAGAATGTGACAGCCGATGCCCTCTCCAGGGGCTGGATTGCCCCGACAGAGTGGTCCTTGCTCCCTCAGGTGGCACAGACCCTCTTCCGGCTGATCGATCGACCCCACGTAGACTTGTTTGCCTCACGGGCAAACAATCAGCTGCCAACGTATTGCTCAAGGGTTCCAGACCCCAACGCATGGCAGATCAACGCCCTGTCGATTCCGTGGGAGGGCCTCCTGGCTTACGCCTTTCCGCCATTCTCACTCATCCCCCGGGTGTTGACCAAGATAGAGACCGCCCACTGCCGGGTGCTCCTCATAGCCCCGTTCTGGCTGCGTCAGCCGTGGTTCCCTCGACTCGTGAGGCTCCTGGTCCACCGCCCGGTTGTCCTGCCTCAACGTCCGGATCTCCTTTATCAACCCAGTTCCGGGATGATTCATCCGGCCCCGAGGGAACTCCACCTGACGTGCTGGGTGTTATCACCCAGTCGCTCCGCACAGCAGGCATTTCACGCCGGGCTGCAGAGCTTGCCGCCCAGTCGAGGCGTGCCTCCACTCGTAAGGTCTACGATTGCCGACTACGCCATTTCTTTAAATGGTGTAGACGGCGATCTATACGTCCCCCCAGTGCTTCTCTGAGGGACGTAGGGGATTTTCTTCTCTATCTGTACGAGAGTGGGCTAGCGACCGCCACGGTCAAAAATTACCGGTCGGCCATCGCAGCCATTCATGAGGGCTTTCCGGATGGCTCCTCGATTTCTTCCAATCGAGCGATCTGTCAGCTGGCAAGGGGCATGTTTGTATCCGGGCCTCCGGTACGCAAACTTGTCCCATCTTGGGACCTCCAGAGTGTTCTCTCCTCTCTAGCAGGTCCCCCATTCGAACCCCTCAGCAACGCTCCTTTGCTGCAGTTGTCAATAAAGGTTTCCTTTCTGTTGGCGGCTGCTACGTCGCGCAGACGCGTATACCCACCGCCTTCCAAAACGGTGCTAGTCTATGCAATTGTAGTAATTTGCTCTACAGGTAAGTAGAGTGACGTAGACTCCCCCCCCCCCCCCCACAGTAGTGTGGGTAGGGTCTACGAACGAATACTTACCTGTAGAGCATCCCTCCCGCCTGCCCCACTATACTTGGTTCTTGTATACTTGTACGTATGAGTTTCCGAGAAAGAGGGCGATTGCGCATGGCGTTCGCGCCGGTGTGCACTGGGCGATGGAGGGCGCTGTTGCACTTGGTGTAAAAAAGTCTTAGTGTTACCTAGCGGCGCATAGGGAATATGCAATTGTAGTAATTTGCTCTACAGGTAAGTATTCGTTCGTAGACCCTACCCACACTACTGTGGGGGGGGGGGATTTTAAGTTAAACAAAAATGCTCCATTCTATGTTGACTAAGCCTCAATAAATTTGGGCAATGATAAGATTTTTCCATTAGGGTTTTCCTCCCTCGTCTAACCCTGAACAATTCTTCACAACCTTTCATTCATCCTGTTATTTGCACCAATTGCTGATAAATTAATAAATAAATATTTGCTTTTTGTTGTTGTAGGTGTGTCAGGAACGTTACACTCGTATGGCACCTCTATCTACTGTTCTAACCATGTATAGAGACAGGACATACAATAGAGACAGCAAAGCTTGGACTAGTGTAGTTTGCCGCTATATTCATAATGCATACTCTCAGTTCAGTATTGCAATGATGACCTTTCTTATTGAGGTAAACACATTTAGATTCATTCTAAAATATACATAACATGATTTAAATTAGACAGTAACTAGAGCAAGCTAGTCAAAATGTTGAGACCAATTTCTAGAACTGACTTCGCGATAGTACAGTTATTTACGATCCTATAAGCTAAAGCAGCAGTCCCAGCCAATTTTCTATACCTTCCACCCGGGGAATAGTTAAAAGGCAGGGCAGTTCTTTTCAGAACTGAGAAGTCTCCTGAAGTCTCCCAAATATCCTATAAATCTACTCCCCGGTAGACGATTCTCTAACAAACTCTACCTGGCAATTAGATACACAGATACACACATGGTGTTATCGAAAACCATATATGTATTGATACCTCACTATGCAATGCCTTAAATCATATATATGATTTATATTAGTTAATTTAAATGGTTTCTGGGTTTTTTTATAAAGTAACTCCCACACTTGGAACAACTTCATAGAACTGCCTATGCAGATAACATGGCTTAACAATTTTCTGCTTAGCAGAAATGTGTAGGATACCAGGGCCCAATTTCATGGCTTCTGCTAGCACAGAATCGGCGCTTACGGCTAGCGTATTTCACAGCTAGCGCAGATATTTGGCGTTTGCACGTAAGCTGGGAATCGTGATCATAAGCGCAGAATTCGGTGGTAAGCAGAGCCATGAAATGGGGCCCAGGAAGAATGGTATATATGATATGGCAATTTGGTTGATTATAGCACTCGGGTTGCCATATGTTGGTGTGCTTTATCTGCTCATGAAATGGAGCTCAGTGTTACTCCATTCCTGAATTTTCCTATCTTTACATTACTTTCCCATGATTGGGAATTTTCCAAAAATTGCACCCAAACCCCCTCACCGAGATGAGAGAGCGATGCGTTTTGTGTTCATATGTGTTAGCAGAACCACTCTCGCTATACGCTCATTGAGTGATCGCGCTCACCCATGACAAGGACTAGTAAACCTATTGTAGGCGCATCAACAACCCAATGAATACGTGTGTGCATTCTAGTCATGGCGTGTTTTTACCCTTTCCAAATAACAAAATGGTCTTGAATATTTATAATTTTAAGTGAACAATGTCTTAGTATTTTATTAAGTAAAATTCAAAAAAAATTGTCCAAGTTGGAACTACAGTTTTGTAGATATGCCTTTGACAAGATTTATGAATAAATTATGCAAATTTATGCTAATTAGGTAGGGAAGGCTTGTGGGTAGGCAATGTCACTTCTTATAGTTTTGTTTTTTTCCGTCAGTTTAAATATGCGAACCTGATGGATCAACTTTTACAGTTATACAACTAGCAGTTATCTGTAAAATATTTGATTCCACAAATATTTTTTATTGAATGTAATGCTTTTGATTATTTATTGGAATTGAACCTACAGGTTTTAGAGAAGGGTCCGATGTGCAACCAAGCTCCCGTCTTGCAGATTGTTTACAACTTGATTCATAACATTGACTTAATGGCTGCTCCAATGCAACAAGTGAATGATAACTTGCTCAGAGTCATTGCTAGATATGTCCAGGTGAGTTTTGTGCCTAGATTGGATGGATAAGGATTCTCTAGGTGAAGAGTCCTGGACCAGCAGATACGAGCCAGGACTCAAGCTCTGTTGTTTCTGATCAGCTGTGTGGGTTTCCCATTATTGCTGAATCCTTTGGATGGAACGAGTGCCGTAAAGAGAAGGGTGTGGTCTCTTGGCTCATCTCATAAGTCTTGGCTTTTTCTTTTTTTGGCCATCAAACATTTATCACTAATGTATTAATGTCTTGACAGATTGTCTAGTTGTGATATATGGAAATGAACAAATCAACACATAGTAATCTTCCAAACCAACTATTTGAATATTAATCCTCAGGGAGTTCATTGGCAAGAGTCTCTAAACATCTTGAAGGTAGCTGTTTCCAAGTCCTCCTCTCTTGTCAAACCGCCATCTAACCACGAGGATGGGATGGGTAAGAGGTCATCTTCACTGGATCTCGTTGGAAGAAAGGAGCTTCCTGGACGAACTATGGAGTTTACCTTTGACCTCTCTAAGGTGAGTTTAACAAAGATGTAGTGTACCTTATTGGGAATTAGTAGGATTATGTGGGAAGATCTGTTTGGAGTAGTGTTGGTTCTGAAAAGAACCAGTAATTGACAACTCAATGTTTCGATCTGTTTGCTCTGATAGTTTTTACGAGATTTCACATGGTGTTACCGCAAACCTGACCCAATACCGGCAAATCATTCTTGCCAATTGAATCATATTTTGTCCTCATCTAAACTCAATATGCCTCAATTGTGCTAAAGTTTTACTAGAAATAAAAATAAAAGTAAAACGAACACTAATTGCTTTTCAAATCAAAAGAGTAACCGTAATAAATGTAATATAAACTTATTTGACTGGATTGAAATGAGCTGACCTTAACATTTAAAGTGTGACAGTAATAATTTAAAAACTTTTTTTTTTATATTGCATGGCCTTTACGAAATGCATGAGTCTTAAGACTATTGCCAGTTTGACGAATGGAGGAAATTTGCTCTTGGACTGAATTTTGAATTATTTGCATGTTGGATTTTGTTACCATTAACTCTCTTCAAAAACAATGCATTAATGAGTGCTGAAATAAATTTGTTTTTAAAGAATACTTGTGAATGGGGTATATCCGCTGTTGGATATCCAATACAATAATAAGAGTCAAAGAAAGGAAGAAAAAGTTCAAAAAAATTATATAAGATGGTCCTAAAATTGTTTGCTATTGCAACAGAGTCAAAGCCGAACCAGGAACAAACTAAAAGCTTGACTTTAACTTGTGTCGCTAGATGTTAAGTATAATCAAGAAGATGGTTTCCTTAATTCATAATTCATAAGTCAACAACTCCCACTCTATAGGAGGAGGTCACTTTGAATCATTTTTAAATTGAAAAAGACATAAAGATCATGTAAGAATAGAAGACAAACTTCTGAGTGAACATGATATCAAGATATCCATGGAAAAAAATTCACTTGAAATAGTTTTGCCATAAATGCAATAGATTTTGAGAAATGAGTAAAACCATTAGTTTTGTTTTTTAAGTGAAAACAGTAATGGTTTTTCTTTACTATTTTCTCAGGATTCTGATGGCTGATTTAGCCTAAACTTTTACAGGGTTTGTATTTCATGTATGTATGTTCGGTCACAGAAACTGTGGCTACTAGTCTGGTAAGACTGCACGTGTGTGCTGATTTTCAGTCTGGGTATATTTGCAGCTAAAGAAAGCAAGATTTGCCAGGAATTTGGAGTTTTTATTAACAGTATAACACCCAAATTGCTTTGTTTTCTTCCTCTTGACTTTGTCCTAGGTGGTCGACCCAGATGTGTCTAATGTGAGTTATGATTTTGATCTAACCCAAATCCTGACAATTGTCTTTATAGTCGATCTTGATGTATCTGTGTGTAAATGTCTGGGTTGTTGTAACCAGTCACATATTTCTAACCACTGTGCTGGGAAACTAGTACTTTTTCTTCTCTTATTTTGTGGTTGTATAAACGGTGAATGTCAATTATTGTTATAGGCAGTATTTATACTCGCCTTTTTCTCCTTGGTTTTAACATAAATGTTGCACAATTACAACAAATAATGAGATTTGGAATCTTTGCAACTAGCTAAAAATTTGCGGTCAGAGGATTTGATAGTGAGCATTTATGAATGTAATAGAATTTCACGCTACAAGCCAAATATGTCACACATTGACACCCATTATGCACATAGGTACATTGATGCTCTGAAGTTAAATAAGACACAGTGTAGTAAGTTAAACAAAATACATACAAAAAATCACATGTGCATTTTAATTTCATGTGTACGTGGAATATGTTCATTGCACACATTATCCCTCATGTAATGAATAATAATAGCTCACACATTACCGCATACATTACTAACGTTAAGTATTTGGTCTTTTTCGCAGTCATGCTATTTTTATGGGAATGTTTCTTGTCTTTTACCTTCTCTTATTAATGTGATTTTTAATTGGAGGTATTGTACTAAGAATTTGAAAAAGGAATGCCTTACGAAAAGAAAGGTATAAATATTGGTTTCATTTAGAATTTGAAGTAATGCTTGATATGCACACAAAAAACAGCCTTCTATGTTAGGGTATCAAAACCATATCTGGATTTGATCAAATTCATTTCTTAGCATCAGGAAGATATGAGTAGTTGTGGAAATTTTGTGCTGTACTTAAGTTATATTTAATCCCCTCATACATATTTGTGTTTTTTTTGTATGATTTACAGCCCTTTTCAGAATATTTTTTCAAGGTAAAATCTTTATGTGATTCAAGTATCCAGCTATGCTGCTGTTTCTGCGCCTTCTAAATCATACAATCATTGTCATGCATATATTTAACATTGATTGTGGTGACCAATGTGTCAGACATATTCATGAATCATGGCCAATACTTATAAAAAGAAACTAAACAAAGACTTCAACTATTAGTTTCAAGTCAGTCTGCTTTGAATTCGGCTTTACCACAAATAACCGAGTTGAAAGAAAATACATAAGACAATTTTTATGCTGTTTTTATCAAACAAAATAACCATGTAGATTAGCAGATAGCTAGTATTTGTTTAGCCCTTGGTATTGATGTGGCATAGTATGGTACAGTAGAATTAGATATCACTTGTTTAAGGGAAGGTATACATTTAGTAATCACACTTAGAAATTAATGGCAATGAAAACCTTTGGTTAGAAGCCTACAGCATCTTTCGATAGGATAAATATTTCACTTTGAATGAAGTAATGTGTTTATGTAAAAGCATATCAGAGTTTATGCCCAAAAAATTGAATCTCAGATTGTGTATTCCTATTAGGGATTATTCTTCCTGCGTGGACATATTTAACTATAGAATGAAAAATACACTTAATATGTCCCTAATCATTGGGCTTCCATAGGTCTTTATTATACTGCTAATGTATAATTAATCACATAGGTCATGTGTATTTTGTTTGTCTGTAAGTATGAGGTTACAGGCAAAGCTATGCATTTCTTTTTAATGATGTAACCTCAACTAAGGATTTTGTGTACCTTTTTCCAATTTAAGAAGGAAATTTTGGAGAGGAGCTGCTTATTTTGAAATGCAGGATTCATTTTGTGTATTCATGTTTGAATTTGTTTCATTGCATCTGCATGTCTTTGTTCTTGTTTCTATTTCACAGCCTTATCACAGCCTGACCAGATAACTAACATAACACTCTTCTTCAAACACTAGCTAGGTCATGTATAGTCAGAAACTATTGTATTCAACCGCTGTAGGTTAATGCCTGTCCAATCCCATAACAGACCTTTTTATACCCTTTTCCAACTCTCAGTGTCTTGTTTGGTAGTCGGGCTTCTGGTATATTTTCAGCTAAACTACACCCATCCCCTCTAATTCCAATGTGTTTTGTAGTAGTTCATAGTATGTTTGTTGTTTGCAGTTTGCAATTGCTTGCTTGTATTTCTTAGAAACATTGGTGGTGTATGTATCTGCACTAATTTAACAGTGACTATTCTCTTTTGGGAGTGCACACGATTGTTATAGCAAAATTTTTGCAGAATGTAGGAGCAGTGGTTATTGTTTAAATTTTATAAGAATGAAAAATTGTACTTCTCTTTTGGCAAAACATTTTGTGTTTATCTTTTTACTGCAGCTATGTTTACATTTTTCTTTTTACTAGGATTAAAAAAGTTTAATAGGTAATCACAGGAAAAGGTAAACTGTATGAATGCACACAGTTTTGCCATTTATATTGGGTTTTTTAGAACACAGAAAGATTTTCCTTTTCTGCATTAAAATGAAGCATTACTTTGGGCGTAATTTTCTTGCTATTTGGGAGTCTTTTTTTGAAGAAAGCTAGGTATTTTCTGTCTTTGTTTGGGCGTGTTTTTGACTTATGATTTGTTAACATTATATTTTGTCTTATATTTCAGACTCCAGTGATAAGACGCAAGTTCCCGTCAATGTTGACCATCACAACTTCCTTCAGTGATGAGTCAGCTACTAGTACACAAAGCAGCGATGATAGCAGCATGAGTACTGAACCTACAGAGGTAAGTTATCTGTGACAGGAGTCTGGAAACCAAACAGCAGTCGTATTGGATTTTAAGGCCAATTCCAAATTGACTGATTTAGTAGTGACTTTGACCAGGGCCCAAATATGCTAAACACAGCAAAATTATGCTCACCATAATAAGGTTACCAGCCAAACTGCCATGTCACATTTACCATTTGTGGCTGCATCCTGTTCAGTTGTTAAGCAATATTTTCTGATTAAGCAGCTCTATGAAATTGGGCCCAGATCACTGAAAAGGCCAGTTCTGTATCAGTACAACCAATGACCATAGCCAAAATCAATGAACTGAAATGAAGTAATATTAGGAAATGGTCAGAAATACAAATTCTATGAGGATAACATTGAGTAACATGGTCCAAACTTACCAAGACTTATCAGCTAAATGTAGTTAAATTACTATTTAGTAGAAGCTCTTTGAGGGGTTTGAGCAGAGTAGGAGGAATGTGATAGTTCAAATTTTTAAAATGGTTTTGAAGCACCACAGACTAACAGTGCTTAACTACTGATAGTGAAAGTGATGTACGCAATAAATGAATCATTTTAGAGTAAAAATGTAAGACTTCACTTAGTGATCATCACAATGAACTCAACAGATAAGGCGCTTCGGAAGATAAGACACATTTTTTGTTTATGTAACCTTTGAAAGTCAGAAGACGGATATAAACATGAAATTATGGTAGTATTTTGTTTGATTTTGTGTAGGTAACCCAGCTGACAGGAGGAGCATCAAACAGTGGAGTGACATCAGCCAATCAGAGTGTAGTACCATCAGCATGGCGTAAACCACAGCTCTCAATGAGGAGGACCAGGGAAAGACTGGTTAATGTCCTGCATGGATTAGGTCAGAAGGTTGGACTGCCTAGAAGCCCTTCGGTAAGTCATATCCAATACAATGAACATTATTACAATACTGTCTGAAACGTTGAGTCCTCTGGTTCTTCTCATAACCGGTATCACTCTAAAAAGATTTATGTACACTTTGTAATCATAAAATATTTCTTGTTATTTTTTACAATGGTTATGTTAAAAAAGAATGTTAATAACCACTGTCGTCTAAGGATTTGTAAAGGAAATTTGACAACCCAAAAATATTATGGGTTATCAATGTTATTTTACCAAAAGAGTTTAAGCTTCATTCGTTTCCTGTAGCAATTTTTCTTTTTGAAGCATATTGTATTCTTTTGTTGTTTTTACAAAGGAACCAAGTTGGTTTTGTAAGGAAAGGTATTATTTCTGGTTTTGTTTCATCCTCTTTCAGGTGATATTCAGTTCAACGAGTGACATCACTCAGGAACGACAGAACAGCTTGTGTTCTTCTTCAGAGTCTACTTCTCTTGTGGATGCAATGAATCCAGACAAGCAGGAAGAAGGAGGTGATATTCCACTCCTTAAGGTCTTTGACTTCCTGGAAGGGGAGGAGGGTGAGCAAGGGGTGAGTAGTTTTTAGTTTTTATATATTTTCTTTGTATGAGATTCTGCCTAACTCAAGGCCAGGAGTTGAGTGTGACCCAAATCAACTGCCACCATGAATACATTGCCACCTACTCCTGGGGTTGAAACAGGGTTACCCCCTTCACAGTCCATACAGGTGTAAGCATGGGTATCATTCACTATAGGAGCATGGTTGGCAGAGCAGAATGTACAAACTCATTGGATCCCTGATGTCAATCCCTTGTTTTTTTGCCTGATTCCAATATTCGTCCACAAAAGGTAAATTTGACTTGAGAGAGTTATTCATATTCTAGAGTTGTGTTTGCACGAAAAGTTGTTTATTTATAACTTACTAGGCCATGAATGGAAAGTAAGCTTGACTAGACCTGAGTACATTCACAGTGTTTTTTGTTACATTGCTGACCAGTCTTTGCTTGTTATTTTCCATTGTCCGTTTGTCCAGGTAAGTACTTTCATTGTTAGCAGCTTGTGCATTGAGCTTTCTTTGTTTTGCCTGTCCTTTCAGGAACATTGTTCCAACCTGGAGTGGCATCGTTAAGACATCCACAATCAATGTCAGCTCATACTTTGCATTCCTCCACAAGCTTCATGAACTTCCATGCTTATTCTTTATTTAATTAAGTTTTATCAAAAAACTTTTTAACTCTCAACTTCCAACTTGTATTTTATTATTTTGATATTGTGGAAATAAACTGATTGATTGGTTGACTGTTATGGTTGTGTTATAGGATGAGAAAGGATTCAAGTTCAATTGGTATCATAGTCGGATGTCATTGGAGGAGATGGATGCAGCTACTAACCCTAATCCTGATAGTGAAGATATTAAAGATGAATCATCAGATGACGAGGTAAGGACAGTGCTTCTCTTACACCAGTTCATTTTAATTGACAGCATTTATAAAGCTTTTCAAGGAGAGTTAAGTCAAATTAAGCAACATACTGCTCAGGATGGAGTGAAATGAAAAATCGGTGTGAAGAGACTTTCCTCCTGCACTGAAATGAAAGAGGCTAGGAAGAAGAAGAAACAGAAGAAGAAGAAACAAATTAATAGTTTGTGAATTGCAAGTTTAAGTTTGGCATTTGCTCTTATTTCAGACATCTGACATGCCTGGTGCTGAGGAGAACTCTACTAATCTAGATGCATCCTCCAATATGAGAAGTATGTATGTAGGAGACGGGGTATCAGCCATGGATTCAATGGACAATAGGAGCAGCCCAACACCATCTATTGCAAGGTACAGTCTGTTCTTTCAAATGTTCAGCTAAAGTGCTTCTGTTTTGTGTGAGCTCTGTTTTACGGGAGGTCAAATTACATGCGGCACTCAACAGTTTTGTATATGCATGCATACTAACAGATTTGACATTTGAGTACTGGTATGAATTTACATTGTGTTATGCATTGATGTTTCCCTTGTAACCATAATGTAAGGCTATGAGCACCAAACATGCATTAGCCAACCAGTCTCAAACAACTCTAACTATATCTTTATTGGTGAATAAAGATCCTTGAAACACTATCGCTCAATCATGTTTCGACCAAATAAAATGCCTAAACTCTCCAAGCTTTTTATAATTTGTTTTTAAAGTGTTATTTTTCCCTTGCTTTCAGCAGTAGCACAAGTGATCTAGACAGCATTGCTAACTCGCCTGTTTCTGTAGCCATTACCCATGCCTCATCCTTTCTATATATCCCTGTGGATGAGGTAGAGGAAGCTTGGCGCGTACATGTTGATAATGTAATGAGGGATCAAAGTGGCTGGTGTGCTGTACACACATTCCATGTCTTTACTCAGTTGTATAAAGTCATGCAACAACGCTTCTGTAATCTGACTAGAGAGGCGTGTAACTACCTTGGAGATAAACTCAGAGATATCGCTCTACAATTCTATATCCTTTGAAAATGAAAACAAGACATCAATATTTATCATTATTATCTATTTGTTTAAGTGTTTAGAAACACTTTGATACAAGATGCACACACAAATTATAAATCCTATTTTTAGGAAACTTTTTGCGAAACACACTGCCTGTGTATTAGCTTAAACATTACATTGGGTCCCAATTTCATAAAGTCTGTAAGCACCTTCTTGGTAGGCCCAGAAATAGGTTACCAACCAACATTTCATGAGGTTTATACTGTTGCCACTGGTGTCCTACTTATTTCTTGCTTCGTTTTGGAAAGTCAGCAGTTTGTAGTTCAAATAATTATTTTGTCAACATGAAACTCAAACAAACTTGAATGACTTTTAAGTCATTCAAGTTTGTAAGTGTCCGCCATTGGACACTTTCGGTAAACAGTATTGTCCATAGGCCCACAATCACAACTGGTAAAAAAAAGAACAAACATGTGAAAATTTAGGCTCAATCGGTCATCGGAGTCGGGAGAAAATAACAGGCAAAAACCCACCCTTGTTGCTGCACGTTTTGCCGTGTCATGACATGTGTTTAAAATAAATCTGTAATTCTCGACAACGAGAATTGATAATTGTTTTAATGTTTTCTCGAAAAGTAAAGCATTTCATGGAATAATATTTCAAGAGAAGCCTTTCACCATTACCCTCTGTAAACCCTGTAAGTTATTTGTAAATCTGTGAACTTTTTTTTTTTCTGTTCTGAAAGTGTATAATGGCTTTAAACATGTTTTTCTACTTTACTGATTTTGATTTATTGGAGCACAAATTTTAAGCTTGTTACCTTTATCTTTGAATTGTTACTGTTTTTTCTTACTTTGAGTGTTGTTTTTCCTTAATGATGCGTTTTTACTAAGTACCTTGGATCTGCTGACGACCCATGCTGAATGTCCCTATGTCTATATTGATACAGAGACTCTAATTACATGTAGATTACTTGAGAAACATAAATACTGTGTGATTGAGCTTCATGAGCACTATGATACCTACATCTCAAAGAGGGATCTAACAGTGGAGGTAAGCTTCTTATTATTAGTATATCAATGTATATATTTGATTTGTGGTAATACCATGTGTATATACTTGCTGTGTAGATATGTTCTATTGAGATTTTTTCTTTCTATATATTCTACTGCCGCAGAGTAGATTTTCGGAATTCGGGAGACCTCTCAGTTCTGAAAAGAACTGTCCTGCTTTTTAACTACTACCAAGCAAGTATACAAACCCATTGCATCTGAACTTGATATTTGAAATGGTATGTAGGATTTTAGTTTGGAATTTACAGTTTGTATCAAGAAAACCAAACGTTTATTTACGTGTCGTACATTTGGTTTTTAACAGTGTTTGGATTCAATCAAGTCTTCTCTCAAGATGCAGAGCCTTGGATCCCAGGTGAGCAACATCTCCCCTCATCTCCGAAACAAACCCACAATATGTTTCTGTTTAGTGTCTTCAAGGAACTAGGGCCCAATTTCATGGCTCTGCTTCCCGTGAGCAAAGAATCAGCGCTTATGGAATCAGGGAATTCCAAGCTTAAATCAAGCGTATTACACGGGCTAGCAGGGAATTTTTTCTTGTGCGCATCGTACTCCACATCGATACTTGACATTCTTAGCTTACACAGCTAGCTTGCACAGTAATTTGGAAAATGGTGATTGTAATCACAGATATTTGGTGCTCGCACTGTAAGCAGCGAATGGTGAGTGTAAGTGCATAAGGTGGCGGTAAGCAGAACAATGGAGTTGGGCCAAGTTCACATGACGAGTCAAATAAGACAATTTTTATGTTATTTTATTTTATTTTGTTGATAGGATATGAATGGACCAAGTGGTGATGAGCAGGTAAATACATGCACTTTATCACAAATAAAATTAATGATAACAATACTTAGAAATGTTTGCATTTAAGACTAACCCATTATTCTGGATATGAGCATTTTTTTAACATCTTGCATGGTGACTGACTGCTACCATCTTTCCTGTTATGACTAGAGTCTCTGTAGCAGATAGGTTACTTTTCAAATTGTATTGCAGTAAGTTGCATTGTGATCAGAGTGTGAGTCAAACAAGACGTTTTTTTCTTTTCTTAAACCCTGAAATCAGAATATGAATTTCAAAATAGGTTTATTTGTAACTTCAGCATAATTTGATTTTCATGTTTACTTTGTGAGATGCTTATTAGAAATACAGCCAGACATGGTTTAGGGTTTTACTAACCAAATACCATTTTATTCTGCTCTACTGACCATGACACATCCCACTGTGCAGGATTTGACTCATATTAACAACGTGAGTACTTCATATCAATATTAATTGTCCCATTCCATTCCACCCACCAAACCTTGTCATTCCTAACCCATGCATACCCAATGTCTAGTGCAAACATCATGTTGAATATCCCTAGATGGAATGCTTGTGTTATTTTTTACTCGTTTGTATGTAATTATTTTCCAAAGTAGTCATTCATGCTATTCATTCAATATTAGTGAGCATTGCTTGGTGTATAATTGTTTAGTTGACACAAAGTATGCATGTAGTGTATCAAGACATTATGTGTTGCTGTAGACTTGTACAAATGAACTTTAGTTTTTATGATTTGAAATATTCCATAAGTCAAACAAATCTATCTAGGCTGAGCTAGTTTGCATATGGAATTGCATTTTAAACAAGCAGTTTTCTAGATGCGATCAAGCTTAAATTATTCATTTGTCTGAAATGAAACAAGCAAAGACAGGCCAACAGGGGTGAATTTGTCACAAATATTTGTGTTGGAAAATTGACAGTTAAATATACAACAAACAACTTGACTTTAACCCCTTTTCTTATTTTCATTCTCTCATATTTTGGGTGGTTTCTACTTTATTCAAACCAAAGAAGGTATACAATGGGCTTAACAGCATTCAAGCATAACTTACGCTCTTTTCAAATGTATCAAAAATTGAAAATGATCTGGGTCTACAAATACTCAATTTGTTTGATAGCATCACCTGTGTCTTAGGATTGCATCTAGTTATTATTCTACTAATGTCTGGCATTTGCAAATACAATAGTACATGTAGCATTGGTAAGCTCTTATTCATTTGTACTTATAGCTGGTAAGCAAAGTGGGCTTTTTTGTTCACACTACTTACTTGTGTACTTTGTATAGGTAATAAACATTCTGTTAATTAAGCTGGTGTGTTCCTTCATCCTCTAGCAAGTTTCTTTTCACCAGTTATGATATTAGATTGTTCAAACTGCAACATTTTTATTTTTGGGAAGGATTTGTTGGTTGGATTTTGAGGCTTATAACTTTTATTTTTTCTATGGTCATTAGAAGATACCAGTTGAAACAAAAACAATATTTTGTTCTAAATGTTAAAGTTCTTTTCCTTAGATTGGTTCCAATCATTAACCTTTATAAATCAACATGTCTCAAAAATGCACAGGAGTTATTATGTAGTTCCAGTCCTTGATCAAAATTGTATGAATTTGTCCTCTTGTACAATTAATGAAAACAGCCCTGTGACATCAAAGTTCGATTCACATTCACATTCGCAGGAAGTATGAACCAGGCTTTATTCCGATAAGTATGGCTGCTCTTGACCTGTTATGGTTGAGAGAAGTTGGAAAGTTTGTAGGACTGCAAATGGATTTAGTGTTTGCATGTTATTTTTCATAGCATTCAGCTTGCATCATAATAGAGTAACATCAAAAGACACTTGTATCACCCAAAGACAAAAAAGCTGTATCACACATTAGCTTATTTTCTGTTGTTACTACATATCTGCTAAAAACTATTCATTGTATTTACTATGCTTAAATGCCAGTGCACAGATTGTTTTAAAGCATAAATAGTTTTATGCTCCCAAAATAATTGTCTGTTGTCTCTAATCTTATAATAGCAAATAGAGTTATGCCGTCGTCTGTATCGCCTGTACTTCCAGCTTCGCATGCTGTTTGATAGCTACTGCAAGCTGATTCACAGTCTCAGCTCTGCGAGGCAAGCACTACAAGTAAGTTGACTGCAACTTTGACACTCAGTTTCTTCTTGTGTTGCACTGCACCTGAAGTCAATTATAGTGTTCTTCAAATTTAGAAAGATAGAACAAATATTAGTTTACAAACACATTCTGTCATTTGTTTTTGCTCTTTCACCAATGTGTCTTAAGCACTGAATACTCTCCTGAGTTCTGTTAAACCGTTGCAGTACCCCCAGCTAACACAAAGGATTCAAACTTCCTCTTGCTTACCAGGCTAGCTTGTTGGTCTAGTGGTAAGACATCTGGGCCCAATTTCATGGCTCTGCTAACTGCCGATTTCTGCGGCTACGACCACGATCCCCACTTACGTGCAAGCACCGAATTTCTGGGCTAGCTTTGTAAGCGTAGAACGCTTGGTAACATGGAGTACGCACGCGCAGAAGCCCAAATTCGCCGCTAACCTGTGGAATACGCTTGCCATAAGCACAAAATTCCCTGCTTTCATAAGCGCTGATTCTGTGCTTACGGTAAGCAGAGCCATGAAATTGGGCCCTGCTCTAGCAATGCAAAGGTCATGGGTTGGAATCCCGCCCAAATTATATGCTTTTTTTTTTTATTTTTTTTTTTCTTATCAGAGCTCGGGGAAAATACTGAGAATACAGTTCTTAATACACATTGGTGTAAGGGTAAAAACAAATTATATTTTTTATCCCTGATGCAAATATAACATCTATTAAACACATTCTATATTCCCTATCCAGGTGACCGATTATTCCCAAGATGTATCAGCTGCTAAGGACGAGCTGATCCAGGCATCTGAGGAGCTTGAGAGTGGTCAGGCTTCTTTGTCTCCTGAGGTAGATACATCTAAGATGACCCCTGAGACAGCACTTAGGACTCTAGCTGAACATCTCGGTAATAGACAGCTCCGTCTTGCCTTGAGATTACTCCATGTCTACAGGTAAGCCTAGTTAACATCAAATGGCAACTTGGATGTAGTTGCCTTCTGTAAAAATATATTTATATCTCTGGTGGAAGCAGTAATAGACCGATCCAGTAGGCTCCGCCCACGACGCACGTGGGGCTCTCCATTGCCTTTCTGCACAACTCTGCCGCGCGCGCGCCAAGATATTCGCACACATGCCGGACCTTATTTGTCGGACCTTTGTTGCGTTGTGATTGGTCAATACGCAATGGGGCGGAGCTTAGTGGATCGGTCAATTAATTGGTCTTCATTTTTACTGTTACATTAAAAAGCTGCATTGATATATATATAAGATAACAAACCATTGACAATCACATTTAAATTTTCAGTTGAACAAAGAAATATTGACTAGAGTGAGACTTGAACCCTGGACGTCCGAATTAATGTTCTGGACCTTTACCAACTGAGCTGTCTAGCCCTATGTTTGGAATGTCGCTATTCCGAAGTTAGCAGGTTAAAGCTCGGCTTTAAAAATAATTTTAAACGTTTACACAGTCATTCACTGCTTCCCAGGTTGTTTAGTAAAATAAGGTGTGATCCCTGGCTATATGACAGGTTGAATAGCTTTGGACTTGCGACCCAGAACAAAGGTATTGATTAATTAGGGATACTGTAGACATAGGGCTGGATAGCTCAGTTGGTAGAGCGCTGGCACCTTAAGCTGCAAATAGTATGCACAGTTGTTCCCTCCAAGCCACAGACATTAAATGACTTTCAGAGAGAATGCTATCATAGCTCGTGTGTCCATGGCCTAAGAAAATTTGATGAAGAACTTGGAATAAATAATTGACATGAAACTGATTGTCTGTTTAATCTGATAGGTCAATGTGGTCTGGTGATATGTTTGGCTCCAGTGAAGAGGATGATTTAGATGTACTTCTAGCTTTATTCTGCAAACATCTGTCAGAGGGAAAAACAGGTAGAGAGATATGCAATTCTTTGCAAAACCTTTTTGAGTTATGGCAGACACTCAAATTTTCTGTATACACCCAAATCAAATGGTGTACTCCTATAGTGTCCACCATACCACACCATATGTCTAGGCTCCGTTTAATGTCGCTATTATGACAATTCTCAGTGTTCTCCGAACTTACAACCTTGTTTCAAATTTAGAGTCAACAGCTATTTACCTTTTAGAATAAGCTATTCTTTAACAAAAATTGTGTTTGTTTTTGATAAAAGGAGTTTTGGTAGTGACTCGATCTGATAAACAACTAGAAATTGCTTCTCAGTGTCTGATGGACACACACATGCTGCTCATGTCATCTCTTCGCAAAGCTGAGTCCATGGAAACCAAAGAAGTGGTGATCTCTCCAATCTTTGAGATTAAGAAAGCGGTCGTTGTTGAGGTTCCGGATTTGAAAGTGGTCCCGGAGGAGAAAGGCTCTACTGAGATCCAGGAAGTGAAAAAGAAAGACAGCGAAGAAGACAATGTGCAATCAGAAATGAGAAGTGATGGTGGTCCTGCAGAGTTCACTGCTACTTCTCTTCCTACCGAAAGCTTAAAGGATATTCCTAAAGCAGGGACCGTTGGTGGTGTAGACGATGTTGTAAAGTCAGGGTGGAATGTTGAGGTCACAGATACAGTAGTTGTACCATCTAACGAGACAGCAGTAGCATTAGGTCAATCACAACATGAAAGGACATCATCAAGTGGGAGCATCAGGGTCAGCTTAACTGATGATCCATCAGATGATTTGGGTATTGCATCCAATACAGTAACTGTTAGCTCCGGTTCCTCCGAGTCGATCCATATACAAGACTCAGGGATAAGCCAAGACATAGGAGGACCAGTCTTTGATGAAGAAGTCAAGTCCATAGGGCTAGAACCAGTGGCAGAGGTGGTTGAGGGAAAAGGTGATCAAGACGGCTGTAGTGAAGGGACAAAATCTAGACCAGTGTCTCAGGACAGTATTAGTACAGACTTGTGAAGGAGAATAGTACTGGAAAATAAATGATGAAAGGGCTGGTTGTTTTTTTAGGTCGTTGTTTGAGATGAACTTTACAACAAGAAGGCTTGTCAAAACTCCCATAAGGGGCTCTAAAAGAGAAGCTGGAAACGGCCAATCTCTCTCATACAAACGCGTGTTTAATGCCTACGATTATGAATCGCACAAATCAATAAATTGTAAATGGTGTTTGAAGCTTTGCATGTTGTGAAGAATAATAATAACTATAAATATAAGTATAAACTTGCAGGTACAACCATGTGTAAAATCTCTTTTGAGGGAGTGTTGGGTCTGAAAGACGAGCAGAGTATACTGTTTGAAACTTCTAGACCACGCCGATTCTTTCAGAGCCAACACTCCCTCATTTGTTTGTTACACATGGTTGTACCTGCAAGTCTACTATTTACATTTATAGTTATTTTAAAAAAATTGTGATTCAGTAACTAGACATCAACACTTGATTTCATTGTGAAATCAGGAGTTAACTTGGCCGGATTCAAACCCACAACCTTGTGATTGCAACTCCTGTGGTCTAATCACGCGACCACTGTAACAATTTGAGAGGCATAGATAGGGCCAGCCACTGTATGTGTACTATTTTTGAGGAACTCCGCTGTTTTTATTCTTAACTTTGTATTTACTGCTAAAAAAGTTTTGTTTGTCTTGTGACAGGTGAAAAGCTTTATTTCTGTCTTTTATAAGGGTTGCTGCAGACGTTAGTATCAAAAGGATCACAAAATGAAGTCCCTACTCTTGCATAATTTGTATGGATCATTGATCAATGCAAAGTGATGTCAATACAAGCAAAGTGAACTTGCACACAGAAACTAGCTGACTATTCTTTACAACTCGACATGGTTAGTGCTGTATATTGTAATTATATTTATTCATCATGTGAAAAGATTTATATTTATTCAAGTTGTGTTGAACTTTGTATACTGTATTCTAACATAAATATGTAAAGTTTGTTGACGTTAAAGTCTTTAAATATTTGGGAAAATGATAAGCTTAATAATTTACATGGGATTTGCGAAAGTAAAACAAATGTCTTTGCATCATAATGGGAAATGGCCCTTTACATTAAACTTGTGTCACTTCAAATATGTTGACAAAACAAGTTTGTAAATTGGTCTGACGTTTCTATTTGAGTAATCTTGCTCGTATGAATGTATGTAGTACATTTTTACTTTTTTATCAAATTAAGTGGGACATGTATGCCAGTAAGTTAACAAAAACAGATTAGATACTTAATTTAAGAGGTTAGGGCCATGTACTAATAGATTTACCAATACATGTGAATAGAAGTTTCTAGTATTTTGGACCAATAATTGTTATTACAGGTCCATTATGTGTTTCTCTAGTTGTTTTTGTGCCCTGCCGTGAGATTTGATACCAATACCAAACATTTATGAAACGCACACAAGAAGTTATCTCTATGCGTTGTACAAAATGATATGAAAATAGCAGCAGATTGAAGCTTAAAAAGGTTCAAGAAACGGTAAAATCTATACAAAAAAATATGTACAATATACACTTTATAAGAAATTCAAGATAATAATAATAAGACTTGTAATGCGCACATATCCACCCTGCTGGGTGTTCATGCTGTTGATGGGTTTTTGTAATGATGGTTGCAAATTGAAATTCAGTGAGAGATATAGGTCATTTTTGTACCAGCTTGCTGCAAAAGCTTCTAAGTCTATGAATGACAGTAAGTTTAAAGAATCCAACTTTCTTTACAGGGTCTGACCCAATGAAGTATTCATGATACAAGTGAACTAAGGAAAATTTATTCCTCAGACCATTCAAGTAGCTCAAGATTTGCACTGCTTTGATGTACATCTACCATGAGTCAGGTACATTTGTTATTGCATGTGTTGTTGTTGTTCCAGTTATTGTTATTGCATGATGTTAATCAGAAGTTTGTTTTTCCATAACTGTAATATTAATGTACATAATTAAGAGTAATATAATATACTTTTAAAAGTATGTTAGTGCCAGATTTAATCACATGATGCAAAACTGTTAAACATTGTAGAAAGTGGGAAAACTTTCATTATTGAAGAGACAATTCAAAATAAGACAGCAGAATTAGGCAGAGAGAAGTTGAAAAAGACAAATATTTGAAGATAGTTTTGAACTTTCATGATTAATCTGAATTTGTGAGAAAAACACAATTATGTCAATGTTTGCCATGCTGAAGGATACCCTTGTTATGGACAATTTCATACCAAAGTTCACCTTCACACTTGGTTCATTTTTACAAGAGTTGTTTATTTCTTTATTGGAATTCTTTCTCTGCCTATTCTTGTTTGATAGATTTGATTAACGTCTCGCATAATATTAAAGTTCATGACCATTGATGTTATACAGAGAAGCAGTTTATTTGTCATCTTAGTAATGGATGAATATGATTGCTGTAGCATATGATTGTATAAATTAAAGGGGAACAAAGGAAAATACCTTTAGGTGTTTGTTTATGTTTGTCCATGTGTATGTCCGTCTCTGTCTGTCTTCCTGTAGGAGTGCTTTTGTATTCAGCAAAAAAATACCTCACACAGGATAACTGAATTAATATTCACAAATGTTTTTCATTACGGTTTGAAGTTAAGATAAAAGGGAAAGTAAAGAAATAGTAATGACCACTGCCCAATTTCATAAAGCTGGTCAGCACTAAACAAAATTGCATTAGTACTGAAAAATCTTGCTCAGCAGAAAGTTACCAGCTATATATTTTAATTGATGTTGTTGGTCAATATACTGTGCTATAGTTGCTTAGCAGAAAAATTGCTTAGCTCAATTTTCTGCTTAACGGCATCATCAAAACAGGTCAAGGGCATACGAGGCAATTAAGGGAATGTTGTGCCTAAGTCGCATACCTTTCTATTATTGCTCACAAAAAACTGCTGGTTGGCAGACAGCCAAATTTTAGAAAAACATTAATTAACAGATGTGACAAAGTTCAACATTCCCAAAAGATACAGTTGCTTTGTAGCCAACATCAATTCAACACTTATTTTGATTACCATTTTTGAGTTATGCGTACCATTGTTAAAAACTTTTGTATCTGTTTATGCTTTGCATTTATGGCTTTCCATAGTTTTTAAACCTTGACTTTTTAAAAAATATGGAAAACTTAAAAGAAAAACAGATAGTGACGGTTTGTAACAATGTTACACAAATAGTGCTGAATTTGTTGGAAATAAAGCAATCAATTTGGGGAGGTATTTAATTTTATTTAAAGTTTTAACAATATTTTTAACATTTTAACAATATTTGTTCCAACATGTTATTACGATTCAAAATGTTTTAGCAACATTCGGCCGTCCATCAAATGCCAACCAGTGCGGTTTGTTATTGTCAACCTTTTACCCACGGGGCAGCGCTCTGTTCGTTCCCTGCTATCCCAACGCTATCTGTGTGCGTTTTACGCACCCAAGGTATAGCTCGGTGCGCGCGCAGTCAATTGCTTTACGTCATCTTCGGGTCACCA
This sequence comes from Asterias rubens, assembly GCF_902459465.1. Classification (NCBI taxonomy): domain Eukaryota; kingdom Metazoa; phylum Echinodermata; class Asteroidea; order Forcipulatida; family Asteriidae; genus Asterias; species Asterias rubens. Next base: position 1,348,958 of record NW_022985693.1, read on the forward strand.
ACGCAGGAGATACGTCACAGGGTTGTCCTTATTCCGTGCAACTTGATTGGTTGAAAGATTAATTTATTCATTTGATCTACCGGTGTGGATACCCAACCTTTGTTTCGTCACCGTAATTTGCATGCGCGTTGTCTGCTTAAAATTAATAAAACAAAACATTTTGAGCATGCTCTCCGTCCGGCCGGAAACATTTTGCAGAAAAGTAAACCATGAAGTCAGACAAACTGCCATAATTTTGACGTTTGAAATAAGTTTTCAAACATGAAGCAGAAAGGTAAGTTTTCATACATTAACAAGGAATATTTTGTTTGTATATTGCACCGCAGAATGTGGTAAATTTACGTTAATTTGACGGACACTTTTTGTGTTCATTTTTTCCCCCACCAACTTGTCTCTCTCGGTCATACTTCTTGCTTGACTTTGAAATTCAGCAATTTGCCTTAGTGAATTTCTTACATAGGGTGGTGTAATTAGCTTTTAAATACAAAACAAAATACGAAGATTTTTAAAATCACTAACACTAAACAGTAGACATGGTAGAGCAGGGAGGCCCGTTCCCGTAAAAAAAACGGCTCTCGTTCTCTTTCGAGCAGCGTGCGGAGGAGGCAGAACTGCCGTCTGAAGCGTCTCGGGACCCGTTGCTAGCTGTGCTAGCATGAGCTCGCCCCGTAAATAATGAACACTGATACTGACTGGTAGAATACTAATTACTTCCTCACTGTGCTGTGTCATGATTGTACCACCACTTCAGTGTCGCAACTCGTGCAAACTTGTCGGTAACATCTGTGACTGTGAGTGAGGGTAAAACGCACAGTCGCAGACAGTCGAGTGTCACTGACAGTTGAATTGACACAGATCTGACAGTGACCATGGTGACATCGAACACTGTCGAAGAATAAAGTGCAGCTTATTTTAGGCACTTGAGCATTCTAATCTAATCATTGATAATGATAAAAAGATAACATTACAAAATACAACAAATAAACTTTAGAAAAAGAATTAGCTGTTGCCATTGCAAACTGCTTACCAACCAAAAGGTCCTTATGTCTTGTATGATGGTATTAAAGTTAAAACTGAAAGTTAAACGAGGCATGATATTTCATAGTTGCGATAACGTAACCCTCCTGCCGATGGCCAGCCTCGGCAGGAGGGTTACGTTATCCCAACTAGCAGTCATTTCAGCACTAGCTATGGTGAGTCTTTCTGGAAGGTTAAAATAAATGACAATGCAACAAACATGAACTAGCCCTAGCGTCGTTCTCAAAAAGGCTATAAATGACAACACAGCAAATGTGTTCATGTTTGTTGTGTGATGTCATTTTAGCCTTCGAGAAAGACTCTGCTTGAGTGCTAGCATGGCTAGGGTTGAAAAAGCTTGGGCGATATCACGATATTATCGAATATCGCGATATTAACTTGGAAACGATTTCGATATCGGATGGATTTGGTTTTAATCGAAATATCGATATATCGCAATATATCGCGATATATCGCGATATCGATTAAATATCGCGATGTATTTGCTAGCTGAGACATCTTGCACCCCATAGGTTTGGAGTAAAACCAGAAGAATAGGTCATTAGAACACCTCTCTTATGCTATGACTGTCTCTACTACATCTTTCACTTGGAGTTTGAAGACTGATGATGTCAAATTTAATTAATCGCGATTATATCGAATATCGCGATATAATGTCGGCGATATATCGTGAATAAAATAAATCGATATCGCCCAAGCTTACGTCAAGCCATTAACTACTTTTTTGCATTGAACAAACAAATTTCAACTTTTTTTACAAAGTTTTTCTCATGTTGAATCCACATCCTTTTTAAAGGGACATTACGCATTTGATTTTGCTTGCAAAAAGGTTGTTTGCAGTGTAAGTACTTCGTGTAATTCACCATAATGCATAAACCTGTTGAAGTTTGAGATCGATCAGCCATTTGGGTCATGAGAGAATAGTGAAAAAAAAAACGATAAAAAATTTTGCATTGCATCGATGCAAAAAAAAAAATGAATAAAACGCTCACTGAGCGATAAACTCCAAGCGCGAAATTAGATTCTCATCAAATATATAAAATTTCAGAGAGAAATAAGGGATGTTTTCTTCTATCATCATCATTAGACCGTGTGGGTTTTATGTAAATCTGTGATTGTCATGATTTTTGTTTCTTACCAATTCTGTAACGTTCCTTTAAATCAGATGAGGCTTTGCAGGAGTTGGTGGCTCATCTTCCCAATCTTGTTATTGATGCTGCCAAGGGACTCAAACACCTTCCGGCTGTCCAAAAACTTAATGGAATTCTCATGTTTCTAGACATCTCAGGTAACTTATACCCCTTTCAATCTACACTTTTAAACAATTCCACTTGATTTACTTCTTACTTTATTGTATTCCATTACAACCAATGCGGATTATAAAGAAAATATTGGTCAATTATTGTCACTTGGTATTCTGTGCATAGCTAAATACAAAACCAGCACCAGTATTTGTAGGATGTCCTGTTTTCAATGTGTCCCTAAAATCGAGGCAAAACTTTTACCTCTCTGTGCGCGATGTAAACAGTCTCTAGATAAAATTGTTGTGGTTTGACTTACCAAGCAAAGAGTCTCCTTCCCCTCTTCACCAAAACTTAGAAACACGGAAGGCTCCAATGGCTAGTTGCACTTGTAAATGCAAAAGGTTTTGGTATTTTAGGCATTTCTACAAGGTACAAAAATATGTCATAATGTTGGGGCCATATACAAAAAATTGCCCACTGAAAAAGTTTCATCAAACACTTTTTCAATTCACAATTCAGGATGATCAAATCATGTGACTGGACATATTCTGCTGAGCATTCTTTAAAAAAAAAAATACAGAGGCTTAAATAAGCCATGTGCCTCATTATCATTTTCTAATAATCTTGAGAATTTTTTTGTAACCCTAGTATAATACAAAAGTGTAAGGCCGCCAGGGCTAGATTACCATTCCAATTTCAGCAGCACAATCTGTGAAAACCAGAGTAAAGTATTAACCTTCTAATTACAGGTTTCACTGCACTTTGTGAGGAGTTTACACAACGAAAGCATGGTGTGGATGAACTGACTAAAACTCTCAATGACTATTTGGGTCAAATAGAAGATTTGGTCCTCAAGGCTGGAGGTGATGTCATTGAATTTGCAGGTAAAGTTTAATAACATTTATATTGTGTTGACTCACTGTATGTGGCCCTTAGATTTGTTTTTAGATTTTTACCCCCCATATAGTTAGTCCCTACTGTTACAAGTCAGTCATTGTAATTGGTAGGAGTCTTTTATGTGGGGCAAAATTGCTCAGTTTTCTCTGGTCACTGCGAAATATAAATGTCTATTAATATTGTGTGTAAATGGTTTTTCACTATTTTCTTGTGACCCAGATGGCCTATTAATGTCAAACTTCTACTGGTTCATTTATATTACATAAAGTGCTTACACTGCCAGCAAATGTTTTGTGAGAAAAACCAATTCTGTAATGTTTCTTTAAGCAATTCTCTGAAATTAGGCCCTGGTGTTAACTGCTTACTCTGTTAAACAGGTGATGCAATGCTTATTCTGTGGGAGGTAGCATCTGTTGAGGCCAATGTGGCAGCCATTGTTAAGGCTATCATCTGTTCAAGAAAGATAATGAAGTCATGCAATAACTGGGATACACAAGTGGAGGTACAACTTGGTGTGAAGATTGGTATGCAATATTCAATACAAACACTGAATGGGATGTGAGTGCATTGTTGCAGAATATAATCACAAGGACTACTCAGAAAACTGTTGAAACTCTACAAATTAATGACTAGACACACAAGTAGGACTGATTGTTTGTTTTCTAAGAGATTTTATATATTAAAAATATATCAATTTACCTGTCCTATGTTTATTTTCACATACAACGGTAACAGCGATCCAATGTCGTGGCATTACGACATTGTGACACACTCTTTAACAAGTTATTTGGTGACAAAGCTCAAAAGGCATCTATCTGCTTTGAAACAAGAAAGTCAAAGAGATTTTAAGTTATGTCACAGTAGCCAAAACCCCCAAAGCTTTGAATGAATATTCAACATGAATGGCATAGCACATTGTAGATAATTATTCTCAACTGTAGAGTTTCATTTTATAGTTCTGGATGACGTCATCAGGCCCCGAACATTGCGCTTGATTCGACACAGCAATTTCTCTCTTGTAAGGGGCAGTTCTATGAGGAAAATGTAAACTTGTACCGGAACTTTGCAAAGGATATAACAGCAAAGGCACCTCGGCCCTTGCTGTGGGTGCTGGGGTTTATTTCAAGGCCTGTGATATCATGCATTATTTTTACAGGCCTGTCAGCAGGTGAGGTATTCGTCACCTATGTGGGCAGCAAGTCAACTCGTTTGTTCTCAACCAGTGGTCAAGCCGTCATTGATGTCAACTTAGCTGAGCATTACTGTGAGAAAGGAAGCATCATTCTATCACCATCTGCCTGGTCTCACTGCCCAGAACGGAAAGGGATGAATGTGGAGAAGCTTGATGAGGGACATGTAAAGGTTAGCTGAGCAAACACTTGATTTCTTACATCAAACTAATTATTTTATTGAAAGCCTTACTGAAGGCGGTCGCATATTTCACTCTGAAAAAGACAATGTAAACCAACATGGTATATGCATTATATTTTATGTAGTGTATCAAATCAAAGCAGACGACAGTTTAATGGTTAATTGTTGTGATTGATTTGTAGGTTCTTAACCTCAGGAAAACGTGGGCAGAGACTGAGTTGGCAAAAGGTTTGTTGACATCACATCATTCTTTAAGTTGATTACCTGTTTTGGAAGCATGAGTAGATATCCTATTGTTTGCATATAAGTACTGTTAAGTGATGTTTGAAACTTTACATGGTATGTATGATAAGAAGTAACTATGACTACTAACTTTACAATCATGTGTAAATCTCTTTTGGGAGGATTGATATGTTCCAAACAGTAATTCTGCTCGTCTTCAATCAATGTTGTGCCCCAGTTTAAATTTAGTTTATCACAATAAATAAAAGTTGAATGATAACAACCTGTCTCCATTCACTAAATCTTTACAAAGTTGATAAATTAAATCTCAAATTTAACAGCAGAAAACTGTGTTTTTCTATATTAGCAGAAGTAAACAGAATATATTTTTTTAATTTATTCTCCCAGAAGACCCACCACAGGAGCAATTGAAAGCCAGGGTAAGTCAATAAATAAATCCCAACAAGCTTCAAATGTCGCTTAAGTTTAATCATATTTTATAAAATGTCAAGGGAAAGGTGGTTGTACACCAAGTACAAATTTTTCCAAAACAAATTACACTCAAATGATCCTATAGGTTGTTATCCAACTTGTAGTGCATGTAAGACCTACATATTTTCTAACATAATTTTTCCTTTGAAAAGTTTTAAAAAGTTTATTAGATTAGAATCCAGTTTGGAATTACTACTTTTACAAATTAATGTCTATCTTAGGCTCTTGGTGAGATTCCACTGATACGCCGTCTGAACCTGAAAAATGGTAAGTCTCTTATGTGTTTTTGTGAATTCTAGTAGTATCAATCATTTTATGTGTGTGACTAGTGGCTAGTGGCTGTGGACAAATTCATTTACAAACCTAGCTGGGCCCAATTTCATAGCCCATTTTGTACTTACTTTGCGATTTCTATTTCATAGCACTAATAACTGGAAAAGGCATGTTAACCTTCTAGTGCTTACTGCTCTACTTCTTCTTCTGTAAAAGTACAGTCCACCATCTGGTGTATTACGTACTGCATAAAAATAAATGACGTAACATTGCAAAGCCATGTTGAACGCACAAGCTGGCTGCCTAATTTTCTTGCTCACCTGTGAAATAAGCTTACATATAAGCAAATGTTGCTGCTATAGTTTACCTTTAGCAGCGCTATGAAAGAATACTTTTTCATCATGCACATGATTTCTTTCCTCATTTGGGACATGCGTATACTGGAAGTGGAATTTTAACATGAGTTTCATATGTATGGGTTTTTTTCAGTTCACAAACAGGAATTGCGCCCTTTTATTGCTGCTCCAGTTATACAAAAGGTATGATAAGTACATTCATTCAAACATACATTGCAATTTCAGGGCTCAAACTTTTGGGAAAAATCACAAGTCTGTGGCTTCTTACTCGCTTTCTCTAAATTTTTACTGGACCAGAAAGTGTCTCAGAAGACCATATTTGAAAGCAAATCTGCCCAATATAACAAATATAGTTTTTTTATTTAAACTAGCAGTAATTTAATTTGTCATGATAACTTTGGTACTCAACAGAATGGAAAGGTATTTTTCAGACTCCGAGCCAATATTTCAACATAATTGGTGTTTTATTGAAGCTATTACACAGTTTCATTTATTTCAAGTCAACACTCATTTCCATATTAGTAAAACAAGAGAACAATTAACAAATTTAGTACAATAATCCAAGTATTAGGTAATATTATTCAATTGAAAAACACAAGACAGAAGGACTTATGCAGCCCTGAGTTTACTGCACTGGCCTTGGCCCTGAATTCCAGTGTTTTGAGTCACAAATTTGTGGATAACTTAAGGAACAAAAGCAAACTCTTCTCTCATTCCAAGTAAAGCTCAGTTCCAAGCACTTTCTTGTTGTATTTTGTTTATAAGGTGGATGATAACCAGCCTATGGAGTATTTGTGTGAGATGAGAGATGCAACTGTAGTGTTCATTAATCTTTCCTTGGATCATGGGCATGACCATAGTCGCTGCATACAAGGACTGTATGATGGTGTCTCTGCTGCTGTGCTGCAGTTTCAAGGTAAGATCAGGATTTTAATCCAACTTAAACTATTTCTGTGGTGCCACATTGGTGACAATGTGCAATATTTTGATGATTCTACACTCAGTTGTAGACTTGTTACAAACTAAAGCGAATTGTTCAACTGAAAAACATTTTTACAGAAAAGAAAATAACATAATATACATCAAAGCACAGTTGTAAACCATGCTATCTTTCAATTTACAAAAACAGTTTCCCCGTTAAAAAATCAAGTGTTTTAAAGTCACCTGGAATTAGATTTTTTTTTTTTTTACTTTAGAGTATAAATTATGTGTATGAACAATAAAATAATTTTTTTGAGTAATTGTTTGTAACGATATATGTGACCCGCTACCTGAAAATGAGTCAGATGTTGACAACTTCAAGAATTGAGTTGTATGACTGGCTGGAAAGAACACACCAGCAGCAGTAATTTGGTATAGTCTAAGCTTTGGGGTGTGTCGCCTTGCTGAGTTACTCCCGTTTGAAATTAGCCAATACATAATTTTTTCTGAAAAACGAATTACAAGTAAAGTGATGTTTTAAACTACCATTGCGCGCGAAAGGATACAAATTAGAAATAAGTATGATCACAAAGTTGTTGTATTCATAGCTTTATAGCCTAAAGGTAAGTGTTCTCAAGGTTAACCATGTAAATAAAGATTTTTTTTTTTTTTTTTTTTTTCCCGATAAATTGTACTTAACTTGATAATGCATTGGGCGACATCTGACTCATTTTCATGTAGCGGTCACATATATATTTAAAAAATAGATAAAGTTGTTTGGGGGTGACTCCGCCTGTCCCTTTTGTGACGTCAATCGAGGCAGACTTCTCGATCGAACATCGTGCACACGTACATGCAAGTACATGCAAGTCCTAGTTATGAATTTGTGCGTTTCGAAAAAAGGTTTATTTCTTGCATTTTTCTGGCAATGTCGCAACCACGTGCATTGCTGCTGGATGCAGCAAAAAAAACTAAAGATGGGTTCAGTTTGCAAAGTGGTCATGCTTCTAGAATCCGGAATGCACCACACATTTTGACATGAGAAAAGTTCTTTTCTAAAACATGACGCCATGCCAACAATTTTTCCAGCTGGTGGGGAAGTTGAAGAAGGTACCTGAAAGTCGTGACGAACCTAAAGGAGCATTTGCCTAACGTGAACAAAATTGGGTATTGTTTCAACTTTAAGGGCATGTTTTTAGCTTGCGCCAAGCGTCACTATCTTGTGTTGGCACTGCATGCGATTAACCGTGCTGGGTAATCCGAGTGGACCGTCCACACAGCAGCACTACAGTGCGTGCAGTCTGCTCCATGACCATAGTTCTGTTCGTAGGGATCATACCGATAAGGTATCCAGATGTAGTGGACGGGGCCATACTACTCATTTTCTCTTCAAATATCGCGCCTTGATTGACGTCACGAACAGCACCCACTCAGGTCGGGCGTACTTTTAAATTTGTAAATAAAATGGAAACTAATTTTTTAGAACATTAGTTAACTGTTTATTCATATTCCACTCATCAAAACACATATTTTAGTAACAAAAGCTTTGTTTTGACAAAATACCACTTCCAGGTGACTTTAACAAACAAATCGTAAAAGTCATGAAAGCATTCTAATGTTGCAAGCACTGTAAATGTAAATTTTGCGAAATTAAGTAATAAAAGTGACAAAACTATCCAGGAATTTATGCATTCATGTCTATTCCCATAAGTTTAATTTAAGAAAAAGAATAAGTTTGGGATTTTTTCTTTACATGAAAAAACTGCACTAGACTGTAAACAGTACTTTTGGAGTTTTGCCAATGCACATGATATGTGTGAACTGATTTAAATTGTTGTGCTTATTATCCAGAGTTAACCATTAGCATAACAAATTTCCCTCACAAAAGTGACCTTAAAGAAAGGAAAACTTCCTTGCCCTTGATGAAAATATGATGTTCTTCTCCCCTAAACACTCTTCCAAGCTCAAAGTTTCCTCATTCAATTAGTCCTCAAAGTTTCCTCATTCTTAGTCCCTTTTCCTCTTTTAGATGCTTTAACATAAGAAACTTTGTTTTTCCTTTTCAGGAGTCATCAATAAGATCTTTGAGTTTGATAAGGTGAGTTGGTTGAGTTTGGAGGGAATTGTACTGTACATTCAATTATTTCAATCTTTTAAGCTTATTGCTTTATAATGTTCCATTGAGGAACTGGGGGCAACTACTTCCTTGACCCTGGTCATTGCCTTGGTGTCCCTTGATATGTTCCAGTAGAAATTGAACTTTCACTCACAGATGCCCATTACGAAAGGAAAACTTCCTCTGAAGGAAGTATCATGATGTTCCTGTTAGAAACACATGGCTTATATGAAGCATCAAGAACAAAGACTTTGGGGTATTTATACAACTAATTCTAAATGGTAACCATTTTGTGCACTGAATCTTCTATTTTCAATACAACTTTATTTCATAATATTGTTTTTAACAGAAGTTCACATTATACTTGCAAATTTTTTAGAAATGAGATTAAATTAAAAAACTTTGACAATGACAGGGTACTAGTTTCCTGGTGCTGTTTGGTCTGCCTGGATTCAAGCATGAGGATGAAGTTAGCCATGCCTTGCAATGCTCCAGTCAGATAATGACAACATTGAATGATATGATTGAGGTCAGGTAAGGTAACTTAGTTATTGTGTCACAGTGTCTTGAAGGGTTTGACATTTCTTCATGAAATCCAAGTTCAATCAACTGCAACTTGGGCAAAACATCGCAAGTTCAATCAACTGCAACTTGGGCAAAACATCATGGCTATGCTTACCATAAGCATAATCGGCACAGAATTTATAGTCGTGTATACTCCACTTTACTGGTCATTCTTCACTTACACAGCTAGTGCAGAAATTCAGCACAGCATGCACAGGAAGCGGAGATCGGTGATCATAAGCGCAGAATTCAGTGGTAAGCAGAGCCATGAAATTGGGCCCTGGTCTGCTGACAGCATGCCTTGCCTTGGTTATCTCCAAGAAGGCCTTGAACATATTTTATAAATAATGTGCACTGCCCCCTGGTCTCCTTTTCCCATAGGTTGGTGCATAAAGGGCATGCCCGCTCCACATCATTAATGAGAAAACTTCATATCAAATTTATGTAAAAAAAATTATGCACAAATCATTCATACAACTATTTGAAAGGTTTATTTTGTTGCTGTTGTTTTGCTGTCCCCCTTCAATATGTCTCATCATATTGCACACATTGATTGAAAGTATTTCTGATTTCATCTAGGCAAATATCAGTGGGTGTAACAACAGGCAAGGTATTCTGTGGGGTTGTAGGTCATCCAGAACGACATGAGTATACAGGTAAGTACCTATGTTGGGTTTTTGTTAAATACAGTTAAATACCAGACCATGAACATAATTGAAAATGAAATGAAAAATATAATGTAATTGAAATTTACTGCTAAACAGCTTTATGAAATTGTAAAAAAAAAAACAATTAAATACAAGTTTCCACTTTCGTTAACAGTGTGAAACGTAATTATTATGTAAACTATTATCTTTCAGAACAAAATGTGAATTTAAGTTATTATTGTCAAGATTATAACCCCAAATTGAATGAAATTGACTTGATGATTACTATTTGTTGTATTTGCTGTATTTGTTTCTCAGTGATTGGTCCTAAAGTGAACATGGCAGCTCGTTTAATGATGAATTATCCAGGCAAGTTATCTTGTGATGAGGAGACCCACCATCGCTCATCTATTGACACCTCTCACTTCCATGATCTACCGGAGATCAAACTCAAAGGCATGGACAGCCCTGGACCTATTTCAGAGTACATTGATTCATCTATGTAAGTACAAGGTTTCTCGGAATCCTAGAATGTTTGATCATTAAATGAAAATAACACTTTAGGGCCCTGAGTGTAAGGCCCATATGAAAAGTAATAACAGTAACAACATTAATACAAAAAATTGAAAAAACATAAATGCTAATTTTCATTTTCTTTAAAGGCAGTGGACACTATTGGTAATTACTCAAAATAATTATCAGCAAAAAACCTCACTTGGTAATGAGTAATGGGGTGAGGTTGATAGTATAAAACATCCCTCTGAAGTGACATAGTTTTTGAGAAAGAAGTAATTTTCCACGAATTTGATTTCGAGACCTCAACTTTAGAATTTGAGGTCTCGAAATCAAGCATCTGAAAGCACACAACTTCGTTTGACAAGGGTATTTTTTTCTTTCATCATGTTCATAGTTATCTCGCAACTCCGACGACCAATCGAGCTCAAATTTTCACAGCTTTGTTATTTTATGCTTATGTTGAGATACACCAAGTGAGAAGACTGGTCTTTGACATTTACCAATAGTGTCCATTGTCTTTAAGTTCTTTTTTGGTTTTGTTTCCATGTTGTCATAAGTTGTGCTATTTCTGTGTACTTCTTCTACAGGGGAAAAGACCCTTCCATTCCAGAGGCCAAGCATCCACTTCTGGGTAAGAATTTGACATTACTTTTGACGTTTCATGGGGCATGGGTGGTTTGTAAACTGAGGGGTGGGTATAAGGGGAGATTCTTTGCGGCAGGAGGGCTTTGTAGAGGTGCTGGTCACCTGGGCCCAATTTCATAGAGCTGCTTAACGGTCGATTTTGTGCTTAACGGGTGCACCTAGCAAGTTTTTCATTTCATAGCCTTGCTTAAAGCAAGGTTTTTTGCTTAAAACGGCGAGGCAAGCAAGCAAAAAGGGTCCTTAAAGCCCCATTGCTTAAGCACCCTGTTTAAGCGCCGGGCCCAGTTTCAAAGAGCTGCATCCCGTAACGGTCGATTTTGTGCTTAACGGGCGCACCTAGCAAATTTTTCATTTCATACTCGTGCTTAAGCAAGGTTTTTTGCTTACATAGGTAAGCAAACAAAAAGGGTCCTTAAAGCCTCTATTTTGCTTAAGCACCCTATTCACACAGCGCATAGTGCAACACTCATTGCAAACAATGTTATTGTGCCGGCACAGCGGTGATTGTACGTGCGTTTGTATGGTAGGTGTAGCGAATAAACGAGTGTCTAAAATGCTTCAGAATCTTGTTTACTTTCAAGTTAGTGTGTAAACCTTTCGATGGGCACTTTGAACCATTACAAATAATACATATCAGACACAGAAGGTGATGAATTTTTTTTTTCGCCACTCGAGTGCACTCCGCATTTATTTCGCCCGCCATTTTGTCAGCACCTTCTTCTTTTTCGCTTAAGCAAACGATCTAAAATGTTGCGCGCGCAGTTTGTTTACGTGCTTAAGCTAGCAACCGCTAGTGAAATAGGTTTACGCTCAAGCAATTTTTGTTGCTATGTTAAGCCAACATATTTGCTTACCGTTAAGCAGCCCTAGGCCATGCACACAGTGCAAAATACACAGCCTTCTTCTGTTTTGCTTAAGCAAACGATCTAAAATCTCCGCGCGCAGATTGTTTACGTGCTTAAGCTCGTGTACATTTAGCATGGAATCCGAATGGTTTTAAGCAATTATTTTTGCTACGTTAAGCGAAAAAAATTGCTTACCGTTAAGCAGCTCTATGAAATTGGGCCCTGTTCCTCCTTGCCACTCACTGGCTTGATATTCTAATCAATTTTTCAAGCGTAATACAACTAAAACTAAAACTTTAAAGAATGAGATGATTTAAAGATACCTGCCACTTTACATCTAAGTTTGCTCAAATATTCATTTATCTTCCCAGCATACACTTGGACCTAGCTTTAAACTATAATCAAGTAACAGTATTGTTCTATAAACGTAAAGGGAAGGTAAACATTTGTTAATTACAGGCATAATTGGTTTTGTATTGTGCTCATGTTGAACAAATAACAGCTTTCATGACCTGAAATTTGAATTTCTCAAACTGTGTATTCCTATATGGGATTATTCTTCCTGCGTGGACATTATTCGCTCCTGATTTTGGACGACATCTCAAAAATGCAACTTTTGAAACTAAATTTTCAATTGTTAGTTTTACTGTGTACATCTACATTTATATATTAGGATTAAGACAATCAAACAGTCCCAAAAACCAAAGGTGTACGTTGTCTATAACTTCAACAACTATGATGTTGTCAAGTTCCACTCTTCCAGTAACTTATATACTGACTAAGTTTCATCACCTGAAATGATAGATAACAAGTACTTTATAAACTATAACATTATTATTATTATTTTTTATTTCTTTAAAGGTTGCAAATACTGACCTTCACTTAATACAGGAAGTTAGTAATATGAATTTTGATTTAAACCAACCCTAGGCTATATCAGTGAGTTTCAAGAGGCCCTTAATACACTGGAGAAGGTATGCTTCTCAGGTGATCATAGCCATCCATTGTTTCTGGTCGTTGAAGGGGAGCCAGGGGTAGGAAAGACTCGATTCCTGAGAGCAGTCATTGATGCAGCTACAAACAATTCCATGAGGTAAGTTTTACTCTTTCAAAGAAAATGGAAATTGAAACTGATCTGTGGTTCCTGTGAATGATTCACACAAGTGTGAAATTTTTCAAACGGCATGAATTATTTAGTATTTTATATTTCTGGTAATTAAACGAAGGATGCCCATACGTGGACCAAAACACTGGGGTTAATAATAATAATAATAAAATAGACATTTATATAGCGCTCTTACACGAGGTACCACAGCGCTTTACAAGAAACTATACAATAAGCAAATAAATAAAGGCACTGATAATGGAAAACAGTCAAAGCAATCAGTCATTGAACAGGAACTGCAGCTTAATTTCCCATCCAAAGGACAAATTAATTATGGTAAAATATCTTGCTTAGGGCCACAATTTCCACGGCCAGGACTCAAACCAATACTTTGAGTATTACGCACAATTTTTTATATGCTTGAAATGTTTTGTGTCACTTTTGCATCACATTTGCAAAATACTGACGTAATCCCAAAATGTCTTCCCAAATGAATCAGTCTTTAATAGTGCAATAACCATGACCTAAAATCCCCAAACTTACAAATAGATCTTTACCCACTCTGTTTAGAATCATCTGTAGCCGTCCAACAGTAAGCAGTGTGAACAACCCATACAACACGGCATGTTTACTGGTGACAGAGCTGCTTGAGTTAAGCAATGTATTCAGCCCACATGAACGAGAACAGCTTCTAGAGGATCGTTTTGAAGGGACAGAGATCCTCAATAGTTTGAGTCTGCTTAATAATCTCTTGGGAATCCAGGTGGGTTGATTTACAGTTATTTTATTGTATAGACCCATTCCCTATTCATGGCTATTCTGTTTGTATTCAGTGATTGAAAATGTACACATAATTGACTCCCAAAATGGAGGGAAGGATTCAATACCTTGTGAACATGAAATCACTTGGTGGGACGCCCTAACAGAGAGGTAAAACTGATGTTTCGAATTTGATTGTTGCATCATCATTTTACCTCTAGAATGGCTGGTAAATGACATCAAGACAATTGTCTTAACAATGAGACAACAATGTTTCCCCTTCCAAGGTTTGGTTTGAATGAAAGATTCACAGAGTTGTCACAGCAAATTGCAAATAATCTGCTGCCACATTTAAGTTTCTCTGTATGTTTTCTTGTAGCTTGCTGTTCACGAAGCACTATCCAATCTCTCCCCTGCTGGTCGGACTAAAGCCCTCCAACGACTCCTTGGTCGTATTATCCAAGGAACTCAGTTGGACACCTTCAATGGCACCTTGGTAGTAATTGATGATGCTCAGTACATTGATCGCGACTCTTGGTCCTACCTTCGTTACTTTTCTGGTTACTCCAGTCTCTTTGTCATTGGTATGGGAGTTTTCCGTACTAATGAGGAAATTCCTGAAGGGGTTGAGAAGATCTTGAACAGCCCTCTCTGTGTCCATGTCAAGCTGGACGGTCTGGATTCAATCAATATGGAACCACTTTTGTGCCAACTGCTAGAAGTGTATGATGTGCCAAGGGAACTTACAAAGTAAGTTTTTATAATAAGGCTTTCATCTTCTGTTTTTGTTTTATTTGCCAACTTGTAAGTTGTTTTGCTTGAGACGAAATCTATGTTTTACATTTTTTTTCAAATTTTTATAAATTTAAAAGAGCAAATGTTTGAAAATTTCATTTTTGGAATTAAAGATCAATTTAGAAGTGAAGATTTTGAGAGAGTGTTCACTAATTTATGCTATCTGATAAAGCATAGCACAACTTATCATCCTATTGCAATGCATAGATGGAAACAATACATCTACTGTAATTGATGCTGCTAAAATATTTGCCTGTTTGTAAAGGTTTTGTGAACTAAGGTTGTGTAAAGAAAATGAAAGTTGTTTTAAGAATTGCTCTGTATAATTTTATTATAGGAATTTTAAGGACTATTTTTTGAAGTTTGTATAAATAAGGTGATGTTTGCAGTAGCACTATATGAACATCTGTTTTTAATTATTAGTCTTTTCCTGAAAATGATCAGAGCATACTGAGCAATTGTCAACCACCAGTTCTTTTTAGGACCAACACTACTCAAAAGAGATTTTCACATGGTGCTACTGCATGCTAATCTCACATAAATCACATTAATGACAATACAGAACTTTAATATTGCTAAGCTGATTGGTTACCTGTGTGTGGAATCTTGTACAGCTTGCTAGGTTCTAACTTGACAGGCAAGATTAATCCTTCTTGGGTGAAGCAATGTGTAGCCAATCTCCTGCATCATCAGCAGTTAGAGATCAATACACAGGGCATGCTGCATTCATGTTCTATCAGTAAGGGAGTACGTCTTCTTGAGCTTGATATACCACCATCACTCAGGGGTAAGTAAGCAGTTTTCTGAATGTTGAGTTAGAGTTATACAAATATTACACCAAAAGTTGTGATCATTATGCGATTCTACTCAAACATTTTGTCTAAGCAACGTGTCTGGTCCTGCTTGTTCCCATCTGATAAATGCTACAGGAAATTGTTTGTAAATTGATATTTAAGTGTGATTGAAACAGGAGTTTCCTTAATGTGCCGCATTGATGTACATATATTGTATGATTGCTTTCATATTTGTGCCTAGGTTGTATGATTGCTTTCATGTTTGTCCATATATAGGTTGTTTGATTGCTTTCATGTTTGTCCATAAAGGTTGTATGATTGCTTTCATGTTTGTCCATGTAGGTTGTATGATCGGCTTTCATATATTTGTCCATATTGATCACTTGCACGCGCGTAACACGCGGCGACTGATGCCACGCTCACCATGTTGGTGGTCAATAGGCTTACGTGTAAACGCCGCGTCACCTAAAAATGCGCACTTCACTGAATAACACGTTGACGTCACCACCAAAATGGCGCATCCAAGATTATTCTGATGATGACGTCGTCAGGTGAAATGGGTCAATAGGTTGTATGATTGATTTCATGTCTGTCCCTATAGGTTGTATGATTGCTTTCATATTTGTGCCTAGGTTGTTTGATTGCTTTCATGTTTGTCCATATCATAGGTTGTTTGATTGCTTTAATGTTTGTCCATATTATAGGTTGTTTGATTGCTTTAATGTTTGTCCATTTAGGTTGTATGATTGCTTTCATGTTTGTCCAATAGGTTGTATGATTGATTTCATGTTTGTCCATAGGTTGTATGATTGCTTTCATGATTGTGCATTGGTTGTTTGATTGCTTTCGTGTTCGTCTATAGGCCTATAGGTTGTATGATTGCTTTCATGTTTGTCCATATAGGTTGTATAATTGCTTTCATGATTGTCCAGATAGGTTGTATGATTGCTTTCATGTTTTTCCATATAGGTTGTATGATTGCTTTCATTGATCGCCTGCCTGTTGCTGAGAGAACATCTGTCAAGATAGCGTCTATAATAGGAGCATCTTTCGATAACGCTGTCATCAGTCATCTTATGCCTGGTGCTCCAGCAAACAAGGTAGTCAATGATTCAGTTCCTGTACTTATTCTGTCTCACAACCACATTTTCTGACCTTATTTAAACAAGTCTTAATTTAGCCAAGTGAACTAAAGTAGATTTTCTTTTGTATTTAGAAAAGGTTGTATTGCTTTGTTTGTTTTACCTTAATGCTGTTTTGAATAGGCAATAAAAGCGATGAACATTAAGCAGACTTTAGAATTAGCCTGGAGATACAGTCACAGTGGCAGAACAATAAGTTGATAACTGTGTAGCTTTAAAGCGTAAAAATAACAGAGTTGTGTCTTGTAAGACATTGTTTCATGTACTTATATCCTTGAAGGTTCTGGAAAGTATTGGTGGTTTAGTGTCTGCTGGAGTCTTCATTTATGAGAATGGACAACTACGATTCCAATCCTCTACACTGCAAGAAACAGCCTATGCTCTCCTTGTTGAGAAACAACGACGCAAGCTTCATGAGAGATATGCTGTATATCTGGAGCACCGCTATCTCGGATTCATCAAGAAAAAGAGTATGTTCTAAAATCTGACCTGTAACATTGTATTATTTTCTCAACAAAAAGTTCTGTGTTTCACTCATCAGTTGTTGGTGTTAATTTGTTTCAGAAAAGAGTAGGTTCAGCTTGATCAAGAAAAAAAGCAAAATGGTGCAACAGAGGTGAGATACTTTAAAAGAATGACGGAGCATTTTATTATTAAGGTCCCATGGCCCAATTTCATAAAGCAAAAAAAACTTGCTAAGCATGAAAACTATTGCTTAAAACAGAAACTGATTTCCAGCTAAAATTCCATAAAGTTTACATTACATTGTTTACAACTGGTGGCCCACTCATTTGTCAAGCAGATCAGGCCTTGCTTTTAAGCTTTTCGTTGTTGCCAACTGGGCTTACAAATTCTGGGTTAAACTTGCCTCTGGGAAGTTTAAGTAACCCTGATTTTAAACATATATTGTCATAAATGTATCTATCTGACAAGTAGCAATCACAACCAGTATAATAGACACAAAAATAAATAAACACATTTCAAAATGTATTATTCACACCTGAATAAAAGAAATATGAGCCTTTTAAACAAGTAGGTTGCACAATTTTTACTAGCCCACAGGGCAAGTTGAGAAGTGGTGTTTACTAGCCCAAAGCAGTTTTTACTAGACAATATTCGGGCTAGTGTTAAGGGTGAGCCTTGCAGTATTTTATGCTCAATAGCTTTGTTAACTTAGGAACCAGGTGGCTTTCTATCGAACAAGCCTGTAAGCAAGTGCAGCATTGCTACATTTAATTGACCATTCATAAATACCTCGGACAGTTTTGCTATTCCTATTGGTGGAGAGCACGTCACATGGGTGTGTATAAACCTTTGTTTATGACCGGTAAAAAGTGTTGAAACATGGGCGTGACACGCCTGCTTGCACCTGTGCTTATAAGGCAGTTTCTTCATTCCTATTGGTCGAGAGCAAAGGCCGGGACAGTTGTGCCACATCACGCGATACGCGCGACGCCCAAAGCATTCCCTTATAAGGAGTTGTTTACCCGAGGGCGGTGGAGGGCCTTACCATTTCATAGCTGGAGGGGTGTTGTGTTGAAAGAAATCATTGAACAATTATAATTTTTGCATTTATTTTACTTTTTGACCAAAAGTGTTGGTGTTTTTTTGACCGAAAAGATTTTTATATATGGGAATCAAAGTTTGTTGAGTCGGTTTTCAACTAGTGGTTTAAACCCCCCGAGGCCTGACTCTTGATAATTTACCTCGACTTCGTCTCGGTAAAAATTATCAAGAACCAGGCCTCGTTGGGATTAAACCACTACTTGAAAACCGATTCACCACACATTGATTCCCTTATTGAGACTTGGTACATTCAGCACTAACTTTACATTGGTCCTATTGAATTTCCCATTATTTAATATAAATGTTTTCTATGTGAAGGAAACCTGCTGGTTCAGGGGAAGTTAGTCTACAGGTTGTGTATCCCCAACTTATTACCCACTGGCGTAAGGCAGGAAACCAGACTAAGACTGTAGAGTATCTCATCCATGCTACAGAGTCTGCAGTGGCCTTGGGTAATACCATGCAGGTATGGAATCGAATTGTCTTAATAATAGTTTCGGGTCAAAGTATTCTTTGGTCAACATCAAGTTGAGTTCAAACAAAAATCAAATTAATTATGCTTTTGGGGTAACGATTGTATCTATTGACCCAATTAATCTGACGTCATCACTTACAATAAATCTTGGTTGAACCAGTTTGGTAGTGAGATTCCTCAAATGATACTGTGCAGTGAACATTTATTGTCATGTACATGTGGTTGAATGGGTACCATATCTTAACGTGCAGTTTGACTCCCAAAGTGGAAGACCCTTGGCATTTTAAGATGGCAAGAAGTCACTCAAGTTCACGTATTGATTGTTTTTTTGTTATGAAAATAATTTAAATTGCTTTCCATTATTAATGGTAGGTGTTGTGAAGCGGTTGGGGTCATGTCTCTTTTTGTGTTTGAATAATAAGTAGTAACTAATTTTTTTTTTTTTAAATATAGCATCACTGCCATGTGACTGTTTGCATAAACGCTACTCGCAATCAATATATTCACATAAGCAGAATCAGCTCAAGACACAACTTCATTCCTTGAACCACACATTGATTAAATTATTACCTAAAGCTTTTTACTTCTACTTATATCCTGGTTTGAAACTTTTTTTTCTTTTGAGGATATTCCTCGGTATTTTTGTTCCCTCTACAAATGAGTACAAGTTCTTATCTTTTTCCAAACTGACTTACTATCTTGATTTTATTGATGCATCACAAAGCTCTAGGTTTCTTAGTAATAGATTTGTATTAATGTCTAATGTGGATATTTGCAGGCAGTATCATTCATCTACCAAGCCAAAGGCCTAGTACCAACCCAAGACCAGATTGCTCATCTGGATGACTTGTCTGTAAAGGTAACACACTCTCAAAGTATATGCTTTCTCATGAGAGTCGCCAGCTTGAAAGTTTCAGCTAAATACAGTGTCTACTTGCTGAGAAAACAGAAGCGAAAAAAAATGTCACGATGTCTTCACAAGAATGTTGAATCCAACCACATTTAGCGATGTGACACTGTGGATGCCAACTGCACCCTCGGTGGCAGCATTCCCGAATGGACACTATTCTGAGAGTCACTTCTATGGTTCAAAGCTTATTTGGGGAAAATTATCCAACCATATTACTATAGAGGAGATCCTTACTCCAAATGGTTTATATTTTCAACAGATGAGTGCTTCTCACCAAGTGGTCATTGATTTTTAGATTTACCAATCTATGACCCTACCTTTCATTGCAGAACAGTTGTAAGGGCATTGCCGCAATATTGTGTTCGAGCGACTACTAATAGATTTTTCTTGACCATAGGCCATCTGCAATCAGTTGATATTACTTTACCATAACAAAAATATAAAATGGATGTTTCAATTGTACAGATTTTTGTAGATAATTTGAGATGTTGTTTTTAGCTAGAGAAATAAGTTGGAGCTTGCAACTAAAACAACATCTCAAACATTTTCAAAGAGAAACTAAAGAGGAAAGAACCCTATAACTGTGTTTAAATCTTTTCGCTAAAGATATTTTTCACGTATTCTACTTTTTAGGCCACAACCAATCTGTTTCTGACCAGAGTGCGACGCAAGAAGATTTCAGTAAGTATTTATATTAAACTGTGATCATTCATATTAAGATAAAGCAATTCGTTCAAGATCATGTCAGTTACAATATAAGCTTGTCTTGATTTTTTCAGGATTTATGAATTGTAAAGTACCAGGTGATTGCAAAGCAGTTGTTGTGTTGCAAATTATATAAACAATTTAGATAAACCAAGGTCTATTTATAATGGTTAATCTTGTTGTTTTAATCGCAATCCTTATTTTGCCAAATGTAGGTCAACAAACAGCGTTGGCAAGCAGCGGCCAGTAAAGCTCTTAAGGCTTCACGGGCTGCTAAGGCCAAGGAAGGGGGTACTCAAGGGGGATCTAAGACTGATCTTTACCACCGAAAACCTTTGGTGTCTAGATTACCCCATAAACAGATGGATGACGAAACACACTCTCAAGTTGCACACTCTAAGACAGTAGCAAGGGGGAATTGGCGAAATTGGGGGAAGATCGTGGGCATTTCATTGTTTGTCTGTTTGTGTGTTCTGATGCTGTGCTTCAAACTGTTTGTCTAAGGCAACAATCCTGGAACTACCTCAGTAAATATTTATTATGTGTAATTTTCATCGTTAATGATTAAAAGTTCTGACTCAATTATATTACCATGAAGACAACTAACACAACTTAATTTTGTCTTAATTACAACTCAACAGTTATTTATTACTTAAACTTTTATCATCATTAAGATGTTTTCACTAAAGTTCAGATAGAAATTTTTTCTCCTTAAAACTACACAAAGACATTGAATTTCGCACTTTTAAAGCGATGATGATTTATCAAGATATATTGAATATTGACCATAACTAACCAGTTACTCATGACTATATTGCCTCACTTTTGTTCATGAAATGTTTGCCAGAAATTGTCAAAATGAAGTTTGCATTGTTCTTCATTGATGAGCAATAACGATTGGTGAACAAATTAACATACATCAAAATCTGTAGAATGGTTCCATAGAAATGAATCCATCGTGTCAGTATACAGGGCATCAATGAGAAAAACTAAGACAATTGCGTTTGGCTCTAATTAATACAACCAATGAATTTTGCTTGAAATAAAGATATTATTGAATAAATATCTTTAACCCAATAAATGATTTTAATTAAATAACTATCTTTATGGGGAAACCCTTGGGAATAAAGAATTTCAGTTAAAAGTGCATTTTCTGATAAGACCCACATTTACTTCACCCTATGATGGAAAGTTTCCAAGTTTGACCTAATTAAAGAAAATGTTGTAAAAAAGCATATGATATAAATCAAGAGGGTGAAACTGAGTTTTCCGCCTAGGCAGCTCTATGGTATTAATCTGAAAACACTTTGTTTTACAATGTCAATAATTTGGTTTGTTACATTTCATTAATGAGGATGGCATCACTGACACTTTTTGATATCATCGTTTACACTTTTTGAGAGATAACAGTTAGTAGGACCTAATTTTTGTCTAGCCTGTTAGGCCTACATAGTACTTGTTTTTAATCTTGTTTAAAAAATGCTTATGTAAATGCAACCTCGACAATTTCAGCCTTTAAAGGCACTGGACACTATATTGATAATTACTATAAAAAAAGATTATCATACAAATGACATATGGAGAGCTGTTGATGTATAAAACACTTGTGAGAACAGCTCCTTCTGAAGTATAACCTAGTTTTTGAGAAAGAGGTCATTTCTTTGCATGCGCATCTGCAACAACACAGATTTGTGCTTGGGTTGCTTTTTCTTTCATTATTTTCTTGCAACTAAATTTACAAATTTTTGAGTTCAAGTAATGAGTTTGTGATTACAGCATGCGTTAGAATCATAGTCAATTATTATAGCTCTATGGTTAGAATACAACTAGGCCTACTGGTCTTTGACCATTACCGAAGGTGTCCTCCCAATAGACCCTTCCCATGAAATGTGTAGATTGCACATAGCGCGTGTGCACTAACGTTTTGGTTGGCAAAATGAGGGAACATCGCGCTGTTTTGTACACGGCTAATGGGTGCGTGACGCAGACGCGATTGCGCGTCTGCTTAGTGCACAACTCTATGGCGTTTGCCAACCAACAGGGTCTGTACGCATGCGTGAATGTAATTAGCATATTTCATGGGAAGGGTCCATTAAGGCAATTTACATAATATTTCATGGGAAGGGTCTTTTACACACGGTCAAGGGAAGCCTAGGTGGGGGATAAGACAAGGAAATGACTGCCAATTTTCCGACAAGCAAAACTATCCATATAATCCCACAACTTTTTCATTCGATATGAAATAATATAATTTACCTCAATGAGAGATATCCCTTTTTGTATACAAAATGAGTGAAAAGGTGGTGGCGCCTACGAAAAGTTATCCCAAATGGCTTTTGTACCCACATTTCATTTGCAATCAAAATTTAAAAGGTCACATAATATAATTATGTTGTGTAAAAACTTTAGACTTTCACAAAATCGTTCGTTCGATCGATTAAAATGTTTAAAACGACTATGGATGGGGACTACTTTTCGTACACACGGGAACGTACACTGCTCCGTTGAGTAAGCAAGATGTAAAAAAAATGGTCGTACCACTATTTTTTATGGGGGTGAACGGCTGATATCTCCCAGTCACAAAAAGAAGTCTTATGTACGATACATAAACAACTACTACTAATTTGGTAGGATTTGTTTGCGAAATAATCATTTTGGTACTCAAAGAATCATAATCTAGAGTAAACAGCATTAACACCCCATGCAAGAAAATGCTATGGTCGGTACCTTGCTGAATCGTTTTAAAAACATTGTCACCATTGCACGCATGTGCCGTCGATGCCGTGCGTGCGCGCGCAGCCTTTCCGAAAATGGCGACCGTTTCTTGTACATTTTGACACAATTTCTGCTGGAGTTAGGACTTTTTCTCTTAAAAAAATCCCAAGTTATATCATCTGCACACGCAACAAAGAAAACTTGCATAGCTCAGTCAACATAAGTAGCTCTTTATTTTCAAATGTCGATATTTTTTCTAAAAAAAACTGTGCTTTTGTGCTTTTTCACTCGTTTGGTCCAAGGTCAGCGGGTCCGAGACATAGATATAGAATAGAATATTTCAATTCTATATCTATGGTCCGAGAGTTAAGGCCGGTTCATACTCGCTGCGACTGCGTGCACGCACCGGACAATTCGAATGTCGGATTCAACGTTCATACTTTGTCAAAATTTAAAATAGATACGCATTAACTTTTGCGTTCGCGCGTGGAAACGAACGCGTCAATTTGTGTTCATATACATTCGTCCGGTGCACGGATTTTTCATTAAATAAAATCCCTTCCCAGGCCTGGGGCCGATTTCACAAAGCAATAAAACTCATCGTGCGCAAGACAAATTTTCAGTTTCACCATAGTGATTTGTATTGTGAAATCACGTTTTAATAAGCAACTAGGATTGATTTGCAGTTGCGATCAATCTTTTTTGGAGCAGGCCAATTTTTGAACGACAGAAAACTTTATTCTCAGCATGATTAAGCCTAATGAAAATACACCGGTCACCGGTGCAGCTTGCACAATCTCGCGGTAAACGGGAATCAAAGTTGGGGTTCGAAAACATATGAGGGTCGATAACTGATGACGCTACGATATACTATTACTACTCGATCCAACATAGGCGTACCTCATTTTATTCCTTACATTTGTGGAATTACTATGACACATAGGCCTAACAGGGCTTACTAAATGATGACTTTGTCCAGATGTGATGATTTGAAAAACTGTTTTAAAAAAAACGTGTACAAAAAGTACATTTAACGTGACTCGTTCATGGGCGCCCCCATCTTTTAATGATTCTCCGCCTGTTGATCGTGAGCGCCCGGCAAATTTTGCAAGTCATGAATATCCATAAGGTGACGTCATTATCGCTAGACTTATCTGCATGCGTGTACAGTAAAAACTGAATATGAATAAGATGACGTGGCGCTGCGCTGTAGCTGGAAACTACCACCGTGCAACGTCACCTCATACATATTCATATTTACTTTGTACACGCACGCAAATTGATAAATCAGCGTAGCCATACCATGTCACGTGACGTTACCTCTTGGATATTCATGACTTACAAGATTTGCCCGGTGCCCTGACTTCTCACGACCAACAAGAGCAGAATCATTAAAAGATGGTGGCGTTTCACAGTATTCATTTTCTCTTGCTCAAAACTCATGTTCCGGTAACTGAATATGTATGAAGTATAGTAAAACAAATATATCATGGTTTATTTCAGGTGACTAGTCGATGAGCACCCCTCGGTATTAGAAGTTGACAAACTAGTTCCCTCGGCTTCGCCTCGGTAACTAGTTTGTCAACTTCCAATACCTCGGGGAGCTATTGACTAGTCACCCTCAAGGCCCACACTTCGTGTATCACAACTTACTAATAAAATAACAAACCTGTGCAAATTTAGGCTCAATCTGTCATCGGAGTCGGGAGAAAATAACAGGAAAACCCATTTTTGTTTCCGCACGTTTCGCTGTGTCATAACATGTGTTTAAAATAAATCCGTAATTCTCGATATCGAGAATTGATAATTGTTTTAATGTTTTCTCAAAAAGTAAAGCGTTTCATGGAATAATATTTCAGGAGAAGTCTTTCACCATTACCTTCTGTTAACCCTGTAAGTTATTTGTAAATCTGTGAACTCTTTTTTTTCTGTTCCGAAAGTGTATAATGGCTTTAAATATAAGTCGTTGAGTTGTTTTTGGTATGTACAAGCCAAAGTGAGATTGTTATATATATGCATTTGCCAGTCATTTTCAGTAATTTATATAGCTATGTTTTCAAATAATGTTGAAGTTTTTGGAGAGTTTTTTTTTTTCAGGCTCAAACATTGACATCTGGATTTAAAAGAAACAAACTCAAATTAAAAACTAAATTAAACTCTCTGTCAATGGTTCCAGTTGAATGAGCTGAAACAATGAAAAACATAAATGATTATGATCACAGCTCCTCATTGCAATGATGTGCAAACTTAATTTAAACTTAAAGGCACTGTACACTATTGGTAATTGTCAAAGACTAGCCTTCACAGTTGTTGTGTCTCAAAATATGCACAAAATAAGAAACCTGTGCAAATTTGAGCTCAAGTGGTTGTTTAAGTTGCGAGATAATAATGAAGAAAAAAACACCCTTGTCACACCAAGTTGTGTGCTTTCATATGCTTGATTTTGAAACCTCAGATTCTAAATCTGAGGTCTCGAAATCAAATACATGGAAAATTAGTTCTTTCTCAAAAACTACATTACTTCAGAGGGAGCCGTTTCTCACAATGTTTCATACTATCAACCTCTCCCCATTACTCGTTTACCAACAAAAGTTTCATGCTTTTAAATACTTTACGTAAATACCAATAGTGTTCACTGCTTCTTACATGTAGATACATACAAAGAGATAAAACTAGAAGAAAGATCTAATCACAGGTTTCAGTTGAATGATCTAAAACAGTGAACAACATTAAATGGTCGTAACTCCTGATTGCAATGATGTACTGACTTGAAACTTGGGTCGAACATTGCTTCTAACAAGTAGATTCATATAAGAAGATAAAACTCAAAGACTTAATCACTGGTTTCAGTTGAATGATCTTAAACAATGAAACATTTTCATAGACAACTCCTTATTTCAATGATGAACTGCCTTCAAACTATTGCTTTTTACATATATAGATTTTAAATAATAAAAGATAAACCCCTCTTATTGCATCAATGGTTCCAGTTGAATGAGCTGAAACAATGAAACCTTAAATGGTCTTAACTCCCGATTGCAATGATGTTCTTACTTAAGTTAAAGGCAGTGGACACTATTGGTAATTGTCAAAGACTAGCCTTCACAGTTTATGTATCTCAACATGTGCATAAAATAAGAAACCTGTGCAAATTTGAGCTCAATCGGTCATCGAACTTGCGAGATAATAATGAAAGAAACAACACCCTTGTCACACGAAGTTGAGTGCGTTTAGATGGTTGATTTCGAGATCTCAAGTTCTAAACCCGAGGTCTCAAAATCAAAGTCGTGGAAAATTACTTCTTTCTCGAAAACTATGGCACTTCAGAGGGAGCCGTTTCTCACAATGTTTTATACCATCAACCTTTCCCCATAACTCGTCACCAAGAAAGGTTTTGTGCTAATAAATACTTTGAGTAATTACCAATAGTGTCCACTGCCTTTAAATTTACTTAGTTGTTGCGGATTGTTGTAGTATAATGCTAAACACACAAAGGTTTGTTGAAATCAAACTTGTAATGGTGTCTTATTTTGTTTCACTCAAGTGTTTACCTGAATTTTGCTTGGACCTTTGACTTTCCAAAGCATTGATTTTGACCTTAAGGTTATTTATTTGGTTGTCTTTTCATGTAGAGTGGTGTCTGAGACCATCCGTCCATCAAGGAGAGTTCCAAGACAAACCTTGAAGGTTATCCCCAGAAAGGTAAATACAAAAGAACATTGATGATCAATGTTAAAACCCTTTGGTCCCCATTTCGCCCGAAACTGCCTGCCCTAATAGACCGATTGCGCTCCATGCATCATGTTACCTATAGTGGGTATTGGATGTAAACAAACTTGGCGTACTGCATATAAACGTGCGTTAAAAAGAAATTATAACTTTAGCTCAAAAAAGGACTTAATTCTCAAAATCACTGAAGAATATTCCTTATCACAGATCGACTTCACGCCGTGCACAACGTAAAAACCACGGCATTTGAGCTCACTCAACCCTCAGTAATTTATGTAGTCTAACCCTACTCTCTAAAGAAACCTCTTTTTTAGTAGAATACTGGGAACATCAAACAGCAAATGTGATTTAAATCAATGTCACAGGATTCAACTTTATAAAAAGGGCTTCGTTTTCAGTTACAAGTTTTTTTTTTTAATACAGCCAATGGGAGACTTTGGAACGCTAGGTGGCAGCAGACTTACCAGTTAAATTGCCATTGCTTACATACTGAGCATGCGCACTTTCCCAAGAATAATGGATTTTACCTGGTAAGTCTGCTGCCACCAAGCGTCCCAAAAGTCTCCCATTATGGTCCCTCGGTACGAGTCTTCCCATATCTTTACTGTTGTAGATGTGTTTTTTTATACCCACTATAGGTCACATGATCAGATGTAAACATTGGTAGCGCAATAGGTCTACACTCACTGTAACGCCTGAAACCGCCGTGAAACAGTCTATGTTTTCAGTGCATTAACAAAGCAATTTGATGAATAGCGCCCTCAAGTGTCTTACATTGATAGAACATTCCAACGCAATGACAAAAAATTAGTCACCATTGATAAAAGTTACGTAATCTTCATTCAAAAGTCAAATATCTAATCATTTCTATTGAGTTCACCGCACCGCGGGGCTGTGCACATAATTGGCTAAACATGGCCGCACCCATCCCCGGCTAACACTGCAAGAAACTTTGTGTTCTGACGACAGTGAATTCGGACGAAAGTGACATTGAAGTTTTACAATTAAATATTTTGCCATCATCTACTTAAATTTGTGATATTCCAAGCTCCAAATTTTGAAAGATAAAAGCCAATGTTTTTTTAATTATGAATTAACTTTGAATTATAAATTAACTTTAAATCTGTTTTGAAAGTTATTGATATGGTAAGCTTGTGTAACAAGGCACCGTGAATGAACACCATCCTTATTGTGTCACATTTTCTGGTTGCACCCATATGCTATAAAAGCCCGGTCACACAGGTCTCGGTAATGAAAACGTTAAAAATGCACCCCCTCAAGTGGTTGAATGAGCGTGGGCAAATTCTGCATGGAGCAATTCAACCAATAGAATGCGTTTTTTTTTTTCGTCGTTACCATTCTCGTTCTCATTATCGCTGAAGTGTGACTTAGCCTTGATTTTGGGATTTTTGTTTTTCCCTCAATTGAAAACAATTCATTTTATTTGATGCAGATATCTGTTGCTGTTAGAAGGATATCAACCACAAAACTGAGAGATGCTCCGCACCATGAATCAGGATTCATCTTAGAATGGTAAGCCGAGTTATATGTGTGTAGGCTGTGTCTTAGTTGGTGTCTATGGCTATGGCTGGCTCTCCACATCATCATGTCCGTATTGAAGGAGCCGGCAATTTGGACATGGCCTTGAGTTTTAAGTCACCTGGAAGTGGTATTTTTTCAAAATAAAGCTTTTGTCACTAATATATGTGTTTTAATGAGTGGAATGTGAATAAACAGTTAACTAAGGTTTTAAAAAATCAGTTCTTATGTTATTTACAAATTTAAGAGTAGACCCCGACCCGAGAGGGCGCTGTTCGTGATGTCAATCGAGGCAGACTTTGCCTGTAATGCGTAGAGTAAACACAATTGCAAAGTACATGTACGGACCAAGTCGTGAGTTTGTACGTTTCAAAAAAAAATTTTGTTTTGTTTTTTCCGGCAATGCCGACCAGGTGTATTGCTGCTGAATGCAGAAAAACACCTTTTTGAAATGTACCAACTCACGACTTGGACGTACATGTACTTTGCACGTGTGTTTACTATACGCATTGCAGGCAAAGTCTGCCTCGATTGATGTCACAAAAGGGGTAGGCGGAGTCAGCCCCCCAAACAACTTTATATATTTGTTAAACATATAAATCGTGACAAACAATTACTAAAAAAAAATTTTATTGTTCGTAAGCATATACTCTTATGTTTGAAAGAAAAAAAATTATATTTCCAGGTGACTTTAAACCCTCCCCATGCGTAATGTGATTTTGCATTCATACGCACATAGTGCCTATGAATTCATGTAGAAATTGGTACTAAATAATTGTAATACGGGTAGGTATTTATCTATAGTTCTTATTCTATGTTTTTTTTTTACATGGCACCCCAACAAATACCCATGACCACCACCCCCCCCCCCCCCCCCCCCGATAGATGATTTGAGTTCCCGCATTCAAACTTTTGTTTAATTGCCTTTTATTATTATACCTCTACATGAGAGTATCTTGGGCTACAAAAATAGTAAATCCGTAACAAGTGTTGTAAAGGGGCTTGATAATAAAATGCAAACCGACATCTAAGTGAAAATTTTACCTGATAGTTTCACAATTGATACTGTTGATAAATCTGACATTGAGTGATAAGTACAGTAAACAAACGTTAATGAACACGTATTGTGTACCATTCAATTACAATGCACCTCTGGGTCCCATATTATATCATCACGAGAGGATTAGACCCAATGGTGTAAGAAAAAAGTTTGTAAAAATAAAGGCTTTTCCTTAGATGCAAACTTGTTTTAATAACTGTATTTTGTCCTAATGTTTTTATTTTTAGTGTTTGTCCGCCATTGCATGAGGATGTCAAGGAATCAACAGTAACAAGCTCATAACGATATGAATATGATGTTTAACAAAAAAAGGTAAATACATAATTCTTAACAACTGTTTTTGTTGCCATGTGTGACGGCAAATGGAGCTCCACATCAAATAGAACTAGCGCCCAGATTAAACTCATCTTGCTCTAAAAGGCTAATCCCCTGGTAATGCCATTCATTTTAAACTTCGACAATTTTAGGCCCAAATTTGATAAATTTTAGGCCCAAATTTGATAAATTCCTTATGATGTTTAAAATTTTAGGCATAAATTTAATAAAACTGCTGGACTTTCGCTTGTGATTTTGTTTGTGATTTAACTTTAGGCCTAAATTGGCTTTAACTGCGGATTTAGGCCAACCCTTTGTGATTTTTCAATAATGAGACCCAAATTTGATGAAACTGCTGGACTTACGTATACCCTTGTGATTTTTTCTCAAATTTAGGCCCAAATTCAATAAAACTGCTTGACATAGGGGCTACCCATTATTTTGTTTCACTCAAGCGTTTACCTGAATTTTGCTTGGACCTTTGACTTTCCAAAGCATTGGTTTTGACCTTAAGGTTATTTATTTGGTTGTCTTTTCATCTAGAGTGGTCCATCAAGGAGAGTTCCAAGACAAACCTTGAAGGTTATCCTCAGAAAGGTAAATACAAAAGAACATTGATGATCAATGTTAAAACCCTTTGGTCCCCATTTCGCCCGAAACCACCTGCCCTAGACCGATTGTGCTCCATGCGTCATGTGCGTTAAGGAGAGTTCCAAGACAATAAAACTGCTGAACTTACCCCTTGTAATTTTTTCCATTTTAGGTCAAAATTTGATAAAATCTCTGATTTCTTTCATTTCAGGCTTAAATTAGATGTATCTGCTGAGCTTACCCCCTTTTGTTTTTCTCAATTTTAGGCCCAAATTTGATAAAACTGATGAACCTACCCCTTGTGATTTTTGTAAATTTAGCCAAATATTTTGATAAAACTGATGGACTTGCCCATAGTGATTGTTTTGGTTGTTTTTAGGCTACAAAGAGTTCTGGAACTGGGGATTTTAAGGCAATAACTGCCTGAATTCCGCTACTTTCTGTCCCTCTTTTTAAGTGTATCACAACAGGGGCATGCCTTTGCATCATACACAAATAAATATACGTGTTATTATTTACAACACATATCGAGAGGGGTCTTAATAACCCCCTGCAATAGATTTTGCACTTGAAAAATAATTGGCTTACATACAGTTGCAAGTTTTATCTGTTAACTTGGCCTTTCAGGGCCAGTAGTTCCTGAAACTAATGATGGAGGGAATTTCCCCTATTGACACCTTGAATGCTGCAGGGTATAAAGGAGAGCCAATACGTATGAAGACATCAGTATCATCAAGACATCCTAGCAGCTCATCTGTGGATCATGAATGAAAAAAAGGTAAGATATTCTAGATGAGTGACATGTGTTGGTTTGATATTATATTTGACGTTTTTCTAATCGTCTTACATATACTGGGTTGTTTTGCAGTTGGCATCTTGTTAATTTCATTGCAAGCAATCAAGCATATTCAAGAGATTTTTTTGCGCTAAATTGGTGGTGCCTGTGGATCAAAATCAATGGTGGTACAGCCTGGACGTCAAACCTTACCAGGGCCCAATTTAATAGAGCTGCTTAACGGTCGATTTTGTGCTTAACGGGCACACCTACCAAAGTTTTCAGTTAAAAAAAAAGATTTCCGGCGCTCCGTATTTCATCTGGTCGGAGAAAATGTAATTTTTTGAAAAAGGATTTCTGGCGCTTTGTATTTCATCTGCATTTATATCACCCGCCATTTTGCCTACCTTCTTCTTTTTTGCTTTTTAAAAGCAAACGATCTAAAATCTTGTGCACGCAGATTGTTTACGTGCTAACGCTCGTGAAATAGGTGTACGTTTAACATGGAGGTAGAATGGTTTAAAGGGTCTGTGTACTTTTTCCTAACAAACACAATGTCCACAGAATTACATTAAACTTACAGTTTGAAGATTATGATAGTAGAAGGCTTCCCTTGAAATTTTACTAACTGAGGTGCTGTAGTTTTTGAGAAATGAGTAAAACAAACAATTTGCGTCTCAGTTTTAGCATGTAAAAACGTATTGTTATGCAATGGTTTTGGGTATAATATCATAACTGGTTAATGGGATTTTACATGCTAAAATAATTTTCGTCTTTGAGACGAAAATTATTTTGTGACTTGTTTTACTCATTTCTCAAAAACTACACAACCTCAGTAAGTAGTATTTGAAGGGAAGCTTTCCACTATCATTATCTTCAAACCCTGTCAGTTTAATGTAATGCTGTGGACATTTTGAAAAAGTACCCAAATCTTTTAAGCAATTATTTTTGCTACATTAAGCAAAAACATTTACTTATGGTTAAGCAGCTGTATGAATTTGGGCCCAGGATGAATAGGCAAAATTTTAAACTGAAATAAATTGGTTGCATTGGTGTACTTAACTACAAGATTATGGGTACTCTTGCGTAAGAATCATATTCTGTTGAATTAGATTATTAAAACAAGACTAATGCAAGAATTATTATTTATTTTATTTTTTACATAGGAACCAACTGGGAGGTTGGTATTAACAACTGCATCTCCTAAGGACCGGATGTCGCCCAGAGCACTTAAGTCAACTGTCAGTTCATAAGCAAGGGAGAGCCGAACTACGCTGAATGTAGGGCTGACACCTGTTGCTACATTGAACACAACTAATGTTTCTACCAAAAAAGTTCACAAGGAAGGCCTTGTGATTTTTTTAGAGCGAAAAGTTCACAAGGCTATAATAGCCTTGTGAACTTTTTCCAGCGATTTTTCACGGCTATAGCCTTGTGAACTTTTTCCAGCGAAAAACTTCACTTCGAACAAAAAGTTCACAAGGCTAGGCCTTGTGAACTTTTTGAGCGAAAAAGTCACAAGTTAAATTACCATTTCCGTTGAATACATTCCACTCAGGGAGCTGTTGGTAAAAAATCCTCGCCCAAACCATTCAAAAGAACAAGTTTAACCCTTGCAGTTTTTTTAACAAAAAATCATGGCTCAAAAAGGCCCATTTTTAAAAATTGGCCGGAATTGTTGTTTGTCAAAAACTAGTCAAAAAGAACAAGTTAAACCCCTTGCAGTTTTTTAAACAAACAATCTTGGCTCAAAAAGGCCCATTTTTAAAAATTGGCCGGAAAAAAAATATGTCAAAAACTAGTCAAAAGAACAAGTTTAACCCCTTGCAATTTTTTTTACAAAAAATCCTGGCTCAAAAAGGTAAATTTTTAAAAATTGGCCAGATTTTTTTTTCTTCATAAACTAGTCAAAAGAACAAGTTTAACCCCTTGCAGTTTTTTTAACAAAAAATTCTGGCTCAAAAAGGCCCATTTTTAAAAATTGGATGGAATTTATTATTTTTTTTTTACTAGTCAACAGAACAAGTTTAACCCCTTGCAGTTTTTTTAACAAAAAATCCTGGCTCAAAAAGGCCCATTTTAAAAAATTGGATGGAATTGTTTTTTTGTCAAAAACTAGTCAAAAGAAACATTGACAGTGGACTCTGGTTATATTTGATCAAGTTTTAAAGAAATTCTTGAAAGACGTGATATTTATCTCTTAAAATGTTAGGCCCAAGTGTAGATTATATCAAGAGTTTATTGTTTAATTCCTGTTTGAATTGTTTTAATCACAACTGCAGGGTAGCTACCACAGGCATGTTCCTTTATTTGTTTATAAACAACTTCTTTTTACTTTTGCGTAAATATTTGATGTGTATTTTTTGTAATGTTTTAAATGTTTAAATTATCGCTGTCTTTGTTAGATGCGCCATCTTTGTTTAAGGGGTAGATTTGTTTCTTTGGAACATGCGCTGCCGCCTGTGGCTCTTTGCTTGAACTTCATGCTAACGTTTTGAAGGTGCGCAAAGTCTGAGGCGTTATGTCCAAAGGAAGTAGATCTGCTTCTTAAACAAGATGACATTGAATGTGGTTACAGATTGCAGGATGAGGTAATTCTGTCATCTTTGACGGCAGTTTGGATTTTGCATTTCTTGCGAGTGCAGCCTGCTGCATGTGCCAATTTCACAACACTTGATATGCGTTTGGTTACTTAACACCGTTACTGCATTAATCATTTGAGCCCTTGCCACATTGATATGCGTTTGGTTACTTAACACCGTTACTGCATTAATCATTTGAGCCCTTGCCACACCTGCAGGCTAACAGCAACTTGCCCGTAAAGATGGTGTCTTTCAATGTTTTAAGAATTCCTGTCTGTTTTGAAATAAAAACCTGTGATTATATACATACTTAAATATTTTAACAATGTTAATATAATAATAAATTCCAAATATGGAAAAACAAGAAAGAAACAAACGTGTCTTTTTTTTTGGTCTCCATTCGTATGAATATTTGTTTCTCGATAAATCCAAACATATTAGTCCAAAACTTATCATGTACGTACACAATAAATCAAAACTTGTCATGTACGTACACTATAAGTCCAAACCTATTATGTACGTACACGATAAATCCAAAGTTGTCATGTATGTACATGATAAATCAACACTCATGTGTGTACACAATAAGCCCAGAAACTCATCAAGTACGTACTCGATCAGTCCTGGCTAACAAAAATCCTGGCTCAAAAAGGCACATTTTATTTTAAATTGATGGCCGAATTTTTTTTTCAAAAATCGGTCAATGGAACAAGTTTAACCCCTTGCAGTTTTTTAAACAAAAAATTCTGGCTCAAAAAGGCCCATTTTTAAAATTGGATGGAATTTTTTTTTTTTTTATAACTAGTCAACAGAACAAGTTTAACCCCTTGCAGTTTTTTAAACAAAAAATCTTGGCTCAAAAAGGCCCATTTTTAGAAATTGGCCGGAAAAAAAATATGTCAAAAACTAGTCAAAACAACAAGTTTAACCCCTTGCAGTTTTTTTAACAAAAAATCCTGGCTCAAAAAGGCCCATTTTTAAAAATTGGCCGGTTTTTTTTTTCTTCAAAAACTAGTCAAAACAACAAGTTTAACCCCTTGCAGTTTTTTTAACAAAAAATCCTGGCTCAAAAAGGCCCATTATTAAAAATTGGATGGAATTTTTTTTTTTTTTTTAACTAGTCAACAGAACAAGTTTAACCCCTTGCAGTTTTTGAAACAAAAAATTCTGGCTCAAAAAGGCCCATTATTAAAAATTGGATGGAATTTTTTTTTTTTTTTAAACTAGTCAACAGAACAAGTTTAACCCCTTGCAGTTTTTTAAACAAAAAATCTTGGCTCAAAAAGGCCCATTTTTAGAAATTGGCCGGAAAAAAAATATGTCAAAAACTAGTCAAAAGAACAAGTTTAACCCCTTGCAGTTTTTTTAACAAAAAATCCTGGCTCAAAAAGGCCCATTTTTAAAAATTGGCCGGATTTTTTTTTCTTCAAAAACTAGTCAAAAGAACAAGTTTAACCCCTTGCAGTTTTTTTAACAAAAAATCCTGGCTCAAAAAGGCCCATTATTAAAAATTGGATGGAATTTTTTTTTTTTTTTTAACTAGTCAACAGAACAAGTTTAACCCCTTGCAGTTTTTGAAACAAAAAATTCTGGCTCAAAAAGGCCCATTATTAAAAATTGGATGGAATTGTTTTTTTTTTTTTAAACTAGTCAACAGAACAAGTTTAACCCCTTGCAGTTTTTTAAACAAAAAATCTTGGCTCAAAAAGGCCCATTTTTAAAAATTGGCCGGAAAAAAAATATGTCAAAAACTAGTCAAAAGAACAAGTTTAACCCCTTGCAGTTTTTTTAACAAAAAATCCTGGCTCAAAAAGGCCCATTTTTAAAAATTGGCCGGATTTTTTTTTCTTCAAAAACTAGTCAAAAGAACAAGTTTAACCCCTTGCAGTTTTTTTAACAAAAAATCCTGGCTCAAAAAGGCCCATTATTAAAAATTGGATGGAATTTTTTTTTTTTTTTAACTAGTCAACAGAACAAGTTTAACCCCTTGCAGTTTTTTAAACAACAAATTCTGGCTCAAAAAGGCCCATTTTTAAAAATTGGAAGGAATTTTTTTTTTTTTTTAAACTAGTCAACAGAACAAGTTTAACCCCTTGCAGGTTTTTAAACAAAAAATCTTGGCTCAAAAAGGCCCATTTTTAAAAATTGGCCGGAAAAAAAATATGTCAAAAACTAGTCAAAAGAACAAGTTTAACCCCTTGCAGTTTTTGAAACAAAAAATCCTGGCTCAAAAAGGCCCATTTTTAAAAATTGGCCGGATTTTTTTTTCTTCAAAAACTAGTCAAAAGAACAAGTTTAACCCCTTGCAGTTTTTTAAACAAAAAATCTTGGCTCAAAAAGGCCCGTTTTTAAAAATTGGCCGGAAAAAAAATATGTCAAAAACTAGTCAAAAGAACAAGTTTAACCCCTTGCAGTTTTTTTAACAAAAAATCCTGGCTCAAAAAGGCCCATTTTTAAAAATTGGCCGGATTTTTTTTTCTTCAAAAACTAGTCAAAAGAACAAGTTTAACCCCTTGCAGTTTTTTTAACAAAAAAACCTGGCTCAAAAAGGCCCATTATTAAAAATTGGATGGATTTTTTTTTTTTTTTTTAACTAGTCAACAGAACAAGTTTAACCCCTTGCAGTTTTTTAAACAACAAATTCTGGCTCAAAAAAGCCCATTTTTAAAAATTGGATGGAATTTTTTTTTTTTTTTTAACTAGTCAACAGAACAAGTTTAACCCCTTGCAGTTTTTTAAACAAAAAATCTTGGCTCAAAAAGGCCCATTTTTAAAAATTGGCCGGAAAAAAAATATGTCAAAAACTAGTCAAAAGAACAAGTTTAACCCCTTGCAGTTTTTTTAACAAAAAATCCTGGCTCAAAAAGGCCCTTTTTTAAAAATTGGCCGGATTTTTTTTTCTTCAAAAACTAGTCAAAAGAACAAGTTTAACCCCTTGCAGTTTTTTTAACAAAAAATCCTGGCTCAAAAAGGCCCATTATTAAAATTTGATGGAATTTTTTTTTTTTTTTTAACTAGTCAACAGAACAAGTTTAACCCCTTGCAGTTTTTTAAACAAAAAATCTTGGCTCAAAAAGGCCCGTTTTTAAAAATTGGCCGGAAAAAAATATGTCAAAAACTAGTCAAAAGAACAAGTTTAACCCCTTGCAGTTTTTTTAACAAAAAATCCTGGCTCAAAAAGGCCCATTTTTAAAAATTGGCCAGATTTTTTTTTCTTCAAAAACTAGTCAAAAGAACAAGTTTAACCCCTTGCAGTTTTTTTAACAAAAAATCCTGGCTCAAAAAGGCCCATTTTTAAAAATTGGATGGAATTTTTGTTTTGTAAAAAACTAGGCAACAGAACAAGTTTAACCCCTTGCAGTTTTTTAAACAAAAAATCTTGGCTCAAAAAGGCCCATTTTTAAAAATTGGCCGGAAAAAAAATATGTCAAAAACTAGTCAAAAGAACAAGTTTAACCCCTTGCAATTTTTTTTACAAAAAATCCTGGCTCAAAAAGGCCCATTTTTAAAAATTGGCCGGATTTTTCTTTCTTCAAAAACTAGTCAAAAGACAAGTTTAACCCCTTGCAGTTTTTTTCACAAAAAATCCTGGCTCAAAAAGGTCCATTTTTAAAAATTTGATGGAATTTTGTTAGGTCAAAAACCAGTCCAAAGAACAAGTTTAACCCCTTACAGTTTTTTTGACAAAAAATCCTGGCTCAAAAAGGTCCATTTTTAAAAATTGGATGGAATTTTTTTTTTTTTTTAACTAGTCAAAAGAACAAGTTTAACCCCTTGCAGTTTTTTTAACAAAAAATCCTGGCTCAAAAAGGCCCATTTTTAAAAATTGGATGGAATTTTTTTTTTTTTTTAACTAGTCAACAGAACAAGTTTAACCCCTTGCAGTTTTTTAAACAAAAATTCATGGCTCAAAAAGGCCCATTTTTAAAAATTGGCCGGAAAAAAAATATGTCAAAAACTAGTCAAAAGAACAAGTTTAACCCCTTGCAGTTTTTTTAACAAAAAATCCTTGCTCAAAAAGGCCCATTTTAAAAAATTGGCCGGATTTTTTTTTCTTCAAAATCTAGTCAGAAGAACAAGTTTAACCCCTTGCAGTTTTTTTAACAAAAAATCCTGGCTCAAAAAGGCCCATTTTAAAAAATTGGCCGGATTTTTTTTCTTTCCCTATATCAGTCAAAACAGTAAGTTTAACCCATTGCAGTTTTTGTAACAAAAAATCCTGGCTCAAAAAGGCCCATTTTTAAAAATTGGCCGGATTTTTTTTTTCTTCCCGAAATCAGTCAAAACAGTAAGTTTAACCCCTTGCAGTTTTATTTACAAAAAATCCTGGCTCAAAAAGGCCCATTTTTTAAAATTTGCCGGATTTTTTTTTTCTTTCCCCAAATCAGTCAAAACAACAAGTTTAACCCATTGCAGTTTTTTCACAAAAAACCCTGGCTCAAAAAGGAATTTTTTTTTACGTATATCCGAATTTAAGGCATTATCTCAAAAAGTAGCCATCGGAGACGACTTAAACCAAGATTTTCCTGCTCCTCGCCCTCCATTACACCTATTAAAAATTTCGGCCGATTTTTGAAAAAAACGACAAGGGGTACAGTACAACTTGACGTTTTTTCACCCTCAAAAACTTTTTCTCTCTGATTTGCCTCAAAATTTCACCAAAGGAAGTTAGGTATGTGTAAAAGATAGTCTCCTAGTTACAGGTTGCTGGAACAATAGGATGGGTCTAAAATATTCATTTTAAGAGGCAGCGTTATATCGAAAACCAGGCATTATCAGTCGGGTACCCTTAGTTGGTCTTATAACCAATGTTCTCAACCAATGTTTCGTTTCAAGCAATTTGCCGCGTACGCATGTATTACGCATGGCTGTCTCAGTGGACGATTTAGCGCCTTTTTGATGTGGTTTTTAATCTTCAGGGAGCTGTTCAGGCAAGACTAATGTATATTCGTTTATCCTTATTCACTATAACGTCTTTCAGATCTCTCAAGAACACCGGTAATTACAATGTCTGTGATTTCTATGTTTGTGGCATGGTAGCTATACACGTTTAGCTGGTATGGTCTTGTATGTAGGTCTACGTGTATGTAGAGCTAGCGCTATGTATGGTCTACTGTTTACCAAAACACAATGTGCGATTGTGTGTTTTTCAGTATAGGTTGTTGTTTTCCTGATGATAATTCAGGGATTGTGTCTGATTATTCACTGCAGACACGTACATGAATCTAATTATTTTATATAGCCTATATCTTACATCAATATTTCGAAATGAGAATTGGCCTTAAGTCTGGCAGTGTGAATATGGTAACTTCATAATATTGTCAACACTTGTATTACTTACACATGCACATACACTTGAAGTTTTAATTCTTGCAATGATTTAAACAAAATTCAGTACACAATGTTTTGCTGCTAAAATTTGCATGTGTAAATTTTCTGTATTATTTTTTTAACTTTTGTGAAACGTAGAATTGGCCTTAAATCTGGCACTGTAACTATGGTAATTTCATAATATTGTCAACATTTGTATTATTTACACAAACACACAATAATATACACTTGACGTTTTAACTCTTGTAATGATTTAAATAAAATTGTGTACACACTGTTTTCGCCGCTTAAATTTGAATGTGTCAATGATCTGTATCCTTTTTTACTTGATTTAAAGAGCAGTTTATTTTGTGAAACCCGAAAATTAAACAAATAAATAAAAACAATAAACAAATCCGTGCCGTGTCTTTTCTAGAGTTAAATTACTAAGATTATCAATAATTTATTACATGTAAATATGTATGGTTTTGTTGGACACTTAACGCCCTCTGTTTTGATACACCCCCCCCCCCCCCTCCACCCGTCCGATTTGCCCCGCTTCTAGAGACTTATTCAATCGCTGATATTTTCTCAGTTTAATATACTCGTTTTATTCCCGTGCATATTGATCCAAAACACCGTCAAATGTGTGCATGCTTCAACTCTGTTGTGCCCAGTCCCAATCATTACATTTATACTTAACGGTGTGTACTTAATGGGGTACATGGCATGGGGAAATCCTTGTAACACACAATAACATGCGAGTGGAAGGCGCCCGCTATAATTAGTTTTGATTTAAAGTTACTCATTCTAAGGTTTATAATTTAACTCAAACCCATTGTTAGTAAGAGAAGCGGTGGTCCAGTGGTAGGGCTCCGGATTCTGAACGCAAGGGTACTGGGTTCGATTCCCGGTGTGTGTTCTTTTTCTACGCTTATGAACATTGCTTTACGCGGTACCCTATGAAATAGGGAAATCCTTGCTTTACACTAGGTAAATAATTTGCGAGGGTGAGGCATTCATACGTTTTGATTTAAAACTTTTCATTCTAGTGTATGAAATTAAACTCGGACACAAATTTACTAAGAGGAGTGATGGCCCAACGGAAGGGCTCCGGACTCCATACCCAATGGTACCGGGTTCGAACCCATGTGTGTTCTTTTTCTACACTTGAGAACATTGCTTTACGCGGTACCCTATGGAATAGGGAAATCCTTGCTTTACACTAGGTAAATAATTTGCGAGGGTGAGGCATTAACACGTTTTGATTTAAAACTTTTCATTCTAGTGTATGAAATTAAACTCGGACACAAAATTTACTAAGAGGAGTGATGGCCCAACGGAAGGGCTCCGGACTCCATACCCAATGGTACCGTGTTCGAACCCATGTGTGTTCTTTTTCTACACTTGAGAACATTGCTTTATGCGGTACCCTATGGAATAGGGAAATCCTTGCTTTACACTTCGTAAATAATTTGCGAGTGGAAGGCATAAGCTATAATACGTTTTGATTTAAAGTTGTTCATTCTAGGGTAAACAATTTAACTCGAACGCAAATGAAGTAAGAGGAGTAGTGGCCCAATGGAAGGGCTCCGGACTCCATACCCAATGGTACCAGGTTCGAATCCTGGTCTGTGTTATTTTTCTACGCTTAAGAACATTAGTTTACGCGGTACCCTATGGCATAGGGAAATCCTTGCTTTACACTTACTAAATAATTTGCGAGTGGAAGGCATAAATACGTTTTGATTTAAAACTGTTCATTCTAGGGTATAAAATTAAACTCAGACGCAAATTCAGTAAGAGGAGTGGTGGCCCAATGGAAGGGCTCTGGACTCTACACCCAAAGGTACGGGGTTCGAATCATGGGAGTTCTTTTACTATTTTTTGATTTAAAGTTGTTCATTCTTAGGTATAAAAATAAACTCGAACGCAAGTTGAGTAAGAGGAGACTTGGCCTAATGGAAGGGCTCCGGCCTCTACACCCAAAGGTACCGGGTTCGAATCATGGGAGTTCTTTTACTACATTTTGATTTAAAGTTGTTCATTCTAAGGTATAAAATTAAACTCGAACGCAAACTGAGAAAGTGGAGACGTGGCCCAATGGAAGGGCTCCGGACTCTACACCCAAAGGTACGGGGTTCGAATCATGGGAGTTCTTAACTACTTTTTGATTTAAAGGTATTCATACGAAGGTTTAACATTAAACTCGAACGCAATTAAAGTAAGAAGGAGCAGTGGCCCAGTGGAAGGGCTCTGGTCTCTGGACCGAAGGGTCCCGGGTTCGAATCCCGCTACAGAAAAGTTTTTTACTACGTTTTGATTTAAAGTCATTCATACGAAGGTTTAAAATTAAACTCGAACGCAATTAAAGTAAGAAGGAGCAGTGGCCCAGTGGAAGGGCTCTGGTCTCTGGACCGAAGGGTCCCGGGTTCGAATCCCGCTACAGAAAAGTTTTTTACTACGTTTTGATTTAAAGTCATTCATACGAAGGTTTAAAATTAAACTCGAACGCAATTAAAGTAAGAAGGAGCAGTGGCCCAGTGGAAGGGCTCTGGTCTCTGGACCGAAGGGTCCCGGGATCGAATCCCGCTACAGAAAAGTTCGAGACGTTTTAAAAATATTTTTTTTATAAAAAAATATATATATATATAAAAAAGAGCATAGGTTCGTTTTAAGTTTTAAGTTTTAAGTTTCTTTTCTAAGCGAGTGCTAGCGGTGAGTGCCACTGCGCGGTGTGTGCCACTGTCTGGTGGGTCGAGACTTCTCGGACGGCAACCGCGCTGCCACCACCGGGGTTCGAACCGGGGACCCTTCGCTTCGGAGGCGGACACCTTCCCACGACACCCACTTGGGTCCCCCCCAAAAATGATTCGCATTTTAGACCTGATAAACCTTCGGTTCATACTTACATAGAAAGCTATGGCATGGGATTTCAGTGCTTTATACTTAGTATATAATTTGCGAGTTGATACTTTTTCATAGGATACTATGGTATGGGAATATCAATGCTTTATACTTAGTATATAATTTATACTTGGGTCCCCCCAAAAATGATTCGCATTTAAGACCTGATAAACCTTCGGTTCATACTTTACATAGAAAGCTATGGCATGGGATTTCAGTGCTTTATACTTAGTATATAATTTGCGACTTGATACTTTTTCATAGGATACTATGGTATGGGAATATCAATACTTTATACTTAGTATATAACTTATACTTGGGTCCCCCCCCAAAAAAAATGGATTCGCATTTTAGACCTGACAAACCTTCGGCTCATACTTTACATAGAAAGCTATGGCATGGGATTTCAGTACTTTATACTTAGTATATAATTTGCGAGTTGATACTTTTTCATAGGACACTACGGTATGGGAATATCAATGCTTTATACTTTGTATATAATTTATACTTGGTATATAATTTGCGAGTGGAAAACTTTACACATGATGCTATGGCATAGCAAAATCAGTACTTTATACTTTGTAATTTACGAGGGACCTACGCTTTTGGCATGGTTGTAGGAAACATGTAGGCATACGGAGGACTCACTGGTTCGGACTTAAAAAATAATTATACTTGGTAAATAATCTGCGAGTCAAAGCAAAGGCATATACGCATTACTTAGGAGTACGTTTATATGGGTAGACGGGACTTAAAAATAATACTGTGATCGGAAGGCAAACACTGTAAGTATATTATGCACACAATAATTACCAGGACACATAGGCATACAGTGGACTCTATTGTTCGAACTTTGAAAGTATTAGAGTTGAATACACACGCTGTTGGTGTGGAAAATAGTTCACGGGGGACACGGTATTGTTGTGAATTATCGGTTTGACATTATGGGAATTGGGGATTGTCGCCCGGGAGGGTGCGTGGTCTGGGGTTGGGTGTAGGCTAGCTGGGATCAACATGACGGAGGGGGCGGGGGATAATTAAAAGCGTTGATTTTCCACTAGGTGTTCTTGGTGGGTACTCGCCGTGTACTTTAAGTTAGTACACTAATAATGTTTCAGACACCAATATATAAAAAAAACTGAGAAGGTAGATGACTCAAACCAAGAATACACCTCTGTGTGAAATTTCAGGCTATTTTTGTAATTAATTTTTGTATCGGCCGATTTGTGAAAAAACGACAAGGGGTATAACTTTGACGTTTTTTTTCGTCCTTGAACATTTTTTCTCTCCGATTGGCTTCAAAATGTAACCAAAGGGAGTCCTTATGTGTAGAAGACAGTCTCCACCAAGTTACATGTTGATGGGAAAATTGAAGGGTCTCAATCATTTTAATATTGTTACATCGAAAACATTGCATTATCACAAAAGGTTGCTATGGTAGACGACTAAAACCAAGATACTTCTGATCCCTGCCCTCCATTACACCTCTGCCTAAAATTTCAGGTGATTTTGAAATAAAAATGTTTGGGTTGATTTTGGAAGAACAAAAAACGGCCCCTTTATATTTGAACTTAAAAAAATACTGTTTTTCGTAAAATTAAAAAAACACCTCCCCCCCCCCCAAAAAAAAAAAAAAACACAAGTTAGCCAGTTCATGGTGAAAGTGTCAAACCAGTTTTAGAATGACAACCTATGGGAAAGACAAGTTGCAAAGGTCGAAACATGATACCATTATCAACTTGGACCACAGCACCGGTCATTTTGGTTGGTAAGCAGTTTACAAAACGAGTGATTTTTTTTTACATATAAAAAAATCTTATATTTCAGAAACATGTATAATCTAACACAACAATCACACAATGATCTAATGTTTTTAAGATACAACTATCCACGAAGTAAAAATATATTATCTGACAACACAGAAAAGTCCATTGTTTCGTCTGATTGACGGCAAGTTGCCATTTGCATTGCCATTGGCGATGATGCAATGACATATGCTCTAACATATAGAGCTACTTCCGGATTGCCGTTGTTTATGTTGAGCATGAAGGTGGAATAGAAATGCGACAAAATTACCCGTTTTATGCCAAACTAGGGT
The DNA here is from genome assembly GCF_902459465.1 of Asterias rubens. Taxonomy (NCBI): domain Eukaryota; kingdom Metazoa; phylum Echinodermata; class Asteroidea; order Forcipulatida; family Asteriidae; genus Asterias; species Asterias rubens. Next base: position 1,392,977 of record NW_022985693.1, read on the forward strand.
GTAAACATGTCTTCCACGAGGCATTCCTATTCTACATTATCAACTTGAATAAACTACATGATAAAGCTTACCCATAGAGACATTAAATCACATCAAATCATCGTAAGTATATCCACGGTATTGACAAACTTTCAAGCATGGCTGGTGGCCATTTTGAATACCGTCACGCGGCATCAAGCCGTCGGGTACCCAGACCTCTACTGCATGTTTATATGGTGTTAAGCGGTAGTCGGGTACCTCCCGTTTGCTTTGGCTGGTTCCAATCACCAGTGCCTGTCCAAGACCACATGGGTACGCAACTGGCTCCCGCAAGATCTCGCGGAATGATTAGAAATGCGAGAATTGAAGACTGGAATAGTTAAATTGATAAAATAAAAGTAGCCTACCGCTTGTTAGAAATATGAAATAACTTAGCGCAACGATGACAGAACTAAGGTATTTGGGGTTTATTTTTGGTTAATTTCCAACTTACTATTTGTAAGAATAAAAAGTAACTTTAGCCTATTGTTGACATTTCTCACCCAAATGGTCACTTCACCCCCGCGCCCTCCAAAAAAAGAACAATTCAATGTGGTCATTTATAATAATGTTATTGTGTTAGCAAATTGCAAGGCTAAGACACAAGATTTAAGCTAAACTTGCGGAAATATTGACATTAGGCCAAATTTAATAATTTAAAATATCAAACTTTGGCCTGGGCAAATTTTGTTATAAATATCAAAAGGGACAAGCCAAGACTTTGGATCGATTTTTGGTTCCAAAATCACAGCGGTTAGGTTCAAACATTGCAAATATCACAAGGGGGTAAGTCCAGCATTTTCAATTAACGTGCCCTCCAAGAACAATTCAAAGAACAAGCCAAATTTAATAATTTAAAATATCACTCTTTGGCCTTTTTGGGCAATTTTTTTCAATATCAAAAGGGACAAGTCCAGCATTTGGAGCAAATTGTTGTGCTTAATGTAGCAGAAAAATGTGCGTAATTCACCATGATTTCTCAATTAAGCAGAAAATTACCAGGCGCGCATGCACGTTCACAATACATTTGCATTGTTATGTCACTTGTGTGCTTACCGCAAATTACACTTGCTTACGGTAAACAGCTTCATGAAATAGAAATTCTGCTAAGGGACGCTCGGTTAGCACAAAACAGCTGCTTACATGTTTTATGAAATTGGGTCCAGAGCATTGGCCACCATTGGGGATAAACATGCATTCCTGCGAGGCTAAAATTTGCCGCCATCCTGTAACCAAATTCATAAAGGTGTTAAGCAGAAAATACTGCCTGACAAATTTCTTTGCTAAGCAAAAGTTGAGGGGGGCACCAGCCACAATAAGCAAACTTACTGTAATTTTGACTGGTAGCTTACAGACTTTATCAAATTGGACCCGTTGAATTACGCTTTGCCGTAACCACAGAATTCCCTGCTTCGGTTAGTTGTGATTCTTTGCTAACGGTAAGTAGAGCCATGAAACTGGGCCCAGGTTTGAACACAAGCAGGAAATTGTTAAGCAATACACATGTATGTTCTGCATATAAAAAACAGCTCTATGAAATTGGACCATGTGTGCTCTATCCTTATCAAATACACCATTCAACTACTGACCGTTTCCCTTTATTCAATACAAATACTCAATGGAATACAAACATTTGCCAGTACAATATTTTAACAATAGACCCCTTGCATGCACGTTCACACGGCGACTGTGCCACGATCACGATTTTGGTTGGCGAAAGGTTTTTATGTAAACGCTGCATCGCCTAAAATGTGCACTTCACTGAAAAACCCACAGTGACATTACCCGCCAAAAGGATGTATGCAAGATTATTCTGATGACGACGTCAGGTGAATTGGGTCAATTGCTATCCACCTTTTTCGCAAATACACACTTGCGCATTGTGTGGAAGTGTCGTGGCCGAGCGTTTAAGAGCACGGTATTCAAACTCTGGTGTTTCTGATCAGCAGTGTGGGTTCGAATCCCCAGCCATGACACTTGTGTCCTTAAGCAAGACACTTAACCATTGCTTCGTCCTTCAGATGGGACGTAAAACCGTTGGTCCCATGTGTTGTGTAAAGTATGTAAAAGAACCCAGTACACTTTATCGAAAAGAGAAGGGGTTCGCCCCGGTGTTCCTGGCTGTGGCTGCTGTATGCGCCGAAGCACCTCATAAACCCTTATAAGGTGCTAAATAATAGGGTCTCAGTATTTATCACTGCAATAACCTATCTTTCTGAATGTTTGTATATACTCAGCCCCTGAGTACCTAGTTTGGTAGATACGTGCGCTATATAAGACTTTGACATTATTATTATTAACGGTTGAATGAGGTGCATTCTGATCTAGCAAGCGATCAAACTTGATCACTAGCTAGACCAGCATGCACCTCTTTCACACACCTTTGCGTGTGTACTGAGTGTTTGCGATAAGGTCTATTTAAACCCACCCAACAAAGCATTAGCGCCCTCATGGGTGGCGCGTGCATCCTGTGTCTGTGCATGGGCCAATTATCTGCACTAGCTGTGTTAATTTAAAAAGTTAGTGTAGAATGCAGTTAGGTCATAGCTAGTAGCATTGAATTAGACAAATAATACCATCATGTGTTACTATCTTTATTCAAATAAAGTAGCCAGTTATCAGCTTTTGACTCGTATTGTGTGCACATAAAAAGAAAATGCAGAAAACGCTCAAATTAAATACAAATAATGCGATAATGATTAAGTCTATACATGTGTATGATGAGTATGCATGTTGTTAAGACAACTACTTTAAATCATCAATTCAAACTTTTTCATTTATTACAACAGTTGTATGAGTCATTCAAATATTAATAAAACATTTGTATTTGACCATGAAAATGGACCACACAACTAGTTGTACCATATAATAGTGCTCTATCAGACTACATTTTCATAAATTCACATGCTTGTGGAATTCATCATATTATTGTGAAAAATCAATTTACAAATTAATACAAATTTGCACTATGAATTGTCATATTTTGTGAAGTTTTTTAAACTGTATTTCATCGGTGACTTAATTTGTCAATTAATGTTTCATTCATACCTGAATAGGCACCTCATCAAATTAAAGCAGAAGTCCAAGTAATGGTGGTCAATATCCAAGTTACCAATTCTTTAAACTGTATGATCATTGTCAACATACCCTAGTTTAACTTTGAAATTGCATAATCAACAGGAAACGGCAGTGAAAGTATTCACATAAGCATAGTAATCAAAATGTAAATAATTAATTTACTCTAACAACCAAGAACTTTATGAGTTAAAATATATTTTGTTTCTTTCGTGTACAGCTTCATGTACTTTTGGGGTCATTTGGTTCAAGCTATACACCCCCACCCCCACAACAAAATTAAAATAATAACAACCTAAATAAACAGGCCCTTAACAGGTATGGAATTCGCGCAGGCCTTGGAGGCCATTGGCTTCATTGCCCCAGAGCCCAATTTAATAGAGCTGCTTAAGCACAAAATAGAGCTTTAAAAAATTCTGCTAAGCAGATATGAACAGAAAACCAGCCACAGATTGTACAGGTGACATGGTAGTTTGGCTGGTAAGTGTATTCCGATAAGTATAATTTTGTTGTGCTTAGCTACTTTTTTTGTGCTTAAGCAGCTCTATGAAATTAGGCCCTGGTCTTGGACTTTGTGCCCTTCAAAGGTTTCCCATTCACGTTAAGATTTTCCAATGGAAGTGCCCTTCGCACAATGAAAACGGCCTTGCCCTTTCAACATGTTTAAAGATGAATTTCCATGCTTGCCCTATATAATTTTTCAGCACAGGAAGAATCTGCTTGCAATTTATCCAAGCCAAAATATCATGAACAACACAATTTTTATTTTAGCAGTAATACTTGCAAAGATCATAGTGTGCCAAACAGTTTAAGTGACGAGTTACTATCTATTGGAAGATTCATGTGAAAACAAATACAAATTGTTGTTTTTGGTTTTATCATTTCTTAAAAGGAAGCAAACGAATATCCCTTAATGATGGGATACTGCACATGAGGTGCATATCACAAAGTCTTTTCACCACAGAATATTCAGAAAGTTATCACTTTGCATTTATTTTTAAATAAACAAAATTTAGAAAAAAATGTGCTTTAGTCTGCAGTTGCTCTTCAATACTATTAAATCCTGTTTTTGAAGATTCAGTATATCACAAGGCAACTAGGGGCAATTTCTTATGTATATAGAGACTGCATAAATATCTACATAGTTAAACCAGTACATGTGTTTATGGTAAATAACTATCTACAACATCATTTACAGGGTAATTTGTTTTTAACATATGAAAATGTCTCAACTTTGTATCTACAACATAACCAAATCTGTATATTGATATACTTTAAATTATTTTTAGTAACTTCATTTCCCAGAATTATGCTTTCTCTAAATTAATCTTGCCATAAAAACTACTATTGTTAGTCGGTCAGTAATATCACTATATATGCAAATCCTGAAAAATATAGGCTCAATGATGAAAACAAATTATAACATAATATAACAATCTCTATTTGGTTTTTCTCAAAACATGATACCTTATAATGAAGTATAATGGTGTAAGATTGGAATACAGGCGTTTTCTTAAAGGAAGGGTCATACTTTTGTAATGCTCCCAAAAGAAAAGCAAACTTATTAGAAAGATGGTAGTAAGCATCCTGCAAATTAGTTTGTCTTAATGTCTCAGTTGATTGGAAAATATTTAAAATTGGTCAAATATTTGAATCTCCAAACAATTGATGAAAATACTGTTACAGTTTGTTGATGTTTTTGCAACAAGTAGGCCGTGTTCAACCGAAACTTTGACAGGTATCTCAAGTTATTGTATCTTTCTTGATAATTTAAATTTATCAACAGATCTGCACTTTGTTGACACAACCAAAACAATGACCCTACCCTTTAAAGTGTTTCTACCTTAAAACCTAAAGCTGTTTCACATATACAGGGCCAATTTACAGGACATAAAGTCAGGGGAGTTTTTACCCTGCCACAACATGTTCTGTTCACACTCAATGCAATTTTTCCCAGGAAGGATGCATACTCGCTATGCTAACCCCATGGCCACGGTTCCCAAGAATGGGAAACTATTTCCCATGGGAATTTTTTTTCCCCCAGGATATTGCATTGGTTAGCAATTCAAAGTTTAAAATAGAGCAACACAACTTTTATTGGAACTTGGTTGTGTGAAAGCGGCTTAAACTATATTGAATCTTATGACTTGCATTATGATCTTTTTTATCAGTTTTCTGATGAGCCATGATGCTAATTTATCAAACATCCTGTTTATTAATAAAATTTAATCAGGTAACTCCAAATGTAACCAAATATTTAAAGTATGCTATAACATGGGCAGTAATCAATCCATAAATAAAAGCTCACCTTTCTCTAGGTTGACAACAGTGATAAAACGTTCCTACCATTGTTACATTTAACTATTGATATCTAAAGGACAGGAGTGAATGTATCACACCTACAACATTTCTCACAATATATAATGTATTTCAATTTTTAAACCTTTCAAGTTTTGGATTGGAATGGATAAGTTTTTCATTTGAAATGGAATATAATTTCCCTCAACCATGGAGAGGAGTAAATGTAAATAAATTTATCATGTTAAATTAATGAAATAGTGTACCGTTTATTCTATGCGAAACTAGCAAACACTGCCTAAAATATTAGTACAGTTATTCTTGTGAAAGCCCTGACAGTTACAAAGAAAGATAACAACTAAAATTATTTGTCGCTCAGTAATGCCTTTTATAGAAATATGTTTTGAGTATAGAAAAGATGTGGCACTAGAAATGCCTACACACACTTTTTGTCCTTATCATTGATTTGGCACTCTTCCAATTCTCTAAACATCACAAGGCACAAGCAGCAAAGTGTAGTTAGAGTACAAAGAATTGCTTCAAGTTTACTAACTGTTACTACTCCTTATTTCATAGCAGGTCAACTATGCAATATGTACAAAGCTCTAAAAGGTTTTAACAAGCAAGACTAACATAAACGTCATCTCCCCAAAAATTTGTAGAAAAATAGTGACAATTTTTTCCTCAACACAAAGTTCCAGAAGCACCGTGTTTAAACACTAAAGGAAGAAAATGACTGGTACACGTTTATCCAAATTGTATATCTCTGGTCCTCTTCTCTCCAGCTCCTTTTTATTCACACATCTACATTTCTGTCAACTCCTCAGTATGATGGTCATCACAGATTGTTGCCAACTCACTGAAGTCAAACTCTTAGTGCATATTGGAATCGGAGGAATATCAGAACGCTCTGGAGCATCAGTGAAGCTAAGAGCCAATACAAAAATGGTCCAATGACAGTGACTTCATGAAAAGAGCACACATTGCTGGGACACTGAGGTCAGATGGCACTATAAATTTTTCAATCTTTCCATTAAGTCCTCGCCTTCTTTGCCGTCTCCCCATGCCTTCTTTGGCTTCCGCTGTCGATTTCTGTTGTTGGGTACAGCATTCTTGACATTCTGTGCAGTCGGCTCTTCATCATCAATTGCAATCTCTGATGTTGTCAATGAGGGGGGACGACCAACTCTTGATCTTGTTCTTTCTAGTTGTTTTCTTCTTTCAGCTGCAGAGAAATGTAAATGTAATCATTTAGTAAATCTACGCAGGTATAACTCAAAAACAAAGTTAGTAAACAAATCTTATTTAAGCATTTACAGTAACAACCTACAATAATCTGCTGTGTGCGTGTGAGCAGGTATACACCGGGGACCTACCACAAGAGAGGACAATGGAGTCCACGGTTCAGGAAAGGTCCACAGTTGGAAAACGTGTACAAAACCAATGGGAGCTATTGCAAAAAAGATTGAGTGTTAGCAAAAGAGGGACAATAGGAGGTCCACAGTTGCAGGCGCATACAAGTGTGTGTGTGCTTGGTTAGGTATACACATTCAAACCGGGTGAAGGTCCTCAGTTGGAGAGTGTCTACAAAACCAACAGGAGCTGTTGCCAAGCAACAAACAAAAAGGGACAATAGGAGGTCCCTTATTTAAGCCAATTCACCGGTTACTTTACAAAACTAAACAATGCCACCCACAAAGTACCCTTTGTTCAAGTGTATTACCTAAAACACAAGGTACTCTTTGTTCTAGTGTATTGCCTGAAAAACCATCCAGATGTTTTGACAGAAAGACGACAGCTCCCCAGTGCTCTTTACCAATCAAGTTTTCATGGTCATTGTTTCTTAGAGTAATTACCAAAGGTATACCCTCCCTTTAAATTTCGAAATACTCTGTGTCAACCTTTTTTCCGCCCTTCCCATCAACATGGACATTGCAGAATATGACACTTGTTTGATTGCAAGATGATGACCCTGTCTTCTAGATTACATAACCTACCTCCTGCAGGTCTTGGTGTTCTCTTCCTTCCTCCTTTATCACCTCTTGTGAAAGCTGTACCGCTCTGTAGAGCTTCCAAGAGGTTATCCATCACACCAGACTGGTCATCATCTTTTGATAAAACACATTAATAATTATTGCCAAGATTAGAAAGCATATGGGTTTTAATCCATTTCTAATGATTGAATGGAACAGCCTCTCATTTAGGTACCTCAAGATTGCCATTGTGCATGATTGCCATTATGGAATTAGCGGCATTACATGGTGAGGTATCAATGTATATTTGGTTTGCAGTAACACCATGTGTATATTTACTTGCTGTGTAGATTACATTCTTTGAAAACTTGTCTGCTTTAGTCGCGAGAAAACCTACTCGGCGGAAGTAAGGTTATATGGTTACAATTATTTTGAGTAATTGTCAATAGTGTCCAGTGCCTTTAAGATAGCCAAATCTGTGAAAATTTTGACTCAATTGGTCTTAAATGTTGCAAGAAAACAAATTTGAGTGCTTTTAGAAATATATTTGAGTGTGAGATTACCTCTTTCACAAAAAATATGTTACTTCAGAGGGAGCTGTTCCTCACAATGTTTTATACTAACAACAGCTCCCCGTTCCTCATTACCAAGTAAGGTTTCATAATAACAGTTATAGTGTATTAAGACACACTATGAACTAACCTAATTTCATGCCTGCCAGTTGATCCTTCTTCTTCTTCTTAGCCATCTTCTCCTCCTCTGCTTTCAGCTTAGCCTCCCTGGTTTTTCTAGCTTTTTCCTCTGCGTCACGTCTCTTTTGGTTTTCTTTGGCTGATTGCTGTCAACAAAAACAACAACAATTCAGAGAGTTCATAACGTGTGATAGTTGTTTGCTTTGTTTTTCTTTTGAGTGAGTGAGATGCTCCAAATTGGTTCGTTCCATATCATTTTTACACTTACAGAGAGATTCCTTTATCTAAACAATTAATTTAGCCAGCAACATCAAGAAGTGCCCCCAAAAAATCCTTGCAGCCAAACTGTGTTTGAAGTTAAGTTTATTTTGAAGTTACTGGTTCGTGTTTGAAGTTAAGTTTATTTTGAAGTTACTGGTTCGTAGAATGTTTCAAATTTAATCATTGAAATTCAACATATCAGGGAAGAAGAGCCATCTTAAATCATACAAATCTGTTTCAAATTATGTTCATAACATATTTAATTAATGAGCAATTATTTAATACCAGGATTGTCAAACATGGTCTGTGTGTGGTTTGTGAAAATGCAAAATCTGCAGCACTCGTGTTTAGCATTGCCGTTGCAGATACACAAAGTGACAAATAATTGTTGGCACTTTGTGAACACAAAATTCCAGGTTCTTAGGTTTGCCTAAGAATATACAAACCTATAGAATATTTTGGGACATGTAATTTGTTTAATTTTTACAATGGAAACAACCCAAAAAGTCAAGATAAGTTTGCTTACCAATTGTTTTTTTTTTTTTTGCACTTTGCAAGGTTGCTGACATTTAAATTTATTTATTTATTTATTCATTCATTCATTCATTTGGAAAACAGCTGGCTATATTGATGGTGAATGAAAACAAACTTCAGTTTGATCAAAAGAAATACTCATTGCAATTTAATTTAATTTCTTCGCAGCCTAGATGCATATGAGGCATTTTTACCTTGTACTCATCCAAGAATATCTTCAGATCTCCAAAGAAATCCTCAAATGGTCTCTTGTTAATGTCAAAGCAGTAGAATTCTCCAAGATACTGGTATATATCTGTCATCTTGGTGAACATACTCTCCAGGGTCTCACATTGCTCTTTTGCTGTGACCACAAACTCGTACAAAACAAGGGTTAAGGAACTTACTCTATTGTCATTTGTTACTATGAAACAAAGTGTCATTACAACTGATAGAGATGTTAATTAGATGCATTGTGATGTCATTTTAGGGTTTGCTTGTGATCAGTGCTGTAGCCACGGTTGGCGGTGCTGGGTGGGCCTGCCCAGAACAAACAAACAAATTTGCCCAGCACTCTGAGCAAAATGCACTGTGCTGCCAAGCACAGATTTCCCCCAGATTGCACTTGATGGCCCCATAGCTAAACATGAATAATTTTGTGGATTCATTCGCCCATCACTAAAATTGGGCTAGCTACCACACTTGTAATAACTAACCTCTTCATCATAACCAACATGACAACAATACATCTTAACGGACAATCAAATGTCAGTAGAGTTGCATTTTTGTAACACTTGTCACAATGATAAATATACACCACACTACAGACACATTACATTATGCGAAACGCTGTTGGTAAGCGGAGGTTACAGCACATTTCTACGCATCAAAAACAGCTATAGTAGGGCAAACCGTATGCGCATCCAATGAAGCACGCAGCACTCCCGGTTTGATTTCTATAACACACGTACGCAAACGCTAACAAACGCCATGTTGTAGAGCAGGTGTTGAATGGTGACGTCATATTTAATACAGTCTATAGACCATATCGAATATGGCATTACCATAATATTATTATTACCATTCAAACATCTGCCCACAACATGGCGCCTGTGAGCGTGTGCGTGCATGCGCACTCAAAATCAAACCAGTAACGCTGCGTACTGCATGCTTCATTGATGTACGCGCTTCCATGCGAGATAGCCACTTTTATAGCAAAAACGGGGTTATTCAATGCGCTCTATTGTCCAAAAGGCTGCCTCCTTTTGCCTCAGATAGGGCACTATTTGAGAGTGTGACATCATACGTAAGGGGTCCAATTAAAATTAAGCAATGTTTCACTGCTTCAAATAGATAACAAAAGGATATTCCCATGACTTCTTTGAACCTATCGTTGCCTTCTTTGCTTGGTACAAATGATTTGATGTCACTCTCCAGCTGTTTAATCTGCTTCTGCATGTTGCGTAGGTTAGTGCTGACCGTATCTACAGAGACTACAATTACAATGACATTGGATTCAGTTCATGCTAAAGCATTGTAAAGTTTTAAATTACATTTTGGCCAAAAAAGGAGTTGATGATTTAAACTTTAGAAAAAGCATAATGCCAACTTTGCACAGTGACTTTTATAAAATGATTGTTACCGCAAAAAAGGTAAGATTTAGAGAAATACTTTTGTATAAATCTACTCCGTTTGCACCATTTGATATTATGAACTAAGCTAAACTATGAAATGCTAAGTGGATCTAAGACTAATTGAAATGTCACAAAATGCAGATTAATCAAGATTGTCATCCAAATACAATCAGTGACATATGGATTAAACTGTTCAGATCCCATTTCCCGAGTTCAATTGATCTTAACTGTGAATCAATCTTAACTGCTGAGTAAAGTGTGATGTCACAATACAAATCACTATGTTAATCTTGACAACTCCTCTAATGATGAATCTTAGTGCTTTGTGAAATCGAGCCGAGGTGTCTACAATACCAAGTTGATAGTTACAATTTACAAATCAAAGCATCCATAGACACAAGGGAGGACAAGGAGCATCATTTCTTACCTCTGGCCGCCTTCTCCACATGACCAATCTCCTCAACAAACTCTGCTACTTCTGGATATTTTGTTTCAATAGTTTCCGCCAAGAAATTCAAGAAGTTGATTTTGTTGTCTATTGATTTTGTCCCACGAAGCTGAGAAATTAAAATTGGTAGAAAAAAAACCTGTTTGTATTGTCCTCTTTTTAAAATTGCAATAGGTCTTTGTGGTTGGGAAGCAGTTTGCAACAGCTAATTATAACTTCTCTTTTAATATTCACACTAGTCATATAAATCAGTTCAAAATTGATGCAAGTAAAGTCTGGCAATACAATTTATTGTAAATATAGAGACTGCTCCTGGCAATTTAAATAAAACAAACAATTTTAGTAAAGTACCTAAGGTACCTATACTTCAAGAACAAGAAATAAAACAGTGTGACTCAAGTAAACCTTTTTATTTTCACTGGAAATCTTCAACAGTTAAAAATATAAGGTTGGTTTTTATACTTCAAGAGTTTTTGTCTTCTCAAAACTATGACATTGAACAAGAAATAAAACAGTGTGATTCAAGTTCACCTTTATATTTTCACTGGAATCCTTCAACAGTGACAAGCCTTGTATCAGTGTCACTGAGCATCAATGGCTATAATGGCCGAGTACTACTAGCACTTACAATGCTGTGTTTTAGTCTATCAAGGCCTTTGCATGTGTGCACTGCTGGTCATCATCAGCATGACAAATGTGACTTAGTGTATGAGATACACAAGGGTGGAGCCAAGTTGCTGTATTTAGAGTCAGGCTATTATTCATCAGGGGCTCAATTTCATAACACATGACCTTTTGCTGTGACTTTTTTTTTTTTTTTAGGGGAGGGGGGGGGGGGGGGTCAGTGGTTGTTTTTGTTGGGGGTGATTTGGAAAGTCAATTTTTAGCCTCTGCTTGCTGACATTTTTTGTGTTTATTCAAAATGAGAAATGTACTCACTTTTGTTAAGTAATTGAGGTCAAATCCCAAAGACTGTGCATTCCTGGATCCAGCATTCATGTAGTTACCAAACAGTAGTAGTATCTCCAGTAACCTCTTGAACTTCTTACTGTCACGTACTTCCTCACATGCTTTGGTACCCATTACAACAACCTACACCAAACACAGACAAACAAACAAGAAATCCTTAAACCAGAGGTCTCCTTCAGGATTACCAAGTATGAGGCACAAAAGCAACTTTGAAAAATTTTGCGCCTCGAAGCTTCAATGCTTTTTACTTAAATGTCGTATTATTTCCATCACTTCAGAGAAAATAATCTTAAATTTAGAATGTACTTTATAAGTGTTAATTTAAAATGGTATGTTTAACAATTCTGCAAATAAATTTGGACAAGGAAGACAAATTACTCACTGGTTTGATGTCGTTAATACATTCCTGAAACTTCATTTTAAAACTCATAGACTGAAGTCTGGGTATAAGACGTTTGATAGATCCAATCTGGAACCAAGAACCAAAACACAGCATTAACATTTGATGTAGAACATTTTTGGTACCAAATTCATAATAGTAGTCCCAGCCAAGTTTCTATACCTTCCACCCAGGTAGTACTTAAAAAGCAGGACAGTTCTTTTTAGAATTGAGAAGTCTCCCAAACAATCATATAAATCTGCTCCGCAGTAGTAGAATATGGAAGTAAATGGTGTAACTGCAAACCAAATGTATATTAATATCAGGATATTATGTTCCTGGCAAATTTAAATGTGCTCTCCCACAACTCATGCATTACCTATTAAAAATAAATTACACTACCGAACACAAAAAGAAAGACTCAAAAGTGATTTCCTTGTGTGGTACCATACTCCCACCCTCATCAATGTATGTGATTGCAAGTGCCCCTTTCCAATAAGTCAGTATCTGTAATAGACAGTACAGTAAGTTGAAATAGTGACTCACAGTAACACAGAACTGTTCAGCTTCTGCCATGTCATCGTACTCCTCTTTGAGTGCAAAGACACTGTTGATCTGTTCAGGTTCAGGGAGATTGTTTAGCAGTGATTGGATCATACCCTCATTCAGACGATTCTCATCAATCTCAAGGATCCAACGTTTCATATCCACATGGGGAACTCTCAAGGAACCTAGTAGAATTGCTGAAACACACATAGAATATAAACATAGTAAATAAAAGTAGCTTGGCTAGCTGTGAATTTGCATACTGTGTTGTACATAATAAATACAATAAGCTTGGCATACTGTGTTCTACTAATTCATCCATGTTAATTGAGGTGATAGCAGGTACCAACTGCAACTATGGCCACAGCATTCGCAAACAGACACCAACCCTAAGAAATCTATGAAACGATTCAGGTTTACTGAAGTTTCGGGTGAAAAAGTTTCCATAGATCCTTTCTCAAAATAGTTTATCAACAGCTGCAATGCTTTTCACAAAGTAAGTTCTGATGGTCATTCATTTGTTGGAATACTTACCAGCCTATGACCCTGTGAGTTTGAACTTATTGGTTGTACTTCAACATAAACCCATATGCTTTTTAAAAAGCTGAAATGGTGGATACATGCCAAGGTTTCATACATGTAAGACACCCATTCAAATAAGCTGGTTGTTATTCTCTCCAAGTAAGACTCACCCAAGTTCTGTCCCGTCTTGGCGTCTAAGACTTTGAAAGCCTTAGTCTTTTTCTTAGCAGATAGTTTCTTGCCATCACCATCATCTTCACCACCAAGCTTTTTGGCAGCTGGAAAGACAAGCAAATAGTTGATTTTATATTTAAATTAAATACAAACAAGATTTAGAAAATTGAAATGTGATGATTTTTCCCCATATTAATCTCAAAAACATTGTCTACCTGCTTTGGACGCGAAAATTGAAGCCAGTTCCGTAAGTACAGTTTCATCTTCAATCTTCTCTTCATCAACATTTACCCAGAAGGAATCTTTGTTGAGTGTCCTAGGCTGAATCTATATGTACATGTAGGGGAAAAAAAACTATATTTATTTCAATCTTTAAGATAATTTCAAAACTTTTATGTTTCACCCTTAAGTCTCCAAACCCCCTAAAATCGCCGGAGAAGTCTAGCAAGTTGAATGTCGAGTTTTAAACATGCGTTTGAAACAACTAACCAGGCATAAGCCTTTTGGAGATATGGCGGACACAATGCTATGACACTGTTACATGTAGGTTGGGTAAATTTGTCAGTTTACACCCAAACCAAATCGATTTAAAAACAAAAATGAATAAAACACTCAATGAGCGATAAACTCCAAACAGGAAACTAGTTTTATATATTTCTCATCAAATATGACACATTTTAGGCAGAAAAATGTCAATGGATGTTTTCTACTACCATCATCATTAGACCGTGTAAGTTTTATGTAAATCTGTGATCTTCACAATTTGTTTCCAATTCTGTAACGCTCCTTTAAATTGAAGTGAAAATTGTTGACAATATTTGTCGTTTGCTATTAAACAAACACCTACATACCTTGTTCCAATTGGCCCTCTTTAATGGTGTTTGCTGACTGTATTTCTTCTTTGCCCTCATCCCATGAGGAAGAGCTGCTATAGGTGAGGGTGTAGCTGGTCCCTTTCCACCAAACATAGGCACTCCACCTGGTGGTGGTGGGGGACCAGGTGGTCCCATACCGGGTGGTGGTGGTGGCCCACCCATACCAGGTGGTGGCGGGGGTGGTGGTGGACCTCCCATTCCAGGGGGTGGGGGTGGGGGTGGAGGTGGTCCGCCACCCATCCCAGGAGGTGGGGGTGGGGGTGGAGGAGCACCACCTGGGAATGGAGGGGGTGGAGGAGGAGGTGGACCCCCTCCTCCTGGAAGTGGAGGTGCTTGAGGTATTCCACCTGGAGGAACTGATGAGGCAGGAACAATCACACCTGATGCAAGCTGAAAAGAAAGAAATAGTTTCTCAACATTTTTCTCTCCTAATTTGGGGCTGAGCAAAATAAAATTGAAAATAAATTACTGGAGCGTGCTTTTAACAAATTTACTAGATCGAGTTCTGAACCAGCAACCTCCAGACTAACGTGCCAGCGCTCTACCAACTGAGCTACATATCTAGCCCTATGTTGCTGGTCTCGCTATTCTGTCAATATCTTTTTCGGGAGTGCAAGTCAAAATAGAGTTGATGGTGGCGATCTCCTATTTTGTCAATATCTTTGAGCCATTCAGAACCTTATATCAAGTAATAAACCACAAGGGAAACTGATTGGGTGAATTTTATTTCAGGTTGAACGGAACAAATTTACAAGAGCATGACTTGCGTGCCGGCACGTTAATTCGGAGGTCGCAGGTTCAAGCCTCGCTCCAGTCAATTTTTCTTTGTTCCACCCAAAATGAGACTTTCGTAGTAAGTTTTGCCTTAGTTACTTACTTTAATTTTATTTCAAATTGTATACTAAAACTGATTCATTCAAAAACGGTCTCATTGTTCATAAAACTCTGCTATGTTCTTTAAAAGGGAGAGAGGCTATGCATGATTCAATGGCCTAGTATTATTGCAATCGAACAATGGCATAAATAAACTAAACATATGCAAAGACCCAAATGAGAAGTAACAAGTCATACCTTTGTTTCAAGTTCTGCTATTTTCTTCTCATACTCTTCATTCTTCTTGTGCGCCTGGGAGAGTTTAGCTTCTGACTCCTGCCGTGCTGTTAATTCTTGCTCCAACTGAAACGTCAAGTGTAAGAGTTTACAATCAACTGTAATGTGCCAACATAGACAGACGTTTCCTCAACCAAGGTTGGAGTTTTCTCAACTGCTTCCAACAGGGAATACAATGATAAATCATACATTTGTGTATAGTCCAAGCTTAGTTTGCAAACCCCTTTTCCAAATAGATATATTGCAGTCTATAGAATCTTCTACTGACAAATGAGTGTGGGTAGACTGATAATGAATACTTGGGTCAAGATGAAGAATGACTAAGACAGGAAATGAAGACGATCACCAGGGATACCTGAGCCAGCCTGTAGGGGACAATTTACAAGAGACCAGGGGTGACATAAAGTTGTCTGAAGAGAGCAATAAACATACTCTAGGGATCAAGTAAGTCTGCATGGAGTTCATATCGGTGTCTAGAATCTGGGATATTGAGATTTAAGATTATTCGGTACATAGCAGGTGACAAGGATGAAGGAAAAAGGATTAAGACCTTTTAAGAATCATTTCGACATCCCCAACCACAGTGATGTGAATCAATAATTGAAGGATATTTTGTTTTTCTCAATACAGGATCTTGGCTATTAAACAACCATGCTTGGAATTTCCTGAAAAATAATAGTTGCAAATTGCCACGAAGGTATGGCCAAACAGTTTAAATTAAAGTAAAGTTGTTATGAGTTGAGTACTTGCTAAGGGGGACCTTACAACACATAACACAAACATGTTTGCACATTTTAGCCGTGTAAAAACATTGAGCTTCAAGGATAGGGCAATTTGGTCAAGGGACTACTCAAATCTACGTATGAGACATCAGCTTAACAACTTCCAAGGGTAAAAATTGGGC
The DNA here is from genome assembly GCF_902459465.1 of Asterias rubens. NCBI lineage: Eukaryota > Metazoa > Echinodermata > Asteroidea > Forcipulatida > Asteriidae > Asterias > Asterias rubens. The sequence goes on from NW_022985693.1 coordinate 1,409,368, forward strand.
CTGTCTTGTACTGCAAAACAAAACATTAACCACAGTTCAAACAACACCATTTGATTTGTATGGCTATTGCCTTTCAGAGCTTAGCATGTACATGGATACACAGTTATTTTACTAGCACACTTCTCCTTTTTTGGACTACCTATGAACCCAATGTACTCATTCATCCTACTACTAGTTACAATGGTGCAGCTTTAGAAATTATTATTTGCTCAAGCCTACATGTGGTCACAGTGGCCCAACTGAAGGACATGCAATCACAATGTTGTGGGTTCGAATCCAACCAAGCTAACTGCTGATTTCACAATGACTAGAATAAGTATTGTGTGTGTTTATCCCCTTGTGGGATTTTACTGAGTTCCGTTTACAGTAAGATCATTTAAACAAACAAATAAACACCCCAACAAACAAACAACATCTATTGACCCCTTGCACGCCATCACACGCGGCGACTGTCCATGTTCACGATGTTGGTGGGCAATAGGTTTACACCTCGCCTTAAGTGCGCACTTCACTGAAAAGCGCACAGTAACATTGCCCACCAATATGACGCATCAAAGACTATTCTGATGATGACCTCAGGTGAATTGGGTCAATAGGCAATAAACATGGAGTCCCACCACAGACACAGTGCCTCTTAAGACTAAAGGAGATAGTACACTTGCTTTTTTAAATAAAGGACAGCACTTTCACACATGTCCAGAAAGCCTGGAATTTCCAGTGTCCCAATGAAATAAAAAAGGACTTGAAATATTTCCAATTATTTAATGATTCATAAACAGGAGATCTTATATAGTACGCCCACGTGTATGGATAATGGTCAATCCTTCTTCTCCTGGAATTCAACTCACTCTACAGTGAGTAGTAGAATCCCACTGGGTGTGTTTCGATTGTTTGCTTTTATGATCTATCATCACAGGAAACTCTAAATGGCAACTATGAATTTGTCTTTGGAGCCCATGGGCACTAAATCATCAACTATTTAATAGAGTCCAGACGCCTACAATTGGGAAATAAAGTGGGGGCATGTCAAAGTAGGGCAGTTTATAAGTTCCCCAGGTACTGATTTCCTTGTGATACAGTGGGCTCACCTGGGAGCAAACAACGGATGAGTTGTCATTGAACACTTTCCAGTATATGTCTGTAATTCTCTGCATCTTCACTGTGAGCAACTCATGTAATTAAGGTGTAATTTTGGAGCATTGGTGTAGCTTATTTAATTTGCAAAAAGATGAATGATTAATACCCTCTGTGCTACGGACTGTGCCAGTTTTGCATCTATTCAAATGTTTACCTCCGAAAAGGGACAGTTTTAATGTTTCCATCATATTATGTTGAAGTAATGTATTTTGGAAAATGTTTGAATATGTCCGAGACTTTGGAAGGGAAGCAGATGTTTATTGTTTCCATATGGTTCGGCAAATGCTTGCAGAATGATTCATTCCATAATAGCAACCATTTGTTTCTTAATAAAATGCTTTACATGAATTGCTCATGGGGTTTGTGGCAGTACAGAAGGCAACAAATAAAATGGGTTGTTCATCCGGCTGTGAAACTTTGCTCCAATATTAAAACTATGGTTGGGGATTGGCCCACACCCCATGGCCAACTGATTGGAGTGAATGCAAGGGACCCGACGGCAAGGGCCAAGTGGAGGAGAGCCATAGGGAGAAAGCAGGCCAACCAAGAACAGGTTGAACACCAGACTTGAAACCGAAACGATGATGATGTTGATGTTCACTCTAGCGAATCATGGTTGCAATATTAAATCATCATGTCAAACAAAAAATCATGCTTGGTTGAACTAGACAATATGTTTATCATTGTTGTTCTCCATCTGCAATCAGGCAGTGATGCATGGTGTATGAAGAGACATACTGTGAAAACAATTTCATTGCCAAGGAGGCCTATTCCACATTGTGTAATCTCTTCTTAATTGGGGCAACTATACTTCAAATTATATTCAAAATACCTGGGACAGTTCATCCATTCTAATTGACTAATTTTAAGAATAAAAACTACTATGACCTTTTTCGAAACCACGGCTTCGGCTTCGTCCTCTCGTCTGAAACCCTGGGCGCGTATACGCAAAGCATGCATCATTGTCAAAACAACCGAAGGGCCAAGCTAGCCTGAGCCTAGTCCAAAGCTAAATCCAGTCGTTTCGAAAAGGGCCTATGTGGCAAATCAACAGAAATGTACTTACCTCTTTTTCTAACTTATGTGCCTTCGTTTCTAATGTTTCATAAAATGCCTTTTCCTTAAGTCCCTCTGAAATATAAAAAAGAAAAGGGAAATCAATTGATGTACATTAATGTTTACATACATGACATTTCTTTTTCTTCAAAAATGAAACACCATTTAGAATAGAACAACTTGCCATTGGTTAGCAAACTTATCTAAATATGCTTCATCTTTTAGATTCTGTATACATTTGGTAATGACTCTGAAAGTTAGTGGCAATAAAAATTTACTCGGTAAGAAGTACAGCAGCTTTGGATAGTTTAATGCATTTCCAGGAAACTTTTCGCTTGGAAGTACTGCGATTATGGAAAAACAGATCACTTTTTATCAAAATTGAATCTGAGAAGTGCATTACAGTAACTTTCTCAGATAGTGTATTTAAATTGCAGATTATTTTTTCTGCATGGACATAACCGCTCCAGAGTTCTGGCACAGAGATCTCAAAAAAGCTACCACCTTTTAATTTTTACACAGATTAGTTTATAAGATTTAAAAAGACAATGAGTTCCAATTAGCAAACATATAAAACCCCTTTTTAAAGAGTTGTTAATATTACCCCCTGATTTTTTTATTGTGACGTCACACTTCTTTTAAAATAAAGATTGATACAGATAGAATCAGTCTGAGCTCTATATTAATCCAAAAAGGAGGCAAAATGAATTTTCACACAATATTTAATTAGCTTGAAATAAATGAATAAATTTACAGCACAAGGAAACATACAAATGGTTTTTTTGCAACCCACCCTCTCCAGGACAGCAGCAACGTTTTTTGCAACTCAAGATTCAAGTAGCCATTACAAAAAGCCTCACTCACCTATGAGAGGATCCACATCTATTTCAAACTTCTGTGTATGTCTGAAGTCTGGATCAAAGCCTCCTCGATGGAGAACAACCTGAGATATGCACTCTTCTATTAGTTTGTAGTACTGGGGTCTATCAACAAAATAAATTCAATTCAATAAACGTTTATTCCATACTCTTGTTGGAAAAAAAAACAATTGTGAGAATTAAACAGTACATAGAAATTTAACAAATCTAAAGTGCATTAAATCATTCCAACTAGTCACCATTTATGGTTGGCATACAGACATGATGGTTCATATTCACTTGGATTAAGAGCTACCAAGTTTATCGATAGAAATTCACTGCATTTTCCCAAAAGACGTAAATGACTTGATATTTCAACAATTAAAAACAAACAATTTGGTAAGGGGCATCCCATTGTTTAATGTCAAACCAAACTTAGCGTCAAGCATCAGAGAGAAATATATGAACACAAGTATTAAAGAAAATAACTTGTTACTTTTGATCACAACATTGGAAATGTTTGGTCTCAGGGAAAGTACTGAGTATACATGGTTAACACACAGCGATGTAAGGGTAAAACCAAAATTAGTATTCTTCATCCCCGATGCAAACTGAAAATCTATTGTAGTTATTGTATCGAAAAACCAACACAGATGATTGGCCATGCTAACAAATGTGTAATATGTCCCCCTTTTTTTAAATGGATTTTACTTGAATAAGCCAGTGTAAAAAAGCTCTAGTGTAACCCTGTCTCTCCCATTCATCCACCCCCTCATCCTCATCAATGACTTGCAACATCAAACACTTAGGGACAACCCAATTGATGTATAACAACACCTGATGTGACATTTACCTGATGGCACTATCCTCTCTGATCAAGAGAAGATGTTGAAGGATTGACAGGAAGAATGGCTCGGCCGGAGTGTCACTTACGAGTTGATGAAGCAGCTGGTATGCTGACTCCTCATCGGTAATCAGTAGTTAAAGAATCAAATAATCACATATTCTTTTTGACAACTGCATAAAACACACATAGCCCCCCCCCCCCTATTGATCTCTTTTTCTTAGAACAGGAAGCAATCATTGTGGCATATAATACCTAACTGAGGATGCACAGTTTATGCTTTTACTCAATGAAAGACCTGGAGTGCATCAAACAAAAACAAATTTCTAACAATCTATTCATAAAGAAGTGAACATGGGTAAATTGACTTGCCCTTTTAAAGTTCCGTTCCAAATTGTGCACTTTCATCAGACACAGAAGAGAATTGGAAAGTAGATTAGTTTACTACGTATGTGTTAAGAGTCCTAACCAATTATGCCTATTTGACATATATTATTGTTGTGCGTATACAACTTATAAGCTGATCATTCATAATAAACTTTTTTTTCTGATCACTTTTCCCTTAAATTGTTCCTGCCGTCGATTTCACAAAGAGTTAAGACTCGTCTTATCTGAGTAAGTCGCCCTAACTTAGTATTATTCTTAAGGTTTGCATGCTACAGTGCAGGGTTTGGACTCGTCCTAAGTCCTCAAATTAGTCTTAAGTTAGGAAGAGTTTTGTGAAATCGACGGCTGGTCCCTAACCCTTGTTCTAAGAGAACAACCCCACAGAGTGGGTTTTTTGAGGACAAGTTCACATCCCACAAGACTACACCATATATAGCAATTCTCTTTTTTTAGTAGCACCTGGGACACTTCCCCTAAATCTAACTCCAGAAAGTGGAATGACTAAGTCCACTGAGTAAAGGAACAGATTCAGTAAACAGGATGTTTTCTTTTACTGAATGCACAAAACGTAAATCATCATTTCCTATAAAGGCAAACCTTCAAAAAGTAACTTTGAGAGAGAGGGATCCTTTAGTAAACACCACTGCCACAACCATTTATCTCTTAACAATTTGATAATACTGCCAATTATACAAACATAGTTCACTCCAGGTTTTCAGCTGTAGTCTTCAAGAAGTTATGTACACGTACTGTATGTATAAATACTCTAATTGACCAATTAACAGCTGTTAGTTTAGTGGCTTGCTTAATGCCATGAAAGTCATGACCTGGGCTCGAACCAACACTCTGCTGATCAGAAACCAACAGAATTTGAGTCATGCATTCTTATCTGCTCTGCCACTACAAAAAACATTCAACTCGAGAACTAGAAAGTGTGCAACAGCTTGCAAATAACAATTGCACAACTTTGAACAAAGAAGAAATGGAAGTGCAATAGTTGTCACAACAGCCTGTTCATCATGTGTCCCCTACAACAGAAATTTTCTTACTACTTTTCAAAGGATATTCTATTTCGACTTTGAGACCTTCAAATCGATGGCAGAATTCATCATAATCGTCCTCTCGATGTTCATCAAAAACTGTCATCTGTGTTTCCAGCTCACTTATCTTATTGTCTCGTAATTCCTGATAATGGTAGAAAAAGTATGGGGTTAAATATCAACTTTAATACTGCAATCGTCGTTCTGAAATAATAGCTGCAACAATAAACAGGCATGCAACTGCCCGTTGAAAAAAAAAGAGGAACATTTTCAAAGGCACAACGCAAGTGCGGAGCGAGGCAGCCGAAACGCCATGGGACATGATACCCACAATGGTACCCTAGAAAATGTTGAGGTTTATTATGCTCTCAGGTGCATTGTTAGCATGCACTAGGCTTATTTTACTTGATTGTAGTTGTACACTGTTGTTGCCAGGCATATATTAGGCGGAATTCCGCGGAAGAGTTGCATGCCTGAATAAAGCTGGAAAATGATTTATTTTTCTTCCATAAAAAGGTAATGAAAATAGGCAATCAAGATTAGCCTCAATTTAAAGACAACTACTAACTTATTTTAATATCTAAATCGTGATTATGCCTCAAAGATTTACATGTACTTAGAATTGGTATATGTACATGTATGTATGACGCAGTGCAATTAATTTGTCAAAAAAATTATTTTGCAGATTTTTAATGTCAACCAATGCAGAGTTTATGTGTAACTTTTAAACAACTTCACTGATGCTTCATGCTACATTTTGCATTTAGAAAATTTTCATCTGGAATACAAAGAGGAATTTACGGGAACTCAATTCAAACTAAGGAAACCAGCAATTAATCTATGCATTCAAAACCAGTTACTGCACACAATATGACAATTAAAATTACCTGCTTAAGCATTACAGAAGCTTCCAAAAATTTAATGCAATAGTTTTTGGGACAAGCTTCTCATTAAAAATAGAATTAATAATTTAACTAAAAATACATGTTGTTTTAGAATAATTAAACCAAAGTAGAGTATGCATTTAAATGGCATCAATTTTGAGCACCGTTTACTTTGATCAGGACAGCAGTGTTTAAAAAAAAATAACTTTGAGATATAATATATTACACGTATCTCAAAGTTATGCTGTCCTGACAAAAGTAAAAGGTGCTCTGAAATGATGACATATCGTAATACAAATGTGTGCTGCTTTAAAAAGGATGTTTCACTCAGTCCATTAATAACATTGTAAACCTTTCCACCTGACACATGTTGCAAGTTTCCAAAGTGACACTTCCAAATAAAACCAATAAATTAAAAGGTCGCCAAGTGAATAATTTCAAAGTATTTTTACGGACAAAGAGTTCCAAGGAAGCAATCTGAATAGAGGATTTCTTGGGAGGAAATTAAATGTCTTATTGGGTCAATTCTTATGACAGGACTTTAACTTAGCATGCTAACCAACAGCTGAACAGACCAATCGTGAAGAAGTATATTACCAATCATTTGTCATGCACAAGTATTAACCGACTATTATCTTGTACTTCTAAAGCCCAAGTGTTGTACACGTAGTTCTACAGGTACCTACATTGATTATTTCAGAGCCATCTAAAAATTGTGGAAACCTGCAAAATTTGGAAATTATGGAAACCTGCAAAATTTGGAAATCTTTTTGAAGAATAATGTGTTTTGTTATAAATAAAATTGTATTTACTTAGATTTCTAACCAGGGGTCAATTTCAAAAAGTGAAGGATTAGTCCTATTAGTTTTTAAAAACTTACGGCTAGTCTTACATGAGGACTCGAAATAAGACTAGTCTTAACTCTTAGAGAAATCCAACCCCATTAACAATAATATGATTGAATTACCTATTAGAAGTTTACTAACACCTTGATTGAATTTAATGGCATCTATTGTTAGAGACTACCTTCTGATCAAAGTTTTCTTAGAAACAGCGTACACATTTTAAAGGTGCTAGGTCAATTTTAGGTCGATGTGACCAACAAATTTAGACCTCTTTGAAAAAAGAAAATTTTACGAATACTGGACCACACAACTTTAAACCATTGCTTTTCTTTAATGGAAAATTATGTTGATTTTTGACATTTTCATAGTGACTCTTGACAACTGCTGAAGGATACACTTCAAATGTACATGTCATAATCTGTACTCTTAAAGCCGGGTTCATATTTTCAAAAAGCAAATGTGAAGCGAGTTTCCGGCACGGAAACAAGAATTGTTCAAATGTGACGCAAAGGAAATTCATTTCGCTTTCACAAATTTGAAAAAAAGGATGAGCCATGCTTTACTGCACTTTATCTTTTATAGCGTCTGGCACTTGGTTCGAACTAGTTAAGATGTTACTGTCTTGGTTCTCAGCAATGGTACATCAGCAGGTGTTTGCAGGCATCTTGGATGATTGCAAATTGATCCTATTCTTGCTTCACTGAATTTTCATTGAATCATTCCCCAATACTGATATATGGAAGTAGGCTTATTAGTTGTGCATGAATTGATGTATTATACCTAGATAGACTGTGCAAGTCTCGTGCTTAAATCAAAAACAAGGAGAATGAAGGCATTATTTTGTTTAGAAAATCAAATCTTTTGAAAAGAAATTCTATTTATTCCAATTTTTCAAAATAAAAGTTCCTCTTTTCTAACTCTTCTAAAATTCACATAAAAACTTGGGAAGTTTTTTATTTTCTAGAAACCCTTTTTCTGAAATAATTTGTGCCACCACTACATAATTTGAATGGTGGCGTGAGGGTCAGTAGGGCAAAATTCTTATTCTCAGGTTTTTCATTATTGATTTGTTAAAAAAAAGTTTACACTAATATTACTTCATCGCTAAATTTTTCTTCCCATAAAAATAACATAATGTTTCCTAAAGTATTTGAAGAAACAGAATAGCTCACATGTAAACCACCAACTTGGTCCTAGAATTTTGAATATGCACAAGTCAGTTGTTTGACACAGAAATGAGCAAATAACCAAAGCCAAAATACAACTGGATTGTGACTGGTCAAATAATTTCAGCATGACAGGGGAGTAGAAATGGCTAAGAAGCAAGCCTGGGCGACTAGTGAAATTTACTACTCAACTAGTCGCACTTTAAAAAGTTTTGACTTTGACAGAAATTTTTCATTCCCAAGATGCATTGCGGCATGTGGTTTGACAATATAGTAAAATTTACGCTGAAAGGATTGAAGGATTGTGTCACAGATATCTGATTTGTCTTCAAAGTAAATTATGTTGTTGTGAATAGTCGTGACTAACACAATTGGTTCACCAACCAGGTAGTCGGGAATATTGTTGAAGTAGTCGTGGCGACACGATTAACCGAGTAGTTGAAAACGGTACTCACGACTCGACTAACAATCAATAGTAGCTAATTTGACACTGATGGCACTTGTCGCCCAGGCGTACGAAGTAGTTTAAAATACCTGACTTTGATTTTAAAAATTGGTTGGGAATGTAAAAGTTTATTGCCAACAAAAGTTGCTTCTTTAATCTGCAAGCCACTTAGATAACAGAGTAATTCCCATTTTTCCTTTCTTCCCATTTCTACCACATGTGGACAAAATTAATAACAAATGCATTAATCACACTTTCAAACATTTGAGTTTGGTCAACTTTTGGTGCGGTCGCTTGTCAACCTTGCTGGCATCCTAATGGGGAGACTAACTCACAGTTTCTCCATGCATAAACATTACAATGTAAAATAAACAAGATGGACAATTATAACATTGCTACTTACTGGAAGTAGGTCCAACATTCCTGTTCTAAGAAACTCATTGCGTAGATGTAACCTGAAGTCTAGTTCCTCTGGTTCCCGTGGTGTGATGATAACAGCATTCACTAACTGCATGCATACAGTCTAGAGATGGAAAATAGAGAAAATACGATCAGGACATTGATTATATCAGGTTAGGTGTAGAAACAAAATCTACGTCTTACAGGTCCTTTTAAAGCAGCACTTTGTCTTGACAGTCAGACTACCACTGAAAAACTGGCCATAAAATAATGGCAAAGTCCTCTTTCATGCAAAGAAAAACCACCCAACCACCGTATCAAAAGATGGCTTGCTGTCTATATTCCAAGAATATCCCAACGAAACTGCTTCAAGAAAATCTTCCATAAAACATTTGAGGTTTTATGACTACCAAACAGCACAAAAGAAAACGGAAACATGCCGTGTTCTCAAAGTAAGACACATCCAGATGCTTGTAGCTTTGCCAGGAGATTTGTAGGTTATAAATGGTTTATCCACAGAGCATGATGCATTACCCTAAGACAATCAACTCACAGGTTTGTGGTTCGAACCCCAGAGGAGATCCTCGACCTGAAGACCCATCTTTCTGTACTATAGCTCCCTCCGGCAAACCCAAAGGCAATTAAACACTACAATCGAGCAACTGACAGCTGAAGGAACACACAGAGTATAACTGCTCATCATCAATGTTCTAAACCCTTGCTATTTTCTTTGCTGACAGAACAATGTGTCAGCACTTTCTCAGCCAATTGCCACCTTCCAAGTTTAGTCCATGGAACAACCATACAGGGTATCCCATGATTTCAGCAGAGATGAAGGAAGTGGATAAACACTTCTAGCCCTTTTTACACTGGATCTCTAATCCCCGTGGAATACAGCCCTGGGGAGAACTTGGGACTTTATTTTACCCCCCAGTTACCCCAGCTGACTTTCAGACTGTCTCCCTATGCCACAGGGTTGAGGTTGCTTGTTCCAAGAACACCCTAGGGTCTTACCCCTTACCCCCACTCCGTAGCATGGGTGGCTGTATCCCGGGTATGCCCATTTGCAGGGGCAGACCAGAGGCATACAGGGGGTAAAGTGAACACAAGCCCTTTTCACACTATAGTCAGGGAAATTCCTGGGAACGTTTGGTCGATCTTTTCACACTTAAAAAAACTCTGGGATTTAACTTATTCCAAGGAAATAAGTAACCCTGCTCAGGGGTAAGGTTAAGGGAGTTAACCCCAGGGTAAAATGTGTAAAAAGGGCTTTTATAGTGTGGAAAGGCCAGCAGTTATTCCCCAGGGGCAACCCTGGGATATAGAGTAGTGTGAAAAGGGCTTCTATTTATTGCAAAGTGAACTTTAAAGGGGGCAAAATATAGGTCTGTATCTGGAGTAGTAGAAGGGGCAGATTATGCACCAAAGTCATTCTGTAAACTCCATTCAAGCCAACAAGAATTTTCTAAGATGATTAACAAACAGCATAATTCCATCTTTTGTAAAGTATGCATAAGGCAGATCATCAGAACGAAAAAGTAACATGAAGATGGAAATATTGAATAATACTATAAAGAGCAAATTTTTCAAGGACTTAAGTCCTGCAAAGATTTCCAGAGTTTTGTCCTTCAACAAAACTTATAAATATAACCATACTATTATTAATCTGCGACATTGGTATCTTGCCAATATTTCTTTGAGCTGCTACAAAACAACTGCTCATCTTTGATTAAATCATTTAAACTTTTTTTTAGCACAGACAGCTGTTTGATGACTAAATTTGATTGGTCAGTGTGAGTCACATGAGGTACAAAGAATATGTCTGTTCCAATTTGTAGACAGGGAAACTTACACACAGCAGGACCTGAATGTAAGATATCAATCAACAGAGTGCAGTTAAAAGACTGTTTACAATACACCCATGGTGATTGTCTTCTATTCAGAACTGGTGAAGTGCTAGTACCAAGGCAAAATGTTATCAGAAAATCCAAACACATTTTATACTTGGCTACTGCAGAAATATGTGCTCACTGCATAATCAAATCTCGCCCTTTCTTCATAGCTTCTTTAAAATTTATAAACCAGAAATTGCTCTGCCAATTTCAAGAAAGTTTGAGCCAGACTTCAGCCTGAACAATGCATGACAACAATGCCATTCTTCAGTTTGACAAACATGTATGTTGAATATTGGAACTACTTTTAAGAGGCCGCAATCCAAACAACAGCAAAAGCATGAGGCACCCCCCCCCCCAATTACCATGAATTAGCTGTAGACCTGCAGAACTCTTCATAAAATGTACATTCAAAATTACCAACTTTTTTGATACAAAATTTATTTCTTTTGTCTAAACATGAACAGATGGTGGCCAATAAGATGATATCTAATTTAATGCACTAGTTCAAATCATAAAAGGAGTGATTTCTAGACAGTATTTATGTGAACAAGTACCTGCAGTGTTGGATTTTCCTCTTGTTTAAGTGCTTCAATGATCGGTGCAAATCTTGGCCGACTTCTAAACTCTGCCACATCTGTTAAAGCTGCAAGCACTTTCTCATGTCTAAACAAGAAAGGTCAAAGCTGGATTCAACAACTGCACTAAGAAGTTGTGTTTAATTGTTAAAAACATGAACAGATACCTCAAAGTATTTCAATGAGCATCTTAAAGACAAATACATTTCTTGCAAAAGCAAAAAGGTCTTGTGGATTTTTTAATTGCTCAACCCTTCAGCAGGAACTTCTTAAAGTGAATACATTCCCATTGAGTTGGTAGCCTTGAGGGGTTGTAAAGGGGGTTGTACATGTCTGAGGATGGGAATAATTACATTACTTGATATGATCCTTAGGGTAAAGGAACACTACATGTATCTTGTTATAAATGCTTTGTGTAGTCACCCATTAAATAATTACTTGCATAGAAAAATATAAGTTGGAACTAAATTACGTCATCATTGTCATGACAGTTAAAAAACTGGAACGCATCACATACAATTTTTGTGGTAAACTTTTTATGCAACTGCCAACGCCCATGACACATTAACATTAAAAGACAGGAAATTGAACATAATCAATATTATCCTAGATGTTGCAAAACAAAGGAGAAAAGTAGTAACAGGGAAATTCCCAAAATTAAAACCTCTTAAGGTACAGTGCTCAAGTCATTTCTGAAGCTAAGAAAGAAATGATGAGGGTTCAAGTTTCATGGAAAATGACACCACACAGTCAGGTTTCTAATCCGGATCTACATGTACGGATGTTCTTGGACCATAAAAATATTGATAAAGCCAGTGTCGGTTATGAACATCCAACAGGCCTTACAACACAGTTCAGACGTATATTACTATCGACCTTGACAAAGCATAATTTCTGTATTCTTTTTAGAAAGTGGTAGTAGAAAATTGTTTGTGTGTGAGTTTAACCGCCCAAGATGAATAAATGCTTAACATTACTTCACCAAAGCGAGTATAATTTACAAGCATTGCACTCCGAAATGTATACCTTGTGTTTACAATAAATCTTCAAGCTATATACTCGAATCAATACTTGGTGTTTTCATGACTACTTGAGACTGTATAGTAATCTAGAATGACACCAGCCGCAGTGTAATATTATTAACATAATGAGCAGTGAGTATTTTTTACAAGAAAATGTTGATCGTGTTCGTGCTTACAGGGTTTACTTCCTTTTAGACTGGTCATGTATCGCTAACAACTGATGGCATTGCTCATTTACACAATATAGTTTTCTTGATACACTAATTACATGTTTGTTTAATTAATTCTTCAAGGTGAGGTCCACAATTATCTGACTTGGCTGTCAACCATAATCAACTGTAACCAGGGGCAATTGCCACCTACAATGTACTACTGGGGGCTGAAACAGGGTTACCCCCTTCTCAGTCCATAAGGATAGGCATGGGTATCATCCACTAAGAGCCTTACTAAGCAATTATGGTTAAGTGCCTTGATCAAGGCCACAAAGTTTCATAACCAGGATTCAAACCCAAACTCTGCTATGTACAACACCATAGCTTGGGACCAGTGACTCGGAGTGCTTGGACACAACACATTTCTTGTCAGCGGCAGTAGTTTTAAAGACTGTTATAGTAGGCCCTCTATTGGCAGAAAGAACGGGCATACTTCTTACAGGAAAGGATTCATCAAAGTGGGCTCTGCTTGATAAGATGAATAATCTGAGTCTGGAACCAAGCCCAGAAACAAAGCTTTCATTTTGGAGTAACCAAGGACAGGATTTTGTGTCTTCTTAATAGAGCTGTCACTTCTTACAGAAATTGTATTGTCAACTTACCCACCGGGATACAGGCACACAGCAGCAAGCAGTCGCACCGTTTCCATCATGATCTGCTCATGATGAGGGTCTAGTGTTCCTGCCACAGTGCTTAGAGCACCCTCTTTTGAAAACACCATTTGGATACCATACTTGTTGTTCATGAATGCTTTCAGGCATTTGATGCACTCATGTCTGATGTCCACACTTCTTTGGTCTTCCCTAGAAACGTGAAATTAAGAGAGACAAATCGTTGATACAAAAAACTGTATTTTGACTCTTGAAATTAATCAATATATTTTGACAATATGCATTTGATACTTGACTTTATATTATGACAGCATATAGAAGGATTAGAGAACTCAGAAAACAAAAGGATTTAAGCGAGTTTAAACAATTACATGCCCAGTCATCTGAATCAAAATCTCTAAGAAGAATGTTTTTGGTGGGGCTTACAATAGACCCCTTGCACAACACGGAATGCACCTCCCAAGAATGACGGCTATTATTTTCGCATTTATGGGAGTGAATTCCTTTCTGCAAATTTTGACTGCGAAATTGACTCCCAAAATGACACGCAGGATGGGCGCGTGTAGGTGCATTGCGCATTGTGGATGGGGGCTTTAGTGTGAAAAGTGAAAGTCCTAATTTGAAAACACTTTAATAGTCTTATAATAACACGTAAATGGGCTATGGAGTTACATAATTTATAGAAAGGTTTGCGGTAACTCCATGTAATGACTATCTCTAATGAGTTGGGGTTGTTCTGAAAAGAACCGTTGGTTTCAATTCGACGTTTCGATCAGTATGCTCTGATCTTCTTCTGGAGAAAGCAGAATTTTAAGTTAGCATACACTTAGGTGTTACTGTATCTTAGTTAGCTCAATCATAAAGCAGTCTACACAAAATAGCATCACTCTAACAGGTATGAGGAAACTGTAGACAGGTTAGTCCAGATCCAATTTGGTGTCTACAGCTACGGCTAATGCTGTTGCTAAAGGTGTTACTAAGGATGTCCTATACCTCAACACATGACGCGGAAATCTTACTGTAGCCGTAGCTGTAGCCCCTAATTAGGACACGGCCTAAGTCTGCTGACTTTGGGTCAAAGTCGTATACATTACAAGTATTGAATACATGAACAAGTAGGAATTTATTGCATAATAGATTCTCAACCAATACTTTATTTTCCCCCTTACGTTCACACCCAAATGTACCTTGTAGAAAATTCATCCAGTATCTTCAGTATTTCCTCCAAGCCCCTATCTCCAAATTGCTGCACCCAGCTTATGGTGTTACTACCCAGAGAAACTTTCAGGGAGCTTAGGGTAGACAGAAGTCTCTCACAGTCTGTGGGTCCGCAGTTCTTCAACTCTAAGATGTAGTCCCCTGGTTTCTGTACTGTTTTTCTTCCCTAGATGGGAGATTAGGAACAAAGATAGACGATGAATAGAGCATACAAAAGACACATAGAAAATTTTAAACCTCATGGAATGGATTATGTCAATCAAGATCATTAATGCTTAAGAAATCATCTTTGTTTCAGATTCTCTGCATGGGAACATGTCTCTGAAAGACATGAACATCTTATGCAATAATTGTTTTACCATTGAATAGTGTGTTAACATGGCGCGACTAACATTTAACTTAGGCATTAGATCTTTACCTTTCTTGCAATTTGTTGTAAAGTATTAAAGGAACACTTTGCCTTGGATCGGACGAGTTGGTCTATAAAAACCGTTTATTATAAAATGCATGGTTGGAAAGATGTTTTAAAAGTAGAATGCAAATGATCCACACAAATTTGCCTCAAAGTTGCACGGTTTTCCTTGTACTTTGCGAACTAACACGGTCGGCCATTCGACTACCATTATGGCCGACCGTGTTAGTCGACGAGGTAAAAGTAAAACCACGCAATTTTGAGGCATGTTTGTGTGGATCATTGTATTCTACTTTTACAACATCTTTCTAATTATGCATTTTATAACAAAAGGTTACAAACGCTTTTGGAAGACCAACTCGACCGATCCAAGGCAATGTGTTCCTTTAAATTTCTAAGAAAATTCTAAGGAAACTGACTGGGTTAATTTAAAATAATATTGGGTAGAACACTACAAAATTACTAGAGTGGACTTGAACATGCAATCTCCGCATGGTTTAGCCCTAAAGTTGGTAGGCATCCTATTTTGTATGGGGTGCCTGTAACTGTTGAACAGTCAGGGATTACACCCAAGTTTGTGAAACAACCTGGGAAGCAGCAGAAGAGGTGGTCTGTCTTAAGTTTTCTTGTAATAATATTAGATGCTGCTCTTACTCACATTATTCATAACGATCCCATTATTAATATTATTTACCTAACCAAACAAACCAATTTTAAGCTTTATAATTTAACATCAGACTAAAATGTTTTATGTTTTGCATAATTAAAATGTTTGATTTGATACTTGTTAGTTATGGTTTTTTTTTAAACTGGACTATGTGAGTTTGTTGGTCCCTTACCGCTGATGAGCCAGTGCGTTTCATATATTGCAACACCATCTCTCTTTTTGTTGTCATATCACGAGACCGAAGGGGAGCTGCCTTGTTTCCTGTCAAACCCATGTCCTCCTACAAGTAAATGATAAACAAAAATTCAAATTAATGCAAACCTAAATCAAGCAAATTGGTCACCATAGAGAATAATAAAAACATGTTTTTAAAGGTGTCCTTGCTCTATACTAAGCATGGTACACTGGTTGATATTACACAAAAAGTGTAAGATTTTTATTAAGATCTTGAAGACTGCAGAAATTAAACAAAGATGATTTTTTTTCTCTTTTTTTTTATTCTTGCAAACGAGTACACTCTCTTGACATTCAATATGGAGAAAGCATTACAAATCATGCTATTCATATTTTCATTTTATTTGACATTGCGCGTACCCATAGCAATCTTTATCACACACCGTACATACACGCTACACATGTATACTAAATGTTCTGGAAGTGTCATTCGCAAACTTACCACAGGTACAGGTTCACTGTACAAGTACAAATAAATCATTCTCACATTACACTTTGAAGTGCGCATGTAAAAAGTACATAAAACAATGTTTTCTCTTTGCAGTGAATGTATCGCCTAGTATCAAGATAAAACTTGACACAGAGCATGTGTTACTCATCAATTTTGCAAAAATCTTAAGATCAGTTACAATTTTCACAACAAATAAATTGATGTGATGATTTTGTCATCTGATTAACAACGTATTATGTAAGCAGTATTATAATAATTTAAGCTGAAACGTTTTTTAATTTTTTTTAAATGATACCAAATTTATCAGAAGTATTTAAATTAAATTCACATGTCATACAGTACATACATTGTATGCCTACATGTAATAGGTATGTTTGCGTGTCCAGTAAAACAGAAACAAACTCAAGTACAGAATGGAATAGTCAAGCGCAATACTTAGAATATTGTATGCATGTACAATCTATGGTCTATACATACATGTAGGCTTACAATGTAATTGCATACAGCCTACTATCACCCAAAATAAAGTGCACGAGTTAAATTACACACACACAGTACATGAGTCAAATTACACAATGTGTAGTAGGCCTACATACTGTACACAAAGATCTGGTTTTATCATCAAACTTGTGATGGATCTCTCCCCTACACAAGTCCCTATGGGTATTGTTTACTCTTTGCAGCACTCACTGCAGAGCCTACAAAAAGCCCTGACATTTTGCTGGATCAACTTTCGTGGGTCTTAAGTTTCTCTAGTAAAAGTTTCTCCAGATATCATTATCTCCGATCACTTTGCAGACTGCAGATGCAATACAAAGCTTTTGATCCTGTGACATTCAAAATGTGCAGTTTGTATTTGTAATATGTGTCCCTACATGTAGCCTTGAGTACATGATGTTGGCCTACATTTATATAATGTGATTGTATTCTGACAGTATGTAGTTCTTCACAAGGAAACTTAACTTTCCTTAATAATCTTCCCAGCTGAAACTAAAATGAGTACCAGGCTTTGTTGTACAAAGTTGTAATAAGTCACATGTACCCAAATTCCCATTAAATCCCTCTGA
Source organism: Asterias rubens (assembly GCF_902459465.1). Taxonomy (NCBI): domain Eukaryota; kingdom Metazoa; phylum Echinodermata; class Asteroidea; order Forcipulatida; family Asteriidae; genus Asterias; species Asterias rubens. Next base: position 1,426,792 of record NW_022985693.1, read on the forward strand.
CTTCTGAACTATTTCATAACATGAACACTAATGAACATTAACATTCCCAATAACCATGGCGATGGGCAACAATACAGAGAAATGTCTTGAAAATTGTTTACAGTGTGCAATGAATACACACCAAACCAGGTCTAAACGATTAGTATTAGTTTAAACCTGGTCTGGTGTACACTGCTCACTGCCATGCAAATCTTTCACCATGATATAGTGGATGAACTGCACGAGGAGGAACTTCCTCCCTTTATAGCGGAAATGGTATTCTCTAGGATTTCCCAATGGATCTCATCTATCATGTATCTAATAAGTCAATGATCTCAATGACAAATCTGGTTTATTCATCATCGGTAGAAGCAGGCATTTTCACTTTCAATTTTTGAAAAAATAAATAAATGTGAAAATCAAACATGTAAAGGTATTTTTTGATTTAAGTACTTTAACATAGGCCCTAATTATTGTAACAACATTCTTTTCTGAAATAATCAAATATCCTTCCATATATTTAAACCTGTACCTAAACTTACAATTTGTCCTGTTCAGTATATTACTAATATTCATTGGTAATTGTTGTTGTTTGTTTATGAATGATATTTTATGGCCTACAAATGTAGGTTACTGGCTGTGCACCCTTTACTGTTTTTATTTTAGCATGCTCACATTTAATGTCTTGATTTATTTTGCCCAACATCAATGTTTATTGTTTACCTTGATATTGTTATTTAAATAACACTTTTATGGGGGAAAATGTATTTAAATGTATTTAAATAAATTAATGTCATTATATCACTATGCACCAACACTGAAAAATGGGTTGAACTGGAAGGTGTTCCAAGGATAAAATAAATGAATAATAAAAACAAACATTCAATGACATGATAAAAAAAACAAGCCAATCAGTACCATGGACTTAGTAAAACATTTGTAGTTAAAAACAAGGGCATTGCCCCCCCCCCCCCAAAAAAAAACAGTCAACTAAAAACAAACAAACAAACAGGTTCGTCTTTCCAACATGGATTTAAGGGATTGGTACTGAGCTATTGTTATAATTCAGTGCAAGACCAGATCATAACAATGACTTTTATCAATGTAATTTTTTTTAGATCCCTTGGCTTATCATCATCAACTCTACTTTTAATAGGTCAAGTCCACACAGGACACAATGTAAAGGTCACACAGGTAACTGATGTTACAATAACGGTGACGAGATTAAGTGTTACTAATTAACACAGTATCTGCTATCCAGGGGCCAGCCTAGAGGCATAGAGCAAGAATCAAAATTCTATGGCCAATGTGTACTGTACTTTCAAGTCAGTAGTTTGTGTTCTAATTGAAGGAGTTCTTTTGCGTTTTATTGGCAGGATGATTTTTTTTCAGCAGATTTTCTTTAAACTTTACATCTATTATTATTACATTAATAATGCTCTTAGTCTTAGTATGATAAATTATTTTATGTTACAAGTTGAAATTTGTGTTTAGGTAAGCTATCTTTAGAATACAAACATAAGAAGGTATGTATACTGAGAGTGACAGAGCAGGGTCCCTACAGTACACACTGTTCAACATATAAATTCCTATGCAATGAGTTGGTTTAACTTTGAAATTTGCTATGAAGAATCGTTCATTCATAAACACCCCAGACAGTTTCTCTACATGTACTCCTATTGGTGGAGAGCGCGTTACGTAGGGGTGTTTAGACGGTTGATAATGACCAGTGTTTATAACCGGCTGGCTTCCGCGTGTCAGGCGCGCAAGATTATCACGCGGAACGCAATTCATAGCTATTAGTAACAGCGTGTAATCTACTTCTAAGCGCGCACGCGTAATCTATTTCTGAGCGCGTGCGCGTGCGTACACACAACCCACGCGCAACAGACTCTTCACAAAGTTTTTGAAAAGAATATTTCAAACCTCGAATTTTTAACTATCAAAGTGTCTGTAATTGTATTTTGTTTACGTTTTTTAACAAAAGGGCATTTATGAATTGGAATAAAAGAGTAGTTGACTCATTCTTAAACGTCCGTTTCAACCTTGCAGGGTCGTTGCCGTGCGCTAAAGGACCTCGCCTCCGGCTCTGGCCTTTATCACACGGCAATTCGAACCTGCCGGCTTTAAACGGCAGTGTAAGAACTCGGCAGTGTAATAAACTATCTGCCTGAGCAATGAGCATACACAGTGTACATTGAATGTAAAGTAAAAAATTACAACATGGGAGTGCAAACTTTCCATTTCCTTGATGGTACACCTTCTATAACCTTCATACAAACAATGTATCATAATCTCAAAGTAATGATTCACGGTGTATGGAATGTGGTAATGTCCACTGTCAGTGTCAAAAGGCCACTTTAACAGAAATTAGAGAAATATGTTCATGATGTTGAAATAATTTAACCCAGTATACAGTTCAGTACACCTACATACATGTAGGCATACATGTATGGAATTCTTAGAGTAGATATCAGACCATACGTACATGTACATATAGGTCAATATAAACATTGTGAAACACTGTGAATACAATAATATGGTGCCAGATATTTTTTCCTTTGTGTGATTGATGCTCTTGTTCAGTGTATCCTAACAGGGCCCTTAACCTGAACCAAGGTGCACTTGTGCCTGTTGTAAAGACAATTCTCCTGGTGAACAGAGATGCACAAATGTAATTTAAAAAGTTGTATAACTTTATCACAAACAATTTGTATACATGTAAAATGACCTTATGTTTTGACCAATCAGAATCTTCCTCAAATGCCACATGACAATTAAACACAATACTGTACAAAAAGATGACTTTGTACATATAATAAAGTCAAATCATCATATTAGGCCTATACATGTAGTATGCCAGTACAAATTGGGCGCAATATACAGCTGGTGGCCATTATTTCCTTTACAATTTTAAGGGAAATAGACAGGAAACAGTGCATTACTTTATTTGGGTCACCAGTTTGTCTGAATCTGTGGCCTGACTGCTACAGGACAAAGAGAATGTCAGGATGTGTCCTCGATGTAGCGATATGTAATTAACCATGGAGGAAATTTTTGTGCAGTTTGTGTAATGGTGTCATAATACAAAATAAACAGAGACAAACAATGTCTGCAACTTTACAAAGTATTTTTTCAATCATTACTTAAAACATGCACATCTTATTTACTACATTGGTATTTTTATTTACACCAATGATTTCACAATTTCAGCATTGTTACTTCCTCCTTACTGCCCGTACTGTTTATCTTGTAACTAACTGTACTTTTCCATACTTTGAATAATATGAAAACATACAACAAAACTTGATGTTTTAGTAATGATATTAAAGCCATTATACCCTTTCGGTACAGGTAAAAAAAAAGTTCACAGATTTACAAATAATTTACAGGGTTTACAGAAGGTAATGGTGAAAGATTTCTCTTGAAATATTGTTCCATGAAATGCTTTACTTTTTGAGAAAACATTAAAACAATGTAAATTCTCATTAGCAAGAATTACGGATTTATTTTAAACACATGTCATGACACGGCAAAACGCGCGGAAACAAGAATGGGTTTTCCCGTTAATTTCTCCTGACTCCGATGACAGATTGAACCTAAACTCTCACAGGTTTGTTATTTTATATATTAATTGTGATACACGAAGTGTGGGACTTTGACAATACTGTTTACCGAAAGTGTATAAAGGCTTTAAAGAGGAAATCAACAGGTTGTTCCAATATTCTCCAGCTAATTCTCTTGTTTAGATGTCTCACTAATTAATTGAAGACATGCTATTTTGGGGGTGTACACTATAACATTTATCATGTAACTTTGTTTTTCTTTTTTTCTTATTCCTCAGGTGCCTAATAAAAGCATTTCATCAAAAAAATGTATTGAAGGTGCTGCTGGTACATGTATAATACATGTACATGTAAGATTTATATTACTTTTAAACAGAATTAATCATTTGTTTTTCCTGGTAATTTTTTTTTCCAAAATGGAAAGTACAGTACAGTCAAGTACATGTACATGTAATGTAAATCTTAGTATGCAGAGGTTAAATTCATAGACACTACAATGAGTAAATATGGTATCTATCATACTTGTATTGTACTTGGTGTACAATGTAAATTCTAAATAACACCATAGTAACCCGTTTGCTTACTGTACAAAATGCAGGCAATGACATGAACATTTATGACGTACATACACAAGTGTGTTCTGGTCTGTGCATAGAGGGTCGTCCAAGAACATCCACACACCATGCCCTACCCTCAAGCTTGTTGAGCTTAAAGTTCAGGTCACATTTGTGAATTACGAGAAGATTTTTAAAGCCAACGCCCATGGCTCACATACTTGATGGAAGTTTTGCACTATGGTTTGAATGTACAATCACATTAAACTGGTTTTGTACGTACATGTATCATTTACAACACTTGACGAAATCAAGGATCTTTTTTTATGAAAGCACATGATTTAAAGGCAGTGAACAATTACAATGTATTACCGTAATTTTCGGATTATAAACCGCGCGGAGTATAAACCGCACTTCCTCAAAATATACAAAAAAATATTTAATGTCGGCATATATGCCGCGCGGAGTATAAACCTCGACCAAAAAAAAAAAAACATGAAAACAAACTAACCTCGAAAACACGGAAGTGAAGTACCCAAACCTGCCGCGTTACGGGTGATTTTTTTATTTCACACTATCAGTCCTGAATTATCCTTTGTTTCCATCAACAACCCTTTTCCAGAATTTGAATTTATATTTTGATGATCGGTTGTGTTGACCATGTTTTGTGAACTTCTTTGGCAACAAATCTCCGTGAATCAAAGATCGGTCGACAACGCACACCTAGAAATAGTTGAACTTTGCCTGCATCGCATCGCCCTCTGTTGACAAAAGTTGTTCACGTTTGATTAGACTTGGCCACAATCCGCGAAGTGTGGGTCAGACGTTCAGGCTATGTGTTGTACAATAGGGAGCCGATCCGTCCGAAATCTAGCCAAGATTTTATAAATGGAACTACCACCGGCCAATCATCAAACGGCCAATCACAGCATGCGCACAAAGGGGCCGTGCTTGTTTGCGGTCCTCTTTGTGGCGATGTGCAGTGACGGACGGGTGGCACATCAGTCAGTCTTGTATAGTTGCCACAATGCGCGAGTTGCGTCGTAATTGAAGTTGAAATGTATTTAAGTTTACACTATTGATCGTAATTGAAAAGATCTATTATAGGATAGCAATCGTTTTGCAATCTTTTTTGCGTGAGGAGCTAGCCGCTCTGTTTTGCAGCGACAGCGAAGACAGCGACTTCGAGGGTTTCAATTTGTAAGAAACCAGATAGATCAAGACATCCAACAAAACCAACAGTTCTTTTCAGAGCTACCACTACTTCCAAAAAGAGATAACCGTGCAAAGTGAAATAATAAAATATAAAAAAAAAAGAAGTGGATTACCTGGCCCCTGAACAAAGAAAAATCCCCTTATTTAATAAACACAACCCCTGTTGAATCCCGATAAATTATAAAGTTACAAAAAAATACCTTTGATTAATAAACCAAATCCGTTCGAAGCCATTTATTAAAAAACAAAAAGAGAGAACCTAAAAATATTAATAGTAATAGTATAAGCGGTATAGCATGCCCGATTATTCTGGCATCCATTTAAATCCCCAATTCATTACAATTAATAAAAACCCTTTATTTAAAACCCAACAAGATTTAGCATTAAAAGAACCCTTTATTTAAAATCAGCCCAATATTGTGCGACCAGTAATAAATAAGAAACTCTGCCCTTCAGAGAGTTTACACAAGTGCCGCTACATGTTCAAGGTTAATGGACTCAACAATGAGGGCGGTTTGAACACGTTTTGTTTGATCCCAGGCGCTGCATAGTTCTTTGTGTACGTTCATTCACCATTCTGATGTTGTGGTTGAGCTGAAGAAACCGCTGGCTGTCACGAGTGTAGCCTGGAAGTCCGACGTCAGTATGTAGAGATCGTAAGATAAATAGACAGGGGACCAGTCTATTTCGCTCTCACACGAGTGCATCCTGAATGTCTGACGTCAGTATGTAGAGATCGTAAGATAAATAGACAGGGGACCAGTCTATTTCGCTCTCACACGAGTGCAGCCTGAATGTCTGACGTCAGCATATATATATTGCTAGGATAAATAGACGGGGACCAGTCTAGTCTGAGTTTCGCTGAGCGAGGGCGCGGACGGCGGTTGATTAACGTTTTACAAAGGAAACACGGAATACAAATGGGGTGGGATTTTCAACAGGACTTTGTCATCACACAGGCATGTTTTGCAGGTTTTTGTTCTCGTTTCTTAAAAAAAATAATATTTGGAATGTTTTACATACGATCTTTCTTTTTAAAAATGCCGTTTTTTCTCTTAAATATTTATACGTCGGCCTACAAGCCGCCCGGAGAATAAACCGCAGGGGTTCAAAAAAATGTCAAAATCAACATATAAACCGCGGTTTATAATCCGAAAATTACGGTAGCATAAACCTTACTTGGTAACAAGTAAAGGGGGGCTGTTGATGGTTAAAAATATTGTGAGAAACAGCTCCCTCTGAAGTAACCATGGAGGTCGTTTTTGAGAAAGAAGTCATTTTCCATGAATTTGATTTTGAGACCTCAGATTGAGGTCTCGAAATCAAGCATCTGAAAGCACACAACTTCGTGTGATAAAGGTGTTTTTTCTTTCATTATTATCTCGCAACTTCGATGACCGATTGCGCTAAAATTTTCCCAGGTTATTTTAAGCATATGTTGAGTTACACCAAGTGAGAAGACTGATCTTTGACAATTACCAATAGTGTCCAGTGTCATTAACGTAATGTAGAAAGTACAAAGTAAATGTTCTGTACAGATTGTGAATACTGTACAACCAAGTAAGCTGCCACGATATTATCAAACATCGCGATACTAATTTGGAAACGATTTCGATATCGGATCGATTTGGTTTTAATCAAAATATCGATATATCGCGATATTGATTAAATATCGCGATATCGATTAAGTATCGCGATATCAATTAAGTATCGCGATGCATTTCCTAGCCGAGACATCTTGCACCCCATAGGTTTGGAGTAAAACCAGAAGAATAGGTTATTAGAACACCTCTCTTATGCTATGCATGACTGTCTCTTCTACAACTTTCACTCGGAGTTTGAAGACTGATTATGTCAAATTTAATTAATCCCGATTATATCGAATATCGCAATATATTGTAAATATATTGTATATTTACACATGGACACTGAAAATTTATATTAGACCACCTCATAATAAGACAAAACAATACAAAACCAGTTGAAGTCCCACATGCACCTCAAAGTCAATTGCACTTTGAGTTAGTTTCAATTCAAATAGTAAAAAAAGTACTAGACATTTAGCACATCTGCAACATGCATGTTATTATCTTACCAACATTCTCTCAAAGGCAGCATCCACCTCCTGGTCTGTAAGCTGTTGCTGGATCCTCTCATATTCCTGCAGAGCTTCTTCATCTTCCACTGAGGGGCGTGTCTGCATTCGCTGATCTCGCTTTGCACTGGATTCAGCCTTCTTTGATGGCTTCGCCGATATCCGGATACCTCCAAACTGTAAAGCATACATCAGATGAAAATCATAAATATCAAATACTTTATTTGTAGGTAGATAAGGTTAGTAGGCCTATTCAACATCTGAATAGTCAGCCAAAATTGTACAACAAAATACTGAATCAAAGGTTTCTCTTGCTGAAAACTGAGAAGCAGCAACTGATAAAAATAACAGTTTCATAGACAGAAAAAACCTAAATAACAAGCTAGATACAAAAACTGACCATGATTTCACTGCTTCTGATGATGAGAAGTTATACACAAATAGCAGTACAGTGAGTACAAGCTGCCATGTAATGACGGTGATCCATGCAGCTCCACCTGTGCGTCTAGTCTGAGGTCCTTGGTCTATTTATTGACAGACGCCAGCCAATTATAGTCTTCAACAGCTTCCGTTAAAAATTAATTTAAATTGGGTCTAAACTTGTTTGTTTCCAAAATGATACACAGCAAGAATATACATACAGTACAACGAAGCATTATATGTTTCAAATTATGCATTTTGTGTACTTATGTTATGCCAAGTTTACTTGTTTAGCGTACTTGCACAAGGAAAATACCACCATCTCATGTAAAGCCATAACAGAAATTTATCCCAATCTACTGTCCATGTCATGGTCGGACGGTCCAAGTCAAATACTTGTTTAAATACTTGTTTCTAAAACTACTGTGCAACACATTTGTTAGTATTGTAGTACTGGAGGATTTGGCAACGACTCTTGTAGACATGCATGACATGGAGGATTTGGCAAAAGGAGTACAGTAAAAAATCTTCCTGTTAGGCTCTGCACCAAGGAAATTATTTCCTTGATGAAAATGTCCTCACAAAACTTATCAAAAAGAAGAAAAACCCTACATGTATCTTATTTTGAGTACATGAACTTCTAGTGGGTCAACACTCTTGGAATGTCATGACTAGGATTGGATTACCTTACAGAGGATAACATACATACAATATGTGCAAGCAGCATCACATCTTCTCTTGAATTGACAGATTTGTATGTCAGTATGGACAATGATGGAAGATGAGAGTAGACCATTCTTTTTTTCTTTTCTTTGGAAATTCATTTTGTGAAAGCCATCACCTTTAAACACTGCATGATAGAAAACAGGTTATTTTACTTTTACTACAAGGCCAACAATTGTATGAACACAATAGAATTAATACAATTGCCTTGATTTTAGCAATCAATTAAACCTGTTTGCACTGTTATTGATTGCACATCATTTTAACTGTTATTATTATTTAAAGATTAGTTGGCACAAATGCAGGTAAAACAGTTAAGTGGTGTCAAATTTAAATCAATCGGTCATGTATTGTATTTTAAGAAGACACATTACATTGACAAAGTACGCAAAATAACAACAATTTGTTGTATTGTTGTTGTATTCGTAGTTTTCTTTATATGTTTTTGTCTTTTTTTGTTTTTATTGTGTTTGCAATTTTTATGACTGCCTGTGAAATAAAATAAATATAATAGAAATTACTGCCAGATGAAATGATTACCTGCATACTCATAATGAATATTCAAAAAGTATAGGATCAATGAATTAGGGGTGTCCATTCTTTTTGAACAAACCTCTATTTTAACTTCTCATTAGAAAACATTTAAACAATGCTTTGCACCAGCTTGGTTCAGAAGTCACCTATATAACCTTGAACCTCTAATGAAGAAGCCAAAAGTTTTACAAGAAGGTCAAAGCTTTTAATGAGATGAAACCATTCTTCAAACGTCACAAACTGTAGTTCCACATCCACACAGCATTCCTCATCACCCTTTTCCACTCTTACATCTGATGAATGCTCAGATGGACAGACTTAACTTGACTTATGTCAATTATCTTCCAACATGGTCTACTCTACCATGTCTAAGGTGGTTTCTAAGGTGAATCCAACCCATGACCGTTCTTACAATGTAGGTATTCAATTGAACCAACAAATACATTCGCTGTAAAATGCCATCCACTAGCCTATTCCTCAAAGAATTCATTTAAGGATTAGCAGGAAAGGTGGACTGCATGGCATCATTTGGTCAAATAATGAGAGTGCAATAAAACAATGCTGTTTTAAAAAACTAAAGTCCATAAAACCTGGCCTTCATTTGTGAAATGGTAATAAACCACCCCCAAAATGATGTGATCAAGGGTATGATGCACCACAGCTAAATCGGATCCAAACCTATACAAGCCAAAGTAAAAGTGGAAATCGAGAGGCTACACCCTAAATAGTACTCCAGCAGTACCAGTACTGCTGGAGTACCACACACATCATCATTGACATCATTTATTAATTAAAAATCCCAAAATTGCCTTTGACTACTACTCCGGACACCATCTGGTATTATAACAACAATGCATCTGGCATTGTGAATCTACCTTTTATGCGTTATATCAATCATTTCTGTATAAAATCAAGTACATGCTTGGGCAATGAAGGATCCACAATGCATGCATGAACAGTGTACTTCACTGATGGGTGAATCCCTTTTTAAATGAAAAAAACTATAAGGAAAGCTGGACATAAAAGTAAGGAAGCCAGTGTTTACAAGTTAAAATGAAACATTCAATGTACTTAAAAATTTACAAATTAAAAACATAAAAACAAATTAGGGCCCTTTTCAGCCATTGCAGAAATCTATCGCAACTTTTGTTATCGCAATGTTTAAATAATTAAGAGGGAAATCAAGAGGGTAACCAAGCTAAACTGCTTACTGTATTGTATATTTTGCATCCAGTATGAGGGGATTTTTTACTGAGATAACACATGCAGACACTTGGGTGCGGTCTGACAAAAACATTTTAGTTCACTATATTAAAGTACAACATAACCTCTGTAATAAAATTCTAACAAATGTGTTGTTTGTGCAGTATACGAATAATGAATGTTAAGAGTAAACTACGGAGAGAATATTTTCATCAGTTGAGATGGAATGTTTCATTCCACAAGATGAAGCCTTGCCTAATTTAATGGAACTGTCAACAAATGCAAACAAATTCTCCATGTATTTGTTTTATATAACTTACTAACAAGAATGTTGGGATTTGGCATCCAAAATACGGGCATTTTTACTGCTGTGTTGAATGCGTGCACACACTTGGTGCAGTCTAGCGTGCAATAGTTTTAAAAAAAGATGGGACATAACCACAAGCAATAAACATTGCAAATAGGGGACCTCCTATTGTCCCGCTTTTGTTTGTACTTTTTGGCAACAGCTCCCAATGGTTATGTACACACTTTCCAACTGGGGACCTTTACCCAACTTGGGCCCTATCTTTTGTTCCATGTAGACCTGGATTGATACCTATCCAGCCCTACACCCAGACTGGCTTGAAAGGAGGAGAGATGGCCCTGGTAGGATGCACTATAGTGATGTCCTGGGTTTAAAGCTATACAATGCAACTAAAGTTTCAACTAACGTTTGTCCATTCTTTTACCTGATTTATGAAGATGAAATAACATTCTTCATGTCCTTAACTACACTTTTTGATGGGTCAATAAACAAAATAGTCATAGGTGACATTATTCCAGAAAATGTGTTAAAAAGCTTTGTGGGGTCCAGTGAGTACATTACATGGACTATAATCCACAAAGGTTCCAGGCGCAAGTTAAATACTAAAACATTTTTTACAAAACATTTTGCCAAGGAAGTAGCAGGGGGTAGCAGGGGACCTTTATACTCAGGACTCTGGTGCATGTAGCACTGCACATTGGAGTAGTCCACTGAAACCCATCACCAAACTACCGTACCATCAACCAGGGCCCATTTTCATAGAGCTGCTTAAGCACTAAATTTTGCTTTAAGCAAAACAATCCTTGCTCAGTAAAATCAGATTACCGGCCAAGACTCCACTCTTAATTGTTATGCTAAGTAAACAACAGCTAAATAACAGTCACAAGCAATGTATACAGCATGAAATTTTTGCCTGTTACATGCATAAAATAAGCAAACAATTTTCATTCTTAAGCAAATGTTTTTGCTTAAGCAGCTATATTAAATCGGCCCCAGGTTGAAGCCATTCAGATGAGGGCAGCCAGATTTGTGCTGAACATCTACATGTATGACCCCACTGAACAACAATTCTTCAGAATCTACAGTGGGGTTCACTCGAATAGACCGTATTGAATAAACCCTTTTTTGCTATGAAAGTCGCCATCTTGTAGGTTAAACTGTATGCACGTCTACACGCACACATCAAAGGAACACGCAGCACGCAGCATTCCCGGTTTGATTTCTACACACACTCGCAGACGCCATCTTGTAGTATTTCTTGGACACGTGGACATGTTTTGTACACAAAGCACGGATCGGATATTTTTTCTTTCCAGGACGAACGTGTGCAGATCATTTTCCACGTTCGTCCTAAAAAAAATATATATGCGCACGATCAACTTCGTGATGCATTCGTAGTGTAGTGGTAAAACGGAATAGATGGGGACTGAATTATTACGGACTAATAATTTAATTTTAGAGATTGCGGAGTGGATTTCCTGGACCATTTCCTAGGTCAATTAGAGTTCAAATAACACGTAGGGGCTAATTTTGCGAAATTTGATTAAAAAAAGAGAGATTTACCAAATGCCAATAGTCAAAACCGCCCCGTTTGTGTTGCGTTTGGCTATCGTCTCTGTGAACCTCATATACTCATGAGTCTAGACAGTCATAGGTTGACATGTCTAACAACACTGTCAGTGTTGTGAGACATGTCAACCTATGTCTATATTATGAGTATATCACTTTTTTATATGAGGTTCAATTCAATTCAATACACTTTATTTCCAAATCCAAACAATTAAACAAAACAATAAGCAGTGAATAAAGAACTATGTTTTACAAGCAAATGGAATAATGATAATACATGAAGTAATACTATAATACTACATTTTACAAGCAAAGGCAAAATATAAATTACGGAAAACAAGCAAAAAACATACAGAGCACAAGGTGATGGAGTTGGAGGGGGCCCATAAAAAGCAAAGCTTGTCGAGTATGGACCCCCTAACGAAAGGTTCACGGAGACGATAGCCGAACGAACCTCAACCCCTCAACTCAAATAAAATACTATAAACTATAGTTCTAATTTTCTAATTCTATCTACTCTAGTGTAATACTAGCGTAGTAGTAGTACGTAGTGGCCTTATAAAAAAAACTAACTTAAACTTGCAATTGCATGACTTGTTTGGTTTGCATGACTTGTTGTCTTGTGTGTGGTGTGTAGAACCATACTCTCTATGGTAGAACTGTGTAGGCTACTTTCATTAACAATATAAAGTTACATGAGCAATTAACTATTTCAACTATTTCAGTCGATACATAGTTGAAAATAACAATCCGTGTGATACACACCCAACATTGAAAAAATATACATTACATACATTACAATTGCAATACAATGTACATGACACTGACAATACACGAAGTGTGTCAGACGACAGAGCAGACGAGACCAAGTTTTTACTTACAAAACTGGAGCGCTTCGACATATCCTTTTTATCCATATTTGTTGGCTCTTCGAGATTCAGTTGTAACTCAAACGCTTGCCTCAAGTTGAAGTTCCAAAATACTGTCCGTCTGCTTCAAAAAAAATCTGTGTAAAACCCATATATACGGCAAACTTTGACATGGGAGGATCCCATTTTTACGATTTTCAACTCTTCATATTTCGCCATCGGATGTGTGAGGTCATGACCCTGACAATCAACCAATCACGAAACCCGAAATGCCCGTGGAGAAATCGAGCAAGGTGTTTGAAGGGCGACCTCTACGTCATACTTATCATCTCTCAAATTCTACAAACGTAAACAAAATGGGCTGAAGGGGGCGGGGCCCGGGCGATGTGATCTTCAAATGTTATAAATCGAGCCCGAGTTTGATTAATGAATGACTCAATTGAAAGTAGAGTCTTGGTTTGATCCAAATAGTTTACCTGCAACAATGTAAACATATCTCTTGTCTTTGTTCAGTTATTATGGGCATTTCGAATATGTTTACCACAATATTATGGGGTCTGCAATATTGTTGATATTATTAAGGTATAAGATTGACCAGATCGTTTGTGTCAGTTTGGGAGACTAAGAGTAACCATTAAATTTGTAAAGAAAATCTGCTTTGGGTGTAAAAACTAAATACATTGACTGCAAGTTCTTAGAAAAAGAGTTTCAAAAACACTGGTATTTCTATGTAACCTCATATTTTAATTGCCAAAGTTTTAATCTCAAAATTCCAGATTTCAAATAGGGAGGTGAGGGTGAGGGAGACACAGACATAAATGGGGGCTAGACATACTCAGAAACATAGAGGGGGAAAAGCTGTATCTCTGTTTTTTTTGTAGATATGGCATGATACCCCAAAGTACCAAGATCCACAAAATGCGCAGCACATAAACGCGCAGGTCTCCTTTTTGCAATTTTTTGTGTCAAAGTGACATGCACAAAAGGTGGACTCCCAAAAAAGGCATAAATGGCAGACGCGCATTGATTGGAGGTGCGTAAACTTATAATGTACCATCCTTTTGTGCATATTTTTACACCCAAAAATGGCAGACAGGAGACTGAGTGTGCTAGTGCGCTGCACGTTGTACAACGGGTCTATTGGCCTGAATTAAAAACCACTGTTTGATGTTGTCATAAAAACACAGTACATATCAAATATAAAAGTTGTTGCTTTGTGAAATAAAGTCAGTGTATCCAATAGTCATGGTTTCCTAAACAGGTTTCCACATCTTATTATCACATTATTATATCTTATTTTAAAAGTAGTTAAAAAAAAAGTACGAGTGTAAGTATAGTGCCACTATAATTGAAGTTTGATTTCAAAATAAATTACATGGATATCAAACCTCTGAGAATTTGAGCCTCCCGTTTTTCCATTTTCCATTTATTTATAAAACAATATCAAATAAATTGTCTACTTGTGATAAGCCCTGAAATGGTTCTTTATTATAGCATGAAATTTTTAATGAGAGAAAAGTTGTCCAACATCACCAAAACAAAATGCAGCAAACATGTGATGAAGTTCAATCAGTTGAGGAGTTACTTCTAATACAGATTTATTTATCATCGGCTGATAGGATTAAAGATGTCACCTCTCATATGGACGAGTGTACAGGAGTTACAAAGCGGTATCTTTTTAAAGAACGTCCAGAACGCTTGACTTTACATTTTGATAGCAACAATTGGCCAGAAGGCAGGTGTAAAACGATCACAATTTCGATCAAACTGCATCTGCATTGCTGTCTCCATACCATGAATTCTTGCACAGTCTTTTCCATATAGAACCTGTTTTAAAACAAAAAAATCACAAAATAAATATTGGACAAGGCAAAAACCGTCAACATTTTATACCACAAGCTCCACTGGAAAGTGCAAGTTGAGAAAATGAGATTGGGTTGAACAATTATATAGAGCGTGACTTGAACCTGCAACCCTCCGGATAAACGTGTCGGTGCTCTACAAACTAAGCTAGTATCTGGCTAAGTTGATATCTTTATTAGTGGTCTCCCTATTTTATCAATATCTTTGCCAGTGCAAAGCCAATCAACCTGTTACTGCCGTTTAGCCAGGGATCACACTAAATTGATGATAAAACCTGGGGAGCGGCAGCAGAGGGATAGGGATGCAACTTTTTTATTTCAAATATCAAGTAATAAACCAAAAGGGGAACTGACTCGGTAAAATTAATTTGAAAAAGGAAGACCGCCAAAATGGGTCCAGATAGCGTAGTTGGTTGAGCACCAGCATGTTAATCTGGAGGTCGCAGATTCAAGTCCTGCTCTAAACAATTTTTCTTTGTTCAACCCAAAATTGTTAACAATTTACCAGGTAAGTTTTCCTTGAGGTTTATTACTTGACAAGTGAATTTAGACAAGGCTTTGGTGTCAATGCATACCTTCATTTCTTTTCGTCTCCCTTCATCTGGTCTTTCCACTGGTGCCCTGTAGTCACTGCTTTCCATTCTGTGATTTTTCTTCTTTTTTCTCTCATTTCCTTTCCTCTCTGTATTTGCTGCTTGAGCTTTCGCTTTATCCCTTTCCTCTCTAAATTTTTGTGATGTCTTAAAAAAGTCTATCATTTCTTGGCTCATCTCAATTTCCATACTCTCATCATCACTACTTCTTCCCTCAGCGGGATATTCATCAGGGTTATTGAATTCACTCTCATTGTAATGATGACCTCTTGCATGTGAAAAAGTGTGATGGTAATAAGGCGACTGGTCTCTGTGCTGATTACCAGTATTCCAGGACGGTAAGGGTCCACCCATAACTGGATAACTTGTTGAGTAACTGGGGTAACTATAACATTGATTTGTCATAGATGGGTAATTGAAAGCTGGATGCCTATTTCTAAGCATCACAAGGTACGACCGCATCCATGATTGCATCGCCGAGTAATGTTGCCAATACCTACAAAATAAAGAAATGGCTGTTACTGTCCAATTTGTAAATACTCAAAACGTTTACCATTTCCACCATTTTGGGAGTCAATTCCTTTTTTTGTCTTTTTGTGTACATTTGACTATCCATCCATAAGGTTTGTATGTAAATCCACTCCGCTTCATGCAACTATTGCAAGTGGTATGGGATGGGGCCAAATATATAGCCTTGGAACGGAAAAGTTACCATATGGCGCCACCACTTTTTTGTTCGATATGAAATAATATCTAATTCTAATTTTTACCTCTTCCTCAAAATGAGCTATCCATTTTTGTAAAAATTAGTAAAAAAAGTGGTGGCGCCATACATAAAGTTATCCATAGCCTTTACCTCAGCTGGAATTGAGATCATAATAATATGAATATATGGTAATACCACCATGGAGGTAGAAATAGTATGGAGGAAGGAAAAGTAAAACCTACCTATCATATTGTGGCTGATAATACCATGGGTGATTCAGATGCATTGGGTTGGTGTTTTCTTCTTTTCCAAATCCATCCTCGTCTGTAATTAGTCCAGCATCCATAATCATCAGGTTAAACTCAATGAAGCATCTGCAATGTAGAACAACATGATCATGGTTTATCAATTAAAATACTTCTCCACACAGGCCATTACCCAAACATTAATAAAGCAGGACAAGTTCCAAAAGGAACATTATATCTCACATTATCTACAACTAGTACTGGGCAAGGAGACACACACTGTACTGGGGTGTGATACCGCAAAGCAAAACTTGTTGATACCTCACGAATTGCTCACCATGTGACTCTCCATGTGACACCACATGTGACGATGCAATACCTCTATGTCCCCATTAAACCGTCCCAACTACAGTTGGACCGTCCCAACTTGTAGCTGGGATTGCCCATTAATTTACAGTTAAAACCAAAGATCGTATAGCGCCGCTACGCGGCGCTATACGATCTTTGGTTAAAACTGTGTACCAACTTGAACACCCAAGTTGGGACTAGTCCCAACTATAGTTGGGGCGGTTGTCAAGATGGGCGTCTTTGGCGCGGTTTCTTTAGTTGAAAAGTGATTCCAGTGAAATGACAATCATCTCAACTGATCACAATGCCTTCACAGGTTATCATGGGTTGGATTCTGGATTATCTGGGTGATGTATTTTGGGAAGAATTCAAGGAACAAAGCACTCTTGATTATGATGCCAAGAGAAAACTCTTTCAAGGTATTTAATTTTTGTTAAATTTAATTGAGTAGAAAAGTATCAATTTCATAATATAATTCTCTCGAGTCTTGACTCTTTTCTTGTCGCATGCCACTTCCTTCGTCAGTCAACGCGACGTCAGCTGATCTGACAAAGTGCAGCTGAGCTGCCAACTCTCCCTGCATTCCCCAATGCAGACATCTAAAATATTCTATGTTTTGATTTTAAAACAAATTCGAAAATTTGTCTGGATTAACAAAATCTCACTTAATTATAGGGCTACATTTCTTTGATAAGTTGAATTTTTGCTTCTACCTGCATGTATTTACACTTGCTGCAGACTTTTGGGGGTTTTTTTTTGATGAGTTTTGCAGCCTATTGAATTTTGACCAGTGAATGCTAAACCAGTCAAATTTAACACCTTTTCACCGTTAATTTGAGATTCAACAAAATTGAATCAGCCGGGTGTTGAAATGAATGGATTTTTGTTGAAATTGGTCTGGAAATACTCATTGTTTTTCTATCCTAATGCAAATTACAAATAAAAGAGATCAAATGATTCTTTTCATTGAAAGTTTCAATTTTAATCATCAGGCATACTGTGTCAGAAAATGAAATTGGGAGTAGACAGAATAAGATTAAGAAACTTCTTAGTACTTTTGGTGCACCTGGTTGACGGCCGAGATGTCAAAGCCATTCATAAAGATAACCAACATGACACGCCCCTCGAAGAGGCCCTCGGGTGTTTTGAATTGGTCATGTCCGACTTGGAGTGTGATTGCACAGAGAACGAGGTTGAACAGTTTCGAGACATCATGAAGGAACAGGTATGGGCCCAAAATGTAAAACCAGAACATTCTAGCTAGCTTATTGGCTTATAATTTTAATAAGCAAGAAAGGGCTGAGTTACCAGTTGCAGTTTAATTATTGTATGGTACCTCGGCAGGTAACCTATTTTTACTAAGCAAATTACTAAGCTTTATTTTTGATATTTTAACTCCAAGGCCGTGATTGTATGCTGTAGATCAAAAGATTTTGACAAGGCCCATCTTGTGTTCCTGAATTTATTTGGTGAAACTGTACAAGAAGACCCTTCAAAACCAGACTCAAGGACAAGGGTAAGTGAAGGATGCTGTTTCGGACCTTGAACTCCGCTCTTGAAGGGGCACAGCCATTTTCCTCTAATAACGGGCACTTCTATGGGGAGGTTAACAATGAAAAGGGGTTAAGGTCTGGTTAGAGGTTAGCGACGAGTGGTTGACCTGGCAACAAGAAGTATGAAACACAAAGGACAAGATCAAAGGTTGAAAAGGGAAGAAAAGGTACTTAGTAAATGACACAGACTTAAATGTGGGATATCTTTGGACAAAAGGAGAAGGCATGGACAAAACTTTTAATTATGTCCTTCTTAAATGTACAGACCATGGGGTTGAATGGTCTGAAGGCGCCTTGTCCACAGTTTCTAGCATTCTTGTTTTGTCTAACAGGTCAAAGTGCAGCGGCAGCTCCAGTCGTTTATCAATGACAAGAAAGTCAGTCAGCGATTCCTGGATCTCCACTCTTATGAGAACTTCCTACAAGAAGCAAAGACATTCTTGCAGAAGATTTACAGCACATTCGAACCTCCCATGTTACTCTCAGTAAGTCAAATAATTATTTGATATCTGAAATAAAAAGTCGCATCCACTAAAGGTAGCATGATCCCCTGGCTGCTGCTTCCCAGGTTGTATTGTTTGTAGTTTTGGTGTGATCCCTGGCTACATAACATTAAACGGTAATGGCTTCTGACTGGCACCCCCAACAAAGACATAATTTCCAAGAACAGGGTAAGATGATGCATAGAGGTCATAGACTAGGAATGTGTGTGGTGTGCTTTTTAATAGTGAGAAATAGGAATGAGCCTTGAAATTACAGAGGAAATGGGCAACCTGTTGAGATGTATACAACTTCTGGGGGAATACTTAAGCTAATGGAAAATCTTCTTAATCATTACAGAAGTTGAAATAATAGTTGATAAAATATTATTTTATTTATTTACAAGGCACAAAGGAAAGCCGACCAGCAGAAACCAGGAATAATTGATGCAATTGATGATGACATTTCTTTGTCATCAAAGGCGGGCACATCTACAAGAAGATTCTCTCAGCAAAAAGGTCAGTTAAAATAAAATTAAAATTTTTAAAATAATTATAATAATAACAAGTTCTTATATAGTGCATTTCACATTAACCGTATCAATGCGCTTTACGATAGTGCCCTGGTCAATGGGTCAATAAAATTTATCTTATTTAGCTCCCTGGGCAGTATACAACCTGGGCAACCGAAGCACTCAAAGGGCTTTTTCCTACAAAGTTTGAATCTCTACTCTAGCATGACCCATTTATACCCTTGGGTGAAGAGAAGCAGTTTATGGTAAGTATCTTGCTTAGCAGAGTGTGGATTCAAATTCTTTTCATGATATTAGGCACATACAGTAATTACATCGTTAAAAGCCTTAGGTTGTGTGTGTTTGTGTAATGTATGTGTAGGAGAACCCAGTGTACTTCATCCAGGTAGTCAAATAACACTTCTCTGAGGTGTTTTAGCTGGCATCTGTCCAGAGGACCAGCGTAGAAAAATTTGCGCTGTTGCAATAATTCTTTTTTTTTTAGGTCTTGGGAAGCCACCACGTAGCCTGTTGGACAGACATCACAGAGGTGATGACACATCAAACGAGAACAGGTTGCCAACTTTCGAGACTAAAGACAACAGTGGCACCTCGAAGGAACTGAGAGGAATATCACCCCGCAAGAGAAAGTGTACTGACACCAACACCGAAAAGGGGTACGATGTCAATTTCAGCAAAAGTTAAATCAATTGTTAGTTTTAGGTTGTATGAAATTAAAATGAATATATTTTGTTTAGATTGGCTGTGAAAACCTATTTTGTTATTATTATTGTTTTTATTATTTCATCTTATCACAGCATTCAAAATAAAGATAACATTTTCCTTTGTGCCAGTAACTCCTCGAGTCGGGCTATGTCCCATAGCCTTAGATCTCAAGGGTCTATCGCAGGATCCTCGCTGTAACAGATCTACCCTAACATTTATCCTTATTTTATCTAGATGTTTCCCCAGTGATTTTGGAATGGTGCGAAGTGCTCCAACAACCACAGAACTACTTTCACTTTCACTCCCTAAACCTTACATACAAAGTTCCCTGGCCAGGTCTTGGTCAATTAGAATAGAATGGATAAACTGTCCCGAGTGTTAATGAACGTAATTTATAATAACCCTAGGAATTCTGGTTTGTAGGGTGCTCTAAGACTCCTTTATTTGTAACACCTCTTAGCGTGTACACCTTAGCGGAATTGAAAGCTGCTACGCCTTCACTAACAGAAAAAGACTGGATGGACATCAAAACAACATCTAATCCGTTGGTGAGTCACAACTTGAAATGAATCAATCTTTGTTCCCATCTCGGACACCAATATGTAGGTCAGCCCTTGTACTCAATAAAATATTTGTCCAAGGGCAAAATGTCATACCTGAACTTTGTTACTGAACTTAAAATTTTTCTTAAAACTGAGTTTTGGGCAATATCAATTTATTTTAATCACAATATATCGCTGACAATATATCGCGATATTTGATACAATGGCGATTAATTAAATTTGACATCATCAGTCTTCAAACTCCCAGTGAAAGTTGTAGAAGAGACAGTCATAGCATAAGAGAGGTGCTCTAATGACATATTCTTCTGGTTTTACTCCAAACCTATGGGGTGCAAGATGTCTCAGCTAGGAAATACATCGCGATATTGCGATGCTTAATCGATATCACGATATATTGCGACATATTGATATTTTGATTAAAACCAAATTGATCCGATATCGAAATCGTTTCCAAATTAGTATCGCAATATTCAATAATATCGTGGTATCGCCCAAGCTTAGTTTTCTTTTTCCAGGATTCCCTTGTGTCTGTTTATTTCTGGGGCTCTTTTTGTCACTATTCTCTTTAATGTCTGCCGCCCCCAGCGTCTCAAAAGTCTCCCATCACAAGAGTCGAACTGCCTTTTTCCTTTATCTAACTATTAATTTATCAACATTTTCTCTAAGAACTTTTTATTTTTCCAACAGCAAAGTGACTCCAAAGAAGAGAGTACTCCGACAGTGTCTACTCAAAGAAGGTATGGGGCAGCCTGGTCACCAATGTCCATTTCATAGCACACGGAAAGACATGCAACTGGGCACTGGTTGGGTCAATGTTTGCATGGTGTAACTTTCAGCCGTTTATAAAATACTTTCTTTGGCTTATCAGTTCATTTTGTTCGGAAGTGATTCGGTGCCTGTCGTTTTTACAGTTTTTTAATGGAAAGGGGTTTTACAGGGCATATTTTCCAGCACCTGGGTGAAACGGGGCGTATCACGATAGGTGCCTGCCTCACAACGCTACACAATGAAAAGTCCAGTAGGATAAAAATATCAGCCCCTGGATGTCAGCAAAACAAACTAGGAAAATCTAAAGTTGTTTTGGACACTAAAAAAACATCCACCCTGATTTTGTCGAAAATAAAAATCCTGATAAGGATGTCATCAAATGCGAAGTGGTTAAAGTGTAAAGTGTTGACGTTCAATTTTCTGCGTTGTGTTTTCATGTTTTCATAGGGGAAACTCAATCCAGGACAAGAAGTACATTCCGAATAGAAACCAGGTTCTGTATAGCCGATCATCACCAGAGAAAGCAGAAGACACCAAAGATGATCTCATGTCTTTTGGGTCTGGTTCTGACACAAGTCTTCACTCCGACAGTAAGTTTGTATCTGTCTACTACTCGGTATCAAAGGTTGACTTGGCCTTAACATATGATGTCACAATTCGAGGCCTTGAAGCACCTAGTGTGATCCTGTCAAATGTACCTTTGACCTCACATCAATTCACACGTGTGTACACATTGCACTTGATCGCAGTAGCAGTGATCAAAAGTATAGTTAAATATACATGTAATGTAGAAATTGAAAGCTTAGGCCACTGCAAGTTTATTCACTGATATTATTGGGCCTGTAAGACAAAAACAGTTCTTGCAAATAAAGAAAGGGAACACTCTAAGGCTACTCAACTGGGCTTATTCCTGGGCAAAGTCACCATTGGGGCTCAAGCAGTGTGTAGTGCACAGTTGACTTGAGTAACCATTGGGGCTCAAGCAGGGTATAGTGCACTGTATAGGCTAACAATTTTGTTATTTTATTTTTCAAGTGACCTCCCCAACCCGAAAGTCGCCGAAAAAACACCATAGCCATCACAATCATGGTTTTATGCAGCTGAGTAACAAGAAGCAATTCTGGACCCCTGAGGAGTGTGACCTGTTGAAGAAAGCCGTTGCCCACTTTGGCCCTGGCAAGTGGTCTCAAATGAGAATGGCATACGATTTCAACGGGCGGACCAACGTCAATCTCAAGGATAAATGGCGTAATATGGTAACAAATGAGGAAGTCTGATTTGTAGGAGTTTAGTACTATTACTTTGTTAAAGGTTGCCAACAACCCTTGCCCTCTTGTTTACAGTTCTTAGTTGGGTTTTCTTGTTAACTTTGTTTATCTATATATGTAAGTTTTATAATAGTAATAATGCAGCGCATTTTATAAAACATGTAGTGCCCTAGTCATTGGGTCAGTAACATTCCAGCTCCCTGAGGAGTACATATATAACCTGGCAACCTTAGCGCCACAAAAGCTTTTTCAAACACACAATCCATCTCTACCCTTGCAGCTACCTTATTATACCCGTGGGTGAAAAGAAGCAACTATAGTGAAGCATCTTGCTCAAGGACAAAAGTGTAACGACGAGGACTCGAACCCTAACTCCGATGACTTAACCACCAGAACTTGAATTTGATGCTCTTTTTTCATGTTTTCTGCTGATTACTGGTTCACCAGAGCATTAACTTTCAAATAAAATTGAATAAGCTTGGTGAAAAAAGCAATGGACACTATTGGTAGTTACTCAAAATAGCTGTTAGCATAAAGTCTTGATATAAAAAAAACATTGAGAGAAGGTTCCCTCAGAAGTAGCGTACATGTACAGTAAAAACCAAAATTAATATTCTTTATCCCAATGCAAATTTAACATCTATAATGTTTGGATACACCTAGTGAGAAATGAGAATACTGGTCTTTGTCAATTACCAATTGTGTCCAGTGCCATTAAAATAGATGTTTTTCTTTATGTTCTGGAAAAACCTACATGTACATGTCAAATATTGTAACTATTATTATATTTCTGGTTATGAAACCAGGGATGCCTGAATTGAACTTTTTATTTATCATTTCTTTGGTAAGGGCGTAAAGCAGTTGGTCCTGTGTGTTGTGTAACGCACGTAAAATAACACAAACTGGTGCACTT
This sequence comes from Asterias rubens, assembly GCF_902459465.1. NCBI lineage: Eukaryota > Metazoa > Echinodermata > Asteroidea > Forcipulatida > Asteriidae > Asterias > Asterias rubens. Next base: position 1,450,362 of record NW_022985693.1, read on the forward strand.
ATCAAAAAAGAAAATGGGTTTGCCCTGGTGTTCCTGGTTTGGTCGACAGCATATTGCGCCACAGCACCTTGTAAACCAATATAGGGTTCATACTTCAAAACAAAGCTCCAAATGCCTTTCCGGACAAAATACTGGGTGCTTTGATACCTCCTATAGGGATGTGATAAAGCGCTATTATAATTATTACTATTTACAATTAGAGTTATTATTAAAGTTAATTGCTTTATTGTTTTGGGTACAGAATAAAATTAGACACTTGACGTTCACAATTATTCACCACAAGTAAAACTTTTAAAGGTCTCAGCCACAATCATATTTCAAAATTCAAGAATGAACTTACATTACAAAACAAGCTCTCTCTGAAGTAACGTAGTTTTTTAGAAAGAGGTGATTTCTCACTGCAATATCAAAAAAGCCACGCCTGAAGCCTTTAATGAGAATGTGAAAGCACACAAATTTGTGCTTTTTCTTTCATCATTCTCTTTCAACTCTGGTGACCAATCGAGTCAAAATTTTCACAGATTTGTTACTTTAATCATGTTAACTTCCTCATAGTTTCACATACGTGTCAAGGTAATTACAAATTGTCTGCTCAGAACAAGGTCATTAGTGCAATTTGTATGGGTTTGATAAATTCCCTTTGCATATTTTGGAGCTCCTGGTAATATTGGGGCTTATTGATCCAAAGAGTAAAATTATGTGACTCGAATAATAATAAGTTTTGTGCGATTCCAAATAGACAGACATAATAATGTGTAAAAAATAAATTAAATAAAATGGTGCCAAATCAGTACAGTTACGATGGTCAGCGGCCCCAAGCTGAGGCTTTGGTCATTTATTAATTTATAAATTTACAGTTTTTTATCTATTTTTATAAAACCCTGTATTTTTGTGTTTGTGTTTAAAGGGTGTGCCAATAAAGAAAACTTGTTTTGAGAGATTCAAATCGACTGGCAGACTTAATAAATGTGTGTTTTATAAGTTTTAGTTTTTTCGTTGTGACTGGGTTGTGTTTGCCAAATATATCAAGGTGAGCCGCTTATTCATTGTGTAAACATGTCGGTAACGGAGATCGACCACTGTCGACTTGTCTTAGCCATCCGTCAACAGTCAAGTTGCCCAAACAGACTTTGAGTTGTCAATATATCAAGGTGAGCCGCTTATTCATTGTGTAAACATGTCGGTAACGGAGATCGACCACTGTCGACTTGTCTTAGCCATCCGTCAACAGTCAAGTTGCCCAAACAGACTTTGAGTTGTCTGAACACCTAACAATTGTACTGTACGCATCCCCCAGCAGACTCATTAATACTAGGTCATAATGGAGGCTTAATTCTTGACAATGTTCAAATATGTTCATGTTGTGATGTAATTTCTACTTCCATTGTTGGCATGTACATGTTGTATGATCTTATTCATTGGACCCATTGTATTAATTCTGTACATTAACGGCTTTTTAGACCATTTGGAAAGTAACATTATACAAACAAAAAAACATATCAAAATGTATGCCGATACAGGTCAGTAAATAATGTAGAAGATGCAGTAAAGATTCAAGAAGACGTCTAAAGATTTCCTCCAGAAATGGTCAGAAAAATGGTTGCTCGGTTTTAATGCTGGAAAATGAAAAACTAGGGATCAGGCAATCCACACTTCAAGTACCATTATATGGGCCAGACAGACTTTGGTGTGTTAATATCCAACAATTTAAAGCAGAGCACACAATATACGAAAGCTGCACAATAAAAAGGGTATGACAACCTTTGGTTTGTGAAAAGATCATAGCACATAGATAGCTTTTCAATTCTGTACAAAACATAGCTGCGATGAAGTAACCCTCCTCCTGACTGACGCCCGTTGGAAGGAGGGTTACGTTGTCGCAACTACACAGAACCCATAACTTATAAGGCCACATTTGGGATATATTGCATTCAAGCATGGAAGATGGAATCCTGGATTATTCGCAAGTGAGTTGAACTGCTGCGAATAATTCGTTGCGTATTTGTGACGTCAACATTCGTATCGCATTCGCATTTGCAGGAAGTATGAATTGGGCTTAAATAAAGCCCATTTACTACACTACATGCGAGTAGTCTCTCGTCTTTACGTGTCTTGGTCTTATAATGGACCCTACCCAATATCCCAGTTGAAGTAGAAGTAGAAGTGCGAATGCCAAGTGAATTTGATGTTAATTTGATGACATATTTGAACCGGGCTTAATAAACCGGGTGTGGATGAAACTTCTTCTCCCAAAGGAAAGAGAAGAGTCACATGATGATTGGAACAATCTAAACTCACAGGAAACACTACTGTCATTACAATTTTAACATACAAAAACAAGCAAGACAGTCACACACAGTGACAATGTCCAATTTAAGAAAGAGCCTGATTTGATGTGAACTGAAATAGAAGAAAAATACGATAGGTGGAAGTAATTAATTTCTCTTAAAATAATAAGTAAGTAATGTAAACAAAACACTAAACAGAATGTTAAGTTGTTGAGAGTTGTTGGGTTAGGATTTTTAGTCCACACACAAAAAGATGTCAGAACTCGGTCCTCAGAGTCAGAGTCAGACTCAGTCATTCATGACTCAGTAGAATAAATATATTACTATGCAACGTTTTAATTAATTAAATACTATACCTTTACATTAAAGCAGGACATGGGATATTTTTCCGCACGTCGCCACCCGGCCCCCAAGACAAGACAGTGGACAAACAGCAGACGATAACATCGTGTGATGATGATATTATATTATGGATGGACAAGTGTCTTTTTTTAACGGTGGGGTTACAGGGCGCCACCAATGATTAGTTGTTGTCCAGTTGGTACGCATTGGACCACTGATTGGACACGTGATTCCATATGCAGTGACTAAAAGCTACCGTGGGTTTGTTTTGATTGGTCTGAGGTTACCTCGGTTGGCCAATCAAAACACAGATATGGAAAGCTTACTTTCAGTCGTCCGGCCACACGTGTGTTAGTATGTATACAGTACATTCATGGTGGATACGGTACTTGCTTGGTATGGAGGTGTAGGTATAATGATGGTGTATAGATGTGCGTAGCTCTATGAGAGGTCAAAGGTCAAACCACACGCCAGTTTTTGGCCGGTCTCTGGCGTTATTCACAAGCCTCGAAAAATTATTATAGGGTGCGTTCGTTTAGCTTCCCCGGGTCGACCCCGGTGTGTGGCGTTTTCTTTTTCCATTATACGAACGTATGCAGATATCACCCACGTTCGTCCTGGAAAAAAACCCGCCACACACCGGGGTCGACCCGGGGAAGCTAAACGAACGCACCCATCCATAGACAAGTGTCTTTTTTTTAACGGTGGTGTTACAGGGCGCCACCAATGATTAGATTTGTCCAGTTGGTACACGCAACCAACCTGGCCGGACACACACAGGCATTGGACACACAGCATCAAAATAGACATAACTAATCTTTCAGACACACAATTATTATGTAAATGAGAATACTTAAATACACTGCATCAAGCTGAAATTTCAATAAATAATTACTTTGCACTTTCTGACAGCACTAATGTGGCCTGTTGTGACTTACACATCTTTTTTTTTTTAAGTGTAGGGCCTACGCACGGGTAGCAAATTAATTCCAAAGGGACCAACAGATCACAGAACTGTAGACCATTGACTCTCAACAGTATCCCATCAAGAAAGGACAACATACATCAATTGGTTTTTTTAATATAGTTCTGTACAGTTTAATTAACAAACTCTTACTTTACAGTTTAAATGTAATTACGGTATAATTTCTACAATCGATTCACAGCAAAAAACAAAATTTAACATGATAAGGGATAATCCTTGTTTGATTGAATGAGGTATTAAAATAAACAGTAGAACTACAACTGCAGGATCTTAAGGATACATCTCAGGAAGTTGACACTCCCAAACAGAATGGATGATCGGGGGGGGGGGGGGGGGGGGGGGTGAATAACTTGTATTACTAACGGTGTAAAAAAATTACTGGTTGAAATGAATGAACTCTCAGGTTTGAACAATGAAAGGCCATTTCAATATAAGTGGAACTTGATCTCATTCTTTATTCCAGGTCTTAATTATGTATAATCTACAAGGCAAAGAGCACTAAACATTGCATCACTTAGGGGAGCAAGACTTCTTCAATGCATTTGTTCCATACCAACATGACACGTTGTTCCACACCAATGCTTAAGACCTATACCTAGAATTAATGTTATTGACACCACACTGAAACTCAGCTTGTCATTCATAATGATCATCTTGAGACACAGTTTAAATGCAGCCACTTATGTTAAAAGAAAATATTCAGCAACTTTTAATGGCACATCTTCAATAGACTGCGAATCATGTTGGTTACGGTGGGATTCTTACAAAACAAAAAGGTAATACTATGATAACAACAATCGCCAAAATATATTACCCACAAGGATAAACAGAAAACACTGCTTTATCCTAGGCCAACATGCTAATAACTTTTGTTTCTACATAACAAGCTCACATAACTTGCTTAGAGAACTAATACAGATTGTAAAACTTAAAGATGTAAAATTAATGGGTTGAGGTTAAAGCAGAGTCGAGCATTTTCAACAGAGGCAGACAATTTATACACATCACAGTATGTATTTACTATACATACTGCATTCTTAAGGAAAATAAAGAGGCATCTGTTAACAACATAAATGATCCAAATTCAATGGTGATGACCGTAAATGCCAAGTATATAAGTGTCTGTAGATAATACACCAACAGACTACGCCAACTACTATCATTTTTCTTGTACCACATTTATATGTACCTTAAGTCTCACTAACTTTTCATCATTTAAGATTTTGCAAATCATCAGTTTTGTATGATGCCTTATGTTTTAGTTATAAGGCAAAGTATGAACTACACAACAACACATTATCCATAAAGGCTAATACAAGTTCTAACATCCAGTATTAACATTGGCTATTCATAGAGTTGCCTGCAACCTAATACAAAAAAACATTTTTTTTTTTTTAAGTTTTCATTTTAATTACATTTTATACAGGGGAGCATTTCATGTCACCATGACATGCTTCATGCGTAATTCAAAATTATATTTCATGTGTACTTTTTTTATATAACTGGCTGGCAGGTCTATACAAAAAAGATGCTCAAATATTCTTATGAGAATATTGTCAACTAAATATTAAACCAAATTTCTGCTAAATAAATCAAACATGTTTGCTTTTGATTTGTAAAAACAACAGCCAGAATGATTGTCACATTTTCAAAATTGATAGTTGCAAACATCTAACCATTGTATACAAAATCTTTAAACATGAAGATCAACATTGAAGTTTCCGTAATCAAATAACCGAGTACAAATATTCAAGTCAGATGTCGCATAAGTTTAATTCAATTCAATAAAACGTTTATCCATACTCTTGATAAGTTGATAGATTGGTCATAGCACTGATTTGAATGTCAATAATAATAGTTCCTAATTTAAAGGCAGTGCACACTATTGGTAATTACTCAAAATAATTATTAGCCTTAAACCTTACATGGTAATGAGTAATGGGGAGAGGTTGATAGTATAAAACATTGAGAGAAACGGCTCCTTCTGGAGTGACATAGTTTTTAAGAAAGAAGTAATTTTCCAGGAATTTGATTTTGAGACCTCAAGTTTAGAATTTGAGGTCTGGAAATCAAGCATCTGAAAGCACACAACCTCGTGTGATCAGGGTGTTTTTTCTTTCATTATTATCTCGCAACTTCGATGACCAATTGAGCTCAAACTTTCACAGGTTTGGTACTTTATGCATATGTTGAGACACCAAGTGAGAAGACTTGTCTTTGACAATTACCAACAGTGTCTACTGTCTTAAAGACTGGTAGCAGGATGAAGCATTAGTCGCTTTCTGATTCAACTTTCTTTTGTTGAGAAAAGATAAATCATTTAATATTTAGGATTACAACTTCCATTAGAGCATGTATGATTTCAAAGTAAAAAATAACAACAACAAATCTGCACAGCAACTAAGTAACAGTTTCATTTCCATATGAAGAGAGATACTCACATTAAAAATCTACCTCGTTAATTTCTGACATATCTGGAATAGTAATAAGTAAAATCTAATCTGCCAAATTGATGAATTTACTAAAATATACATAACTGAGTACTGCTTTATTGCTAACTAGGATTCCTACATTAAATCAGCAGAGAGGGTACCAACATATAGGGAAGCCATGTTGTTTCTTTGTAACCTTAAGATGGGGATGTGAAGAAAAGAGAAGAAATAAAATCACTACAATCCAAATGCTCAATGAAACTTCACAACAACGGCAGATGTGCTATCTAATCTCATCATAAAGAAAACGTCTTGACGTGACAAACCAGCACACATTAATGGAAGGAAGTCCCTTCAAGGAAGCCATAATTTTCATTTCACAGTCCTGTAAACAATGACAAATAAAAAGAACCAATTCATTGTTAGAATTGTAACTCTGTTGATGCCACAGCAGATGTAAATATAAAATACTTAACACTGCATAATAATAATACATTTGTATAACGATTCAACAAAAAAGAGAAAGATTGTAACATTGGGAGCCAAGGCAGAGGATAGTGGTAAACTCTCTTGCCAAACTGGCCTTTACAACAAAATTGAACCAGAGACTGTGGGAACTAACTCCACAGTATGAGGTATGGTACTTTGATGAATCAGTGGTATCAGTGAGGATGGGTTCCTTCTGCCAGGCAGTAAAATCTAGTCAAGCCAAACTAACAGACATTTGAACTTATTCAAATGATTAGAATGTATGAAAAAAAGAATGCAGGGTTATTAAATATGTTCAGCACGCTGGTTCTTTTTGGCATCAACCATATGGTGGACGAAGGAACAAATGTTAAATATTAAAGGAACATGACAGAATTGGTTTTGCTAACAAAACAGTTGCTGGCAGTGTAAGCGCTTTATGTAATCCACCACACACATAAACTGACAAACCTGTAGAAGTTTGAGATCGCACGGCCATCTGGGTCACGAGAAAATAGTGAAAAACCGATTACACATTTTGCATGACATCGATGCAAACAAAAAATAAATAAAATGCCCACTGAGCAATAAACTCCAAACGGAAAATTAGATTTTTATTTATCATCAAATATAACATTTCAGCCTGAAATATTTTAAGAGATGTTTTCTACTATCATCATGTTTTATGTAAATCTGTGATCTTCATGATTTGTTTTCCTACCCATTCTGTATTGTTCCTTTTACACGAGTGTTCACCCTTGATGTATTATTACTTACTTATTCACAATCTGTACAATCATCTCCAGATATGACTACTCCTTACTATTTCCTCATACAGTAGCCTCCTCCCCTTCCCAAGGAGGCTTATCTGGCTTAGGTTGCGCACACCTTGCAGCAAGATCAGCATACGTCCCTCCTTGAAGGAGACATACCAGGACTACTGTCATATTGTCACATCCAAGACCGCCCATCTGACAATCTGGTGCCAGACACCTTGTCATCAGATCCTCACAAATCTAAAGTTAGTACAAGAGTCGAGATGACATGTGTCATGTATTAATTGGCACTGGACACACCTTTGATAAGGGAATCAATGTGACACTTTTTGGTCAAAAGGTAAAATAAATGCACAAATTATAATTATTCAATGATTTCTTTCAACACAACACCCCTCCAGCTTTGAAATGGTTAGGCCCTCGGGTAAACAACTCCTTATAAGGAGATGCTGTGCGCGTCGCGCGAATCTGAGTATCGCGTGATGTTGCATAACTGTTTAAGCCATTGCAAGCGCGCGTCACACCCATGTTATAACATTTTTTAATGGTGTTATATCATCCATTCAAAAAACACCTCATGATGCCCTCTCGACAAATCAGAATGGATAAACTGTCTTAGGTATTTATGAATAATTGTTCAAAGTCTCTCTTTGTGTATCCCAACATTATGCATTACCTTTCATGTGAACATTTGGACTCAAATTGTCATCAAAACACCTTGTTGCACAACTTTCAAGCTTCAGGCCCAAAGTCTGTCAATATTGGAGTGAGAAATTACCTCTTTCTAAAAAACTAAATTACTGCAGATGGAGCCATTTCTCACAATGTTTTATACTATCGACAGCTCTCTATTGCTCGTTACCAAGTTAGTTATTACCAATAGTGTCCAGTGCCTTTAAATCACAAAATATTTTACCCTTTCACAAGATTCTCACAATATCTAAGGTTAGTAAAAGAGATGACAGGTGACATGTATCAATGGGACTTCTCATTATTTAAAGGCAGTGTACACTATTGGTAATTGCCAAAGACGAGCCTTCACAGTTGGTGTTTCTCAACATATGCATAAAATAACAAACCTGTGAAAATTTGAGCTCAATCGGTCATCGAACTTGCGAGATAAGAATGAAAGAAAAACCACCCTTGTCACACGAAGTTGTGTGCGTTTAGATGGTTGATTTCGAGACCTCAAGTTCTAAATTTGAGGTCTTGAAATCAAATTTGTGGAAAATTACTTCTTTTTCTAAAACTATGGCACTTCAGAGGGAGCCGTTTATCACAATGTTTTATACCATCAACCTCTCCCCATTACTCGTCACCAAGTAAGGTTTTATGCCAATAATTATTTTGAGTAATTACCAATAGTGTCCACTGCCTTTAACTCAAAGAGGGATGTAAAATTTTCAAATCTAAATTTAGAACCAAGAATTCTTTCATAACCAAACATCAATCAAAATATTGTCTTGAGAAATTCACTTTCCAGAGTCCTGCCCTGTAAACTATTTTTTGCATTTAAAACCATAGATCATTTTGGTTGGTAAACAGTTTGCAACAGCCAACACTATTTTCTCCTTTTTATATCCAATACATGAAGCTGATAAGTAACCGCATACTCCACGTTTGGTTTTTAGCGTAACAGTGAGAGTGTAACCTTCCTACCTTCTCTGGGTCCATCTTGCTTGCTACTCTTGTCCTGATGAAATCTACTACTTCCTGATTGGTCAGTACATCCCAGATCCCATCGCATGCCAGAACCAGAAACTCATGCTCAGACAAAATGTTATTGACTGTCACATCTGGTAGTGCTACAAATTAGAATAACATAACAATTAAAAGGTAGTGTTTCAGAAAGCACAAAAAATGAAACTCATAAAAATAAAAATAAATCATTTCACTATCAAAGAACTGTAAATTCAAGTTCCCTGAATACCTCAGCGCTACCTCATAATCTCTGCCCTTTAACCAACTGATCATAAACAGCTCTAGCTATGTCTTTATCGACCATTCAATACCACGTAACATGGTCATGTTACCACCTTTCAACAAATAGGAGGCCTGATACTTCAGGGAGGCATTGGAGGCGGTTGCCTCCATGCCCCCGGTCATTGCCTTGGTGCCCTTGAAATGCTCCAGCAGAAATTTACAAATTCCTCAAAGGGTGCCCTTGCCCTCTCAAAAATGAAGCACACAGGCCTGACTGAAAAGCTGTTTGGGTGTTTATGAATACAACTTGGACAACAGTACAGCTCCAAATATTGCACTTCATCCCGCAGGTTTGACCTTCCAATGCACTTACCTATTACAATCTGTTCCTCAGCTGGTTTACTTTCATTCCTCTTGAAGACAAAATCTCCCAATGCTCTGGAAAGTGCCAGATTGCCTGCACAAAATACACCAAAAGCAAACTTATCAGAAACAACAGCAACATGGCAGGCATAATAAATTTTAGCCAAAAAGTATAATTATTTTATGGTTGAGTCAACGGAGTGTGGGTTTAAATCCTGTTCATAACACCTGAATTATTGGACAAGACACTTATCTATGATTACTTCTCATTGGTAGAGATTGTTGATGTGAAAGAAAATGACTGAAGATCTGGGTTTTTTTCCGAAGGACACAATCATGTGATGTGCAAAACATACGACTGTTTCACTAACTAGGTGATACACGCATGAAATAGCTTATGCGCTAGCATTTTCAGCCTCGTTCGAAAATACGTTTGTGGTTTTATATTACTTGGGACTTGTCCTGCTTGAGACAGGTTTTGTGAAAATCTAGGATCGATCCTTAAAGTTAGGAAGAGTTTTGTGAAATAGACCCCTGGACGGTGAGTGACGATGCTAAACTCACCATTGACTCTGTTAAATTCTACCCAGCCTCCAGCTGCTATGATTCTCTTGGTCTCCTCTTCATTGCCTGGTTTGTGATCATAAGAGAGAGGTTGTGCATGACCACTCACACTGGAAACTGCTCTTGAGTCTCCAACATTACCCTGTATCAATACAGAGATATAATATGACAGACGCAAATGTCACATCAAAAACACAGTTTCACATCACAAACAACACCACATTGGGTGCTCAAATGTATCTCGTTACAATTAAAGGAGCGTCTTTAGTTTCAACATCCAACACAAAGTCTTTTTCTAATGGAAGAGATTTGATTGTAATCTTTGCACATTTAAAAAACACTAAAAAGAAATATTTCATCAAAAGTCGATCTTGTTCCTCCTGAACATGTTTCCTATTTGTCTTGCCCTTTAAGAGAAAAACACACCACCTTTCACATTGTAAATCATTCCAATTTATTTAGCTTTTAGTGCAAAATTTAATAACAAGGTATTCAGTCATGTTGTAACACATCAGTTGTTAATGTCTCCAGACATCTTTAAGTTATCAGCCATAAGATTGGATTTCCAGAGTCTGATAATTTGAGCTGCAGAATATTCCACTCTGCTGTGCACATCTTTGCCTCTAGCACTATCCACATTATCAATGCTAAACCCTGTAGTATAACGCTACATTATAGATACAAGATCCATCCATGTCAGTGCTGACAGGCCATGATCCATTTAGTAAGCGCGTAAACTGGTAATATCAGTTAACCCTAACACACTTAAATATATGGACCAAGTCTATGTTTAGAAACATCACAGGTTCTCTACCCTGGAAGTATGTGTGAGTGATTATTTTGAGTTTCAAATGCTTTCTTTATGAGGGTATTAACTTACGCAGTACATCTTGTTGTCTTTAATGACTACGATCAGTGCAGTAGTACCTGCTAGTTCATCTTTCATTGACTCATCTGTATAGAATTAAAAACAAATGAGCTATTACTGTACCCCAATATATACTATATGGTTATTAATTGGTGATAGGAAGGAAAACTTTATACTAAGATTAAAAATATGATGGGAACAAATTCAATATGTTTATTCCATTTGACAATGAGAAATATGAATGCAGTATCTGATATGGATAAAATAAACTTTGGACTAGAAATCAAATTGATTGATAATCAACATCAACAATTTTGTACAGAAAATATCTTTTTTACAGTGCTAAAGTGATATTACCACAGTCCAAAATTTGAGAGTCTTTTTAAAAGGAGACATATTCTTAGAAAAAGCTCCTCCCTACTCAAGATACTAGTTTTAATCCAATCCTCCAACTTGGAGCCGTGCAGTTAGCTACATCTTAGCCTCATGACAGAGACTATTAATTAAATTCAAACACTCAGATTATTCAAGTGCACTAAGTAGATTACAAATGATGTGGATTGCACACAAATAAATGTTAAATTACAAAATTTAAAATGTTTATTACAAAATCGTTCCTGTTGCACCCTGAAATAGGGCATGAATATTATTACTACAATTGAGAGATAAGTGCTTATCATGCTGATTCACCATATGGAATATTAATTGCCAGTGGATAGTTAACATGATATTGGCCTAGATGTTATTGTCTTTGTGTGTGCGTGTGCGTGTGTGCGTGGGTAGGTATCCACATTCAAACCGGGGACCTATAACAAAAGGGACAATGGGTCCACGGTTGCTATCCCATGATAATTTGGAAACTTAAATGATGATTTGTGATGTCTGCTATAAATTCTTACCACTCAGCATATCTTCATCCAATAAGAGGAAGGATTTCTTGATACCGTCAATTATATCTCCTTTCTTGTAAGACATCTGATTGGTCATCTTTGTATGGAGATGCTGCCCAGCATACTGAGCCACTTTAGCCCCTTAATATGGAAACAAATATCAAAGTTAAAATACTTTAAAAAGTACTGTAAGTAAACATGTAGATTAATATTACAATGTTTGTATTGTACGAAATGTATCTTGAGTCAAAATGCAGGCTTAGTGGCACTGGATACTATTGGTAATTGCTCAAAATAATTGTTAGCACAAAAACTTACTTGTTAGCGATGAATGGAGAGATAAAACATTGTAAGAATCGGCTCCCTCTGAAGTAACGTCCTTTCCGAGAAAGAAGTTATTTCTCACTAAAATAATTTTATTTGAATTAAATTTTGTGACATCAGAATTTGATTTTGAGGTCTCGCACTCAAGCATCTGAAAGCACACAACTGCGTGTGACAAGATGTTTTCTCTTCCATTTTTATCTCGCAACTTCGACAACCAAACAAGTTCAAATTTTCACACATTTGTTATTTTGTGCATTATGTTGAGATACGACCAAGTGAGAAGACAGGTCTATGACAATTACCAAAGGTGTCCAGTGTCTTAAACAGTCTAAAGGTATCACATTATACAGTAAAGACCTAATTAGTAAATTTTTTAATACTAGTTGCCGTTCAATTCTAAAATAAACAAATTTAAAATTCTGATGGCCTGTTTACACTACTTGGGTCAACACAAAGTGTTAATTTTACTCAGTGGTAATTTCCTATGACAGAGATTCAACAAATTATGAATTACAGAATCATTATGTCATACGATGACTAGGTAATAACAAACTGGTCATGGTGAACAAGCAATACATGTAGCTAATTTTATTATGTTAAATTCTGTATCTATATTACACCTTTCACGATGCACTGCATTCACAATGGAACATGCTGTACTATGTATCATTAATATGTAGGAAACTGCCATTTAATTCAAAACATCGAAATAAATTATTGATCCATGTGTATCTTCCATAACTTGATATCATTTATCTAATAAAGATTTATGACTGACTATGGAATAAATTCAGTACATGTGCAAATTACTTAAATGCCTCATCATAAGAAAAGAAAACTATATTGATTGTGAGAAAATAAACAAATAGAGAAAGAGCAAACAGTAATTTAAAACAATGAGCTACTTGATGATGCCATGTAGACGATGTGACCTATGTTTACATTAAAACCACCCTCTGTTGACAAAACACTGTATACATCATGTTTCTCCGGGCAAAAAGACACGTAGTCACGGTAAGATTGCATACACTTTCTAGCTGGCTGCCTAAACACAAAGGTTTTGCCCAGCGGTATGCGCGCGAATCATGTTATGGTTTTTGAGTGACGTCAGTGGTCACATCATCTATAGAGAGGGTAAGCTGTGCCAGACAAGGCTAACCTTCAGAAGGACACACAAGGATCTTCCTTGGTTAGCCTGGTTTTTACAAAAATGATGCAGGCGAAGGGCTTGTGTAAAATGCAATTTGACACACAATAGTAATACAGTGGTTTAACAGATATTATTAAACCGCTGTTAACAGTATACACATAGTATTTGTTTTTTTGAACTGCCTCTAGCCACCATGCTAGCTCCGTGGTATAGGAGTGGCTAAATTCATCTACTCTGGCAATGCAAAGGTCTTGGGTTCGACTTCCACCGAAGTAATTTGCCTGTGGATTTTTTTCAAAGATTTGGGGAAGTACAGAGTGTGCAGTGCTTTTAAACATCTGTGTACGGTTAATACAGTAGATGAAATAGAAGGAATAATTTGCAGCGGTAACATCATGTAACAGAAAAACAATCCAATCCAAGTCATTGAGGTATGTATTACCAGCAGCCTATGGGTATTGACACAATCTGAAATGAGACACAACAGCAGCGTGATTGTTTTGACACACAATATGGTGTAAGATTACAACTTACCACCATGTCCATCATAGACAGCAAAGAAAGCTGCATCTCTGTCTTCATCTACAGTCAGCTTGGTGGTATGGGCATCTTCCATATCTATAGTTCAAACTCAGTTAAGAAATATCCTTAGTACATGTACATGGCAAAGGCAATTGTTTTTATTGACAGAGGGAACCTTTAGGTTATAGGAAAAATTACATATCCCCCCTCAGTCTTGCCTATCTCTTGTGTATGTAATTTGAATGATTTTGTGGAGAGAGAGATAAAAAAATAATAATAATAATAATAATAATAATAATAATAATAATAATAATAATAATAATAATAATAATAATAATAATAATAATAATAATAATAATAATAATAATAATAATAATTCAGTTTAAAAATTAATGTTAATTGGTGAAAGTGAAGTTGACTATTATGAATATATGCACACGAATCAATTTGTATAATAAAAAAAAAACATATACCACTTTACAATACACTTAATAAAACGCAACTAGTTTAGAGGATTTTGTTCACATGTTTAAAGTCAATTAGGAAACTTGATCGGATTAAAATTAAGCATACCAGGTTTATTAACGCTATATTTAATCATTGCTGTATGGTACACTGCACCTAGTACAATGAATGTAGACTACTCTTTAATCAGCATTAGAATCAATACATCAACTCATGCTGTAATAATAATAGCACAATCCACATTGATGATATGCATGCTTAAATAAGGATAATAATAATAATAACAATAATAAATACAAAAACAAAAGAACTCGGTCAAATGACTAACCAAATCTCAAGTAAAACATTAAAGGGTCTATGTACTTTTTTTTAACAAAAAACACAATGTCCACAGATTTACATTAAACTTACACAGTTCGAAAATTATGATAGTAGAAAGCTTCCCTTTAAATTTTACTAACTGAGGTGCTGCAGTTTTTACGAAATGAGTGAAACAAATTATTTTCGTCTCAGTTTTAGCATGTAAAAACAGATTAACCAGTTATGCTATGGTTTTGGTATAATATCATAACTGGTTAATGGGATTTTACATGTGAAAATTATTTTGTGACTTGTTTTACTCATTTCTCAAAAACTACACAACCTCAGCTAGTAATATTTGAAGGGAAGCTTTTCACTATCATTATCTTCAAACCCTGTAAGTTTAATGTAAATCTGTGGACATTTTGAAAAAGTACCCGAATCCTTTAATACAAAATTGTGCACATCTCATACACATTCCTGTTCTCATGTGAAATTCAGTTTTTAAAATTAAGTTTTTAACTGCCAGTCATGTTTTTTAATAAACCTTATTGAATTGAATTGAAATAGCCTGTACATACATACAAGTATGCGTACTTGTATCTTCAGGCACTTTATATTATAATCAAAATAAATTAAAATCGTCTTGCTTAAGTTTGTAGCTAATATCTAACAGTCAACAATCAATGCTTCTTGCCAATTTACATAGTACTCTCTTGTACACTACACATACAATCCCGTACACAAAAAATAACAAATTAAACTGAATATGCTTGTTTTAAATCATGCATATTCTTAATTTGAAAAATATTTCAAAAGGTCTACCTCTTTTCTTAATGACATGAATATTTTACATTATTTACAGCTAAGAAACACCCAAGATGAATGATACAGAACAATGTGTCTGCAAAGATTGACTACTTTACCATAGTCTTGTTTCTATTCAGTTAATCAACACAATCATTCATCTCTATTTTGTCTTGCTAATGTTTTGACTTGTAGTATTGTCGTTAACAATCAGACAATGAGTATTTTTGAGCTTCCACTTTATCATCATTTACATCCCTTTGGTGAATCTGTTATTAAGTTGATTTTGGAATTGGAAAATACTTAGCAGATGTAGACTTTAAATTCAATTGTCCAAGCTAAACCAGTGCAACAGACAGCTAACTTAATGTTTGCATATGACAAAAGGAAAAGAGAAAGTAATCCCATAGATTTGATCCGCAGTTCAACAAGTTCATGATTGGGATAATGTCAAGAATGAACTAACTGTGGGGACTGTGATCTAGAGGTTGTTGAATGACTGACAGCAAACAACTCATGAAATCCTGAGATTGTCTGTTCAGGCTGGACCAACTAACTTGACATCATGGCGTCGATAGTATAAGGGGAATGACTTAAGGGGGTTACAAAACAGAGAGATGAGAATTCATCAATACATACATAGGCCTATATTTGATTAGTATGCATTGTCTGTTATGAATCTAATATTGATACAATAGATAATGAAAGAAACAGTACTAGATTGGAGTAGTTGAATATCATGCTACATGTAAGTGTCTTCAAATGAAACAACAAGAGTGAAAACTGTGAACCATGTAATATGGAGTTTCGTTTTTGGTGTCGTTTTTGTTATTGCTTGTTGGGATGTTGTCCGTTTGTTTGTTTGCTTGGTTGCTTGTTGTTTGTTTGTTCTTGATATGCTTTGGTGTTTGGAGGGGTTTTTTTTTTGGGGGGGGGACACACATTACCATGAATCAGTAGCCAGTCAATTAAAAAAAAACATGAACAAAAAACCAATGAACCAGTTTGGTTGAACATCACTTTAAAATAAACTGAACCTTGGAACACTGCACAAACACAGTTTGTTTCAAGGTCCAGTAATACACAAATCTTTCCTTTTTTATAGATAAATTGATTTCCTGGAGACTAATACTGGTTTTAATCGACACTCAATTCTAGACTATGTACATCATGTCCTAGTACACAGGTAATTGAATACAAGGGGGAAAATGGACACATCCTAATTTGTGAACAACGGGATTGAACCCTGCAGATGTGCTCCTGTTTATGGAACTACACACCGTTGTGTTCTGCCTATTTATGAACACACTCAAGGTGATCTTGGATACAATCCCAGTGCATAGTCCAGGTGCATGTAAATTTAATTGCATTCACCTTTTAGAAAATAAATGTGTTGATTATGTCAGACCATGGTCAGACACATGCTGATGAATATCTTGCAGTTTACAACAGAGGTAGTTCTTGCATTATTTTTAGAGGAGCTTGCTTGTTTATATAATGCCCTGCAATGATTTGTGACACTCCTCATTCCCACCAGTGTGTCTAGCTTCAGGACATTGATTACTGTTAATGGGGTAATGCCATTAATCAGGAAATAGAGAAACATTTAGTAAGAAACCAAAGCGTTAGTAAGTACAGTAAGCATGCAGGATAAGCAACTCCAGTTGAGACTTGAGAGATAGGATTTTTATCAGTCCGTCACTGATGGGATGGAATTACAGAAGGGTCAGAGCCAGGATGGCCTTAAGTGAAAGGAATCACATTTCTTTATGGATCGTGAACTCTCTTCAAGTACTAGCTGTACATGTTTATACAGTTCCTTCTCAATGCTTAAAAGCATGCACCATCAAATGTTCACGTTGCACCCATTTTGAAAGCAAAACATTACTTTGAAGTGAACAAAATTTATGCGGAAATATATTGGCGCTTCGATCGTACAAGGCAAAAATAATGAGAACCCAACACGCATATAGACATGTTTACAAGTGTTCAGCAGTCAAGTGGAAATACAAGAAGAGATAGAGAGGGAGAAAAAGCAAGCGGTAAAAAAATGATTAAAAACAGGGGGAGGGGGGTGGATGGAAGAGGCTGATTTGACCACAAGAGGTTGAAAACACAAAGGACAAAATCAAAGGTGGGAAGTAGAAGACAAAGTAAACAATCAGTAAATAAGGCCTAGGCCTATCGTTTGATTCGTTACTGAAAATTCTTCCTGGAGTATAACATTGTGTAGTTGCAGTTTTTGGTGCATTAGTTATTTTTATAATCACCACAGTGGGTACATTATCACGGTACATTTGTAGTGAAACAGTAGTGACACGAAGGACGTATACAGTACACTCTATATTACATGAGTCACCTTCATTACCCTGGATTTCATCAAATTATATTCAAGTGCATACACATAACACTACGTTATGCATCTGTGTGTAATATCTCTATCTACACGTGTGAAACATATTCAATTCATGAGTACAAACAGTTTTGTATCATGGAGGAAGGAACACTTATTAATTTGTGTGCATTAACCACAAATGACCACAAACATTAACAATGCTCGATTTCTGATTTGTGTCTTTGAGCATAATGCATTGTGTAGGCTAAAAGCTTTGTGTCGATAATTGGGCATATTCGACATTACATGTAATTTGTAATTGTTTTAAAACAAACTAAAGGGAAACTTTATTATCTGAGTGAATGTAGAAAATGTGTCACTGCATTTGAGCAAGCAAAAAGAAAAGAAAATTGCATTCCCTTGCCCAAAATGTTTCATTAAAAATTCTGGATTATAATTTTGCATGTTTTCTGCCATGTCTGAGGATCTGCTTTATTCACAGAAAATAAATCCGTTTCAATTTGACTTTTATCAATATCAGGCATGATATTTGGTCCTTCGAAAAAGTAGGACAATTTTATCAAGTACAAAAGCCGACCTACATGGGCACAAGGTGTGGGCTTTCAATAGACATTTCAGGCTATTAATCACAATTTTCCTGATTTTTTTTCCAAGGGCAAAATAAACCCTTAATCAAACTAAAGTAGGAAGAACATCATGCCTCCAATAATAGGCCTATAGTCTTTCACATCTTTCTGCTTTAAGAACAAAGTGATATTAATCTTTAGTTCAATATTTAAAACAATGGAAACCCTTCCACCTCACGTAGGTTTTCATCATTGTCGTTGATAAACTAAACATGCCGTTTCCCAACACGATACATGTGTTAGTAATTGTTGTAACTCAGACAATTACAATTCTGTAAAAGGACGGCATGAAGAACGCCAGAAAAAAAATTACAAAATGTTTATTATCTTTCAAAACATGCAAGAAACCTGAGAAAATGTCAATTCCATTAGGATTGTATTGCTGAAAGGTTTTTGTGCAAGAACACCATGTGGTTACTATGAAAATAATCTCCCGAGTCCATCAGAGTTTACAGGGAATAAAATCATTCTCTGAATTCTACAGGAATATTTTCTCCTCGTACTCTCTGACCAGCTGCTTGCAATTATTGTTTATGTTCAACACATGGCTCATATGGTTGAGGCTATGTTTAGAAGCTTAGAACGTCACCATGCTTCAAAAAAGAGCTTGGAAATTGGATCTGGTCATATAAAACAAAACGTGACTAAAAAGTAACAACTGTTTATGTTACCTTAAAAAATATGGTTAATATGATACATAATCTTATGACTGTTATGAGCAGGAAATGCAAGGTCAAAAGTCCAGTGGTTTACTTACTGAAAAAATTATATCTAAGTTTCACTGAAAATATGGATCCAAATATCTGTTAAAAATACCAGCAGAGTCATCATTTCTATATTAAATAAGACAAGTTTATTCTGTCTTGTACTCAGACCTCTTTATCAAAATAAGCCAAAAAGTTTGTAAGGACACATGAAATTAATTGTCTTAAATGAATAACAGGCATTTATTAGAGAATACATAATGTCCCATCTTACAAGCACAAGCACACCATGTTTTTGTTTACAATCTTGAAGATCATAAAAACATGGTGCCCTTCAATTTTACCAACCAATTTTTGAAGTTTCATTATTCAGACCAAGCCAAGGAACTAAGATTTGGCAGGTGAAAGTAAACGTAGTCCCTGTGGTGGTTGGAGCATTTGGTACCATTAGGAAAGCATTGGGGAAACATCTACATGAAAACGAGACAAGTGTATGGGTAGATCTGTTACATAAGGTGGCGCTTTTGGGGAACAGAGAGGATAGGATCCTACGAAAGACCCTTGAGATCTTAAGCTACGGGACGTAGCCCGTCTCAAGGAGTTACCGGCACAAAGGAATATGTTATATTTCTATTGCATGCTGTGATAAGATGAAATAGTAACTTGAATTTACTTCATTTTGCTTTCACTTATAAATACACAAATAATATCCTTTTTCCTAACTGTGTCTAGGAGATAAGGAGGCAGTGGTCTTTAAGAATGTTATTAAGAATTGCTTCAAAGGATACTGATTCTCCATCCTTGCATACAAGATGACCCAACCTTGAACATGTGGTTCTCACATGCTGATGTCTCCTTGGCTGTTACGGGCTCCGATAATGTCTGCCCCATCCCAACAATCTATTGGACAAATAACATAGTGAACAATTAGCTCAGATACATAAATTTGTTCAACTAATACACTGACTAATATCTAAACAAATATTATACGCAATAAAAAATAAAGACTTGAAACCAACAATTCTGTTGGAGATCAATAACAGAGTGAGACAACCTTTAGCAAAGCTTCACCCCCTCTTCAATAGTCTTGGCCCAAGACGTCAGAAATCATTGGATTACAGGCCTTCAACTTTGTTCTTGAAGGGGGCACATCATGTCCCTATAAGGGGCACTTCTATGAGTAAATGTAATTTTGTACAGGAATCTTGCACAGGGCACCACGGCAATTGCTGTGGGTGGCAGGGGTCATTACGAGACCTGGGATTGGGTTTGTACCCTTGCAATGATTCGTAATTGTATAACCTCTTACGGCATGGTTTAACCAACTTGACAAGCTCTCTAACTTCTTGGGAATCCTTCAGCATTTGGTTATCTTTGTCTTTGTTTTTTATCGCTAACCCTTCCCAGGGAACCCATAAGCACAAGAGCTCAGAGATACTTTTGTATGTAAACTTACATAAATTATTACTACGGTACACATGTATTACCAATAATGACCCTAAGGCACATCATAATTTGTGCAAGTTAACTTCTGCGATCACACATTGATTAGTTTCCTAGTCTTTGGCCAAGACAACTTCTTATTAGAAAATATTGCCATTACTGTGTGGGCCTGACTCATTATTGTCTTTATCATTATCAATTTTAGTTCTTCTATCAGGCTCTCATCTT
This sequence comes from Asterias rubens, assembly GCF_902459465.1. NCBI lineage: Eukaryota > Metazoa > Echinodermata > Asteroidea > Forcipulatida > Asteriidae > Asterias > Asterias rubens. The sequence goes on from NW_022985693.1 coordinate 1,471,189, forward strand.
AATAACCAATTTGAGAAACTGCCTGTAAATTGCATAAATTGATGATGATGATGATCAAAATTAAGAGTTTCATTGTATGAAGGCACTACGTACACATAATTTATTTTGTAGAATAATTGTCCATGCAAGGAAGTGTCACTACTCTAATTATTCTGTGCCATAAAGCTGATAACATTACAAAGCCTGTGAAAGGAAAATAAATTATGCAGTTATTAATTATGGCATTACAATAGATGTAAAATTTGCATCGGGGATAAAGAATATTAATTTTTGTTTTTTTACCCATACACCGATGTGTGTGTTGGCACATACACCGATGTGTGTGTTAGCACATACACCGATGTGTGTGTTAGCACATACACCGATGTGTGTGTTAGCACATACACCGATGTGTGTGTTAGCACATACACCGATGTGTGTGTTAGCACATACACCGATGTGTGTGTTAGCACTGAGTGTATACTCAGTATTTCTCCAAGTCCTGTAAAAACATATCACGGGCATGTTACTCGGGTGGGATTCGAACCCACGACCCTTGCAATTCTAGAGCAGTGTCCTACCAACCAGACCACCGAGGCCGCCCGGCAGCTAGAGGAAGTTCGAATCCTATGTTCCGGCAGCGGGCACCGCAACAACACAATAGATGTTAAATTATGGCATTAAAAGTAGCCCGTGTTAGATATTGCAGACCTTGCATCTTCACTATGTCATATGTTTGTAACTGCTGCAATGGGAAAACTCTTGGGCAATGTCCCAAGATTTATGAACAGATGGCTTTTCAAAGTGAAGTAATAATCATTACAGACCTCAAAAAAAAGGTTCCAATCACCCTGTCAAATGGCAAGTTAGTAATTGTCAGGCCATAATAGGAAAGTACTGTGACACTGGAATGCAATTGCAATGCACATCATGTACTCGAGGATCCTGCTTTTCAATTAAAAACAGCTATCTTCAAACCAATCCAATAACCACTGTTTAACACATGCAAAGCACTTCAACAGTCAAATATGCTGGTCACATAACACTCATAATTGGATGTCAAAGAAAGATGTGTGTGAAAAAAGGACACTATTTTGACAAAGAAAAACCTACATTCTACATTACATCATCTACAGCACGTGTGCATACATATTCTACATTACATTAGCTAGAGCACTATGTGTATATAATGTACAATACATTCTACATGTACATTGTACATTCCATTCATCTCCAGCACGAATGCGTATTCTACATTACAACAGATCTACAGCATGTGTGCGTACGTACATCCTAAATCATCTACAGCACGTATGCGTACGTTCTACATGATCTAAGTACAGAATGAAAGAGGCAAACTTGACTCAGTTCCTATCCACCCTGCAGTGTACATTGCAAACTGTACCATGTATCATATTGCAGCAATAGAGAGGACTATGTGAACATTGGGAAGATTCGCTGTCAGTTTTTTAATAAGTTTGGCATCTGTTATGATTTTCATGCATGCGTGGAATGCTCAAGTGCAGATCTATTCCTGTTTGATATGTGTACACATTACAAAATGTACAATTGTACATGTAATTTGCAGTCTACTAACAAACACAGCGTCGCTACAATAAGTATAGTTTTTGAACAAAAAATTGTTAAAAGCTCTCTTAAGTACAATTTCATCACATAAACAACATTAAAATAAACTAAGATTTTAAAGAATGTAAACTTTTTGTGGAGTATTGTTAATATTTGAAATTAAAAATTTCGTTTAAAACGGTAGTCCATCCATGAACAGCGTTGTATGTTTTATAAGGTTTTAAAACCTTTCCTTTTTCCAAATGTTTAACAAAGTGTAAAACTGCATTGAGGTTTGAAGAAAACCATACGTCTAGTATCTGATATAATACAAGTTTGAATTTTGATACCATATGATCAAACTAAGTTATCAGTTGAACCTCAATCCTGGTGATTTCTATCGAATTACTAAACAAATATTCACTACAAAGGCATCAATCAAGGTATCCAACAAACCCACAAAAGAAACAGAGTAAGACACAATTGCATCAACTTACATCTGTAGTACATCCAATTAAATATTGATTATGCTGATGAATTCTAATATAATGGAGCTCAGCTTCTGTTGCACTAAATCATTTATCGATCATAGATGTTGTTATCTCTGTGTGTGACAGGTCTTTTGATGTCCTGATCAGAGAATCCGACCTTGACTCTAATTCTCCCTGTTGGACCACATGGGCCTACTACACTGATGCTTGCTGTTAAAGGTCATTTATTTGGCTTCTATAATATGTTTATGAATCAGGCATTTAGTAAGTCCCTCTATGGTTTGGTGCAACTTCAATAATCTACACCAGAGGATATATGATTTCTGTACACTATATATTCGTACACATTTTTATATGAACCTTGCATAGCTCCATGGTGTGACCAAATTAAAATTGCATTTTGTGCACGCACACTCGCGGAATATGGACAAATATAAAACTGCAAACTGAGTGAATGTTATCAACAATAAAAGTATGGTAAATGTTCGCCCCACCTCCTTTTCAACAAAATTTGTCCACTTCTAAAAATTGTATGTCTAGAATTTACATGTAGTAAGAAAATGATATGATAATTCCTAAACAATGAATGGAGTTGTGAGCAGCCAGTGTTCGGTTTGACAATATCTATTACCAGAGTAATCTAATTAAATAAGCTATGCTTCCTCCTCCCAGGATACTGATAATACCAGCTGTTAAGAATGAGAAGGTCTCTACTACTGTGCTAGCAGGACTGCAGTGTCCTAATTTTACCTGTCAACTAGCTTACTGTCAACCTACAGTATTGGATGTATTGAGCACAATTTCTTACTCTCATGTTATCTTGTCTGTTATGGTAATTGTTCTGTACTAACAATAGATTGGCTTTGATTACTTTAATGTTCAAATATTAAAAGTAAAAAGAAAAGGTGTCCACAGTGTGTGCATATTTTATATGTTGTAAAAAGTTCAGTTCAATTTATTAAAAATTTACTAGTCAGCTTTAGATGAACTTAATTTATGTTCTGAAATACAATTTTAAAAACAACTTTGGCTTTGTTATTTGACATCTTATAAATAGTTATAATACTATATTATTATAGTGTTCTCTGTATGCATAGAGGTCTAAATTTTCTCCAAAGTCAGTTAGGCCTATTTACATGATGTCTATTTTTCCCTGAAGAGCTAAACGTGCGCAACACTCAGTAGAGTTTGGATTAGGTACTCCACTTACAAGGTTTTAACTCTGTTGTCCTTTTGTTAAAATGTTAAGGTCAGTAACAGTCAGGACAAAGTGCAGACACATTGTGTACACAGCAATTGTAAACTGTAGGCATAAAGCAAATGCTGATAGGTGTACGTGTGAATTTAATATTGAATATCTCCTCTGTTAGCGAACTGACAATTCTGATGGAAGTAATAACTTGATACGTTTCGGTTACCGTACAATGTGTTTAAAAACATACATGTAGAGCTCGTTTACAAACATTTATCAAGCTCTCAAGTTGTGCTCATAATTTGTTGATCCTATAAATTTATACAAATACATTAAATCAAATCATTGGGAAGGGAGGGGGTGTGAGAAAATCAATGTAAAATATCCACACATCTCTTCACAAAACATAGGCCTTTTTTTAAATCCCAATATATGTGACCTTCCTGTCAATTTATCAATAAAGTCTCTAGAATAAAAGTCAAACGTGAGTCAGTAAGGTCAAAACAAATGTCAACAAGACAAAGATGGTTTTAATAAAAGATAAATTTATGAACTTTTCTGTTTTTATACACAGTGTAAAAAATATAATGTACCCAATGTGACATTTCAAGCAGTTCATACATGTACACTGTTAAGAGCTTCAATTTAAAGGCATTCTTATGGATTATACATTGCACAGTACATAGTATAATAATTCCAAAACAGCAGAATATAAATGTTAATCTTTAGGCCGGCCAACAAATATAAATTTGGAAGTACAAAAGGGTAGCTGCCGCAGACATATCAAGAACTTTTGAAAGAGAGCTATCAAATGTTAACAAATGGAAACATTTCCGTATCCTGTAGGATAATCCTACCGCCACTTTTTCATTAAATGTATCTAATCTAATTAACTCAAATGACATATTCTTTTCGGTAAAAATTGAGTGAAAAGTGGCGGTTCTGGTAGGATATGAAAAACAGACCTCTGCTAAGTGGAAAAACAGAGTAGTCCGTAGATAACTTTCCATAAGGGGCCACCACTTTTTCACTAATTTTTACAAAAAGGGATAACTCACTCATTGAGGTAAATTAGATATTTTTTCATATCAAATGAAAAAATGGTGGTGCCATAATGAAACTTTTCCAAAATGAAACCTAAAAAAGCTTATTAGAACCACTTACAGTTACCCAGTCTGACCGATAACGACCATTCATATGACAAATTTAGAATAAAATTAAACTAAAGAGTAGTACAGTGCCCCGTGGCAGTGAGTCCGAAAAAGCTGTGGTTTTGAAAACAGCCAGCCAAGTCCATCAAATCATGATCTCTACATACAACGAACAAGACTACACTACTGTTGGTTTTTATAGACTGAAGAGTGCTAGATAGCATTGTTAGAGGTAGCGCGATGTTGACATTTCCTATTATTTTCTGGCCGCAAACAAAAAAAAGGTTTTTCAAATTGATGTTGCTTCGATCTTACATACTGTCTGAGCTTCAAATTACTCCTGTAGGTCAATAAAGCTCTCTTCTTTCATAATCCTTTTAAAAAGGGACATTTTTGAACTTTTTTTACAAATAAATCGAGTCACCGTTTTCACTAATATTGCCCTCTCTTGACTTCCAATTGAAAAAATACCGCCATCTATTGACAGAGAGAGGTTCAGAAAGATCGTAGTGCTTTTTTCTCTGTCTGAATCGTTGAAGAAAACAGCAGGGTATTCTGTCAAACCTTCAATATATCAGTAAAATCCTTGCCCATTTTAGAGTAAGATAAATTGGGTTTTGCTCCCGCGCGCGCGCGGTCGCGCATGGAATTTACGGAGGTTTTAATTCAACCAAGTTCTCGGTAAAATCTCATTTTTGAACTTTTGAGTGCGCGTCAAGGCTAAGGGATAGGGCTGCAAGCTTACTTTTTAACAATCTTTTTAGGGTGTTAATTGTCTTTAGGAAGGCAAAACTAATTGAAAACACCTCTGCTATATCAAGACAGTGGCGTTTGCACCAATGAATTTCTGACTGAGGCATGCCTGAGGTCAGGAGACCGGAGGGTTACGAGATAGGTTCGAGCGAAAACGGTTAATCATATCTGGTCCAACAACAGTCAACACGTACAATTTCGACAGCTAGTAACCAGATTTGCCCCATTTTTACCACTTTCAAAAATCATGACACAAATTCTGAGGGTACGAACTTAATCCGCAATGTCTAATGCAGCCTGCCATAATACTCAAAACACCATTTAGGAAATGTAGGGTTACGTTATCGCAACTAGACCTGCTCAAGCTCTGTCAGTCTGTGCATATTAAACGGACATACACACACACAGTGTTGTGTGCCAATCGACATGCCGTCAGCATCAGGATCTCATCCATCGCATCACGCAATGTACGAAGAAGGAAATACAACGTCAAATAGTCATACAAAAATCAGGCTAAAAGTTGAATATCAAAGAAGTTAATCATAGCACTATATTGTTACTAAATTAATGATTTGATTTTAGTTACTTTTCTTACCTGGTGAATTGCTTTTGTCGTTACTTTTTACATCAACCATTCAGTCTCCCCTCGCTTCTCTTGCGTTAATTTACATACACGACATGTACATGTACATGTATGTACTTCATGTGCACACTGTAAGTGTACACGCATGTACTACGGACCACTATTTTTTCACGGTGGGCTTATACAGCGCCCTCTACGAGTAACATTGATTGGTTTAATTCTGCCACGCCCCCTCACTTTTCACAGTTTCTGGACATAAATACAAAACAAAAATAAAAGTTCAAATATCATTGTGTTTAAACATCGTCTTTAATATTCCTCAAAAGTTTCAGATAGTTATCTTATCTTGCTTGTTTGAGATGTTATTTTTCTCCATTTATCACCACGCGCCGTGCCCCAAATTTTGGGGGGCGTGTCGGGGGTCCACTCCCTGGCCTCTAGCCTCGCCTTGAAATTCCCCATAGCACTAAATTTTGTACGAGAGGAAAGCACTTGAAAGTGTCCATCCAATGCTTTTGTCGTTACTTTTTACATCAACTATTCAGTCTCCCCCCTCGCTCTTGTGTTAATTACACACACGACATGTACACACAGGTACATGTACATGTATGTTCATGTGTACACTGTAGGTGTACACACGCATGTTTCAGATAGTTATCTTATCTTGCTTGTTTGAGATGTTATTTTTCTCAATTTATCACCACGCGCCGTGCCCCAAATTCTAGCCTCGCCTTGAAATTCCCCATAGCACTACATTTTGTACGAGAGGAAAGCCCTTGAAAATGTCCATCCAATGCTTATGTCGTTACTTTTTACATCAACTATCCAGTCTCCCCCCTCGCTCTTGTGTTTATATTGCTTGTGTTAATTACATACACGACATGTATGTACACACATGTACATGTACATACTTCATGTGTACACTGTAGGTGTACACACGCATGTACTACGGACCACATTGCATTTTTTTAACGGTGGGCTTATACAGCGCCCTCTACGAGTAACATTGATTTGATTGGTTTAATTCTGCCACGCCCCCTCACTTTTTACAGTTTCTGGACATAAATACAAAACAAAAATAAAAGTTCAAATATCATTGTGTTTAACATTGTCTTTAATATTCCTCAAAAGTTTCAGATAATTATCTTATCTTGCTTGTTTGAGATGTTATTTCTAGCAGCATCTACATCAATTGGAATCAAATTGAATTAAACTGATCAAATATGGGACTCAAATTTTTTAACTTGAAACATTTATATATTTATATAAAATTTTTAAAAATATGATTGAAACCATGATTCAAACCCCAGCAAAAGTAGGGTCATAGATTTGTTTTCTTTGACAATGTATTTATCAAAAGGCTGTATTGGCAAGGAACATACAATAATTAAAGGTACCTGTGAATGTTTCAGCTAAATCCATTGTAAACTTGTTGAGACAACAAAGAAATTGCACAGTATTTTCATCAAGAATGTTTAATGCATCCTGTTTAGCGAGCTAACAGTGGGTGGGTACCAACCGCATAAGTGTCTGCAGTATTCACAAATGAACACCAGGGAAATTTGAATCTCCAAAAAGCGCAGCATGCAATCTCTTTGGAGCTTCAGATTGCTTGTCCTACTTGTAATTATTTCTGATCTACAGGGGCACTTCTGACCAGATAATTTTTGCAGGATGCGAACTACCCTTACCGTCTTTATAACATAAGACTTTTGGGTGAAAATTACAAATTTCTTTTTCAAGGTAAAAATTGGGCCCAGGTTGGGGGGGGGGGGGGTGATGGGATGGGATGAGCCAACTGCATGATAGAGCTCGTCGTTTCCAGTGTCTTAGGGAAGTTAAGTGATGGAAAAGAACCCTTGGATCTGGTACCCATTTACCCAAATTAATACCAATATGTGAATATGCAGTTTCGCTACTGTTATTGATATTACAATATTCACACTATGTACATCAAATACAAGCATCATCTGTTTTGGGCAGTGTGCTTGGAATGGAAAATGTCTACAGTCGTCTCCTGACATTTACGAAGGTCCATGTCACAGAAACCAATGCTGAATTTTCCAGTATTCTTGAAATAGTCCAGACCTCTGCCAATCTTGATGATCCAGCCATTGTTTAATCTAAAATTACACCGAAAACATATCATTGGAAAAACTGCTACAAGTTTGCTTTCTTAGTTTGATTAAAGTTACAATTAAAACATGAAAATAAGTTCATGACAAGATCATTCCTTTATATTTCCCACAATAATTTACTTACCTGATTTCTCGGTCATGCAGTGTTGATGAGTAATTGACATCAAGCGTTACACCATAATCAGATAGGCTTCTTTTCAGCTCATCTAGTCTTCCTTGCTGAGTTTGAGCATTCCCCTGCTGATGTAGAATAAGAGAATAAATGTAGTCATTTTCATCAGGATTATCACAAATAGCAAAACTATACTTACAAACTCACAACATCAGGGGTGAAAATATTTTGTTGTCTCTGCATGGGGTTCTTGGCTAGTATAGTGATAAAGTTTGTTTTTCTGGGAATCCTTGTCTTCACAACCAGGAAACCTAATTTTATTTGATAATAAAAGCTATACTTTAAGATAACTTTTCAAACTTTTTGAATTCCCCAAAAAGTTAATTAATTGAATAATCACATACCTCATCCCTGCCTGTTGTCAATGAGATCCTTTTGACCTTCGTCTTGCCTCCAACAAGAAGTTCACACAGCCTCAGAAAGTTATAAATCTGATGGGCAGACCTGATGTAAGGATCCTCCACATGAACTTCAGTTGTAAACTCATCCAAGAATGGACCCAAGATTCTACTGTAGCTGTTATTAGTGGAGTCAGCTACAATGTGAATCTGTTCATGGTACTTCCCAGCTATGAAATAAATTATTAATAAATTATTATGGTTATAAGTTTGGGTGTCATAGAAAGTACTGCAGCTTTAGTAAATGGCAATATTCCAAGCAAAATCAATTTATAAATCATTTTTGTGTACATGTTTTCATCATATCTCAGGGGAATCACCTTCCTTTTCTTGCTCGACATGTTGTTTGACCTTCTCTGCTCTGTCCATGTATTCTCTGATTCGTGTACGAAATGCCTGCTTCTTTACATCATCGGTGGTCACTATACAGGAACAACACACAAAATAATATGTTACTATTTTTTAAATTCAAACAGTGTCAGTGATCAAGAAGTATAAAATATAACAATCTGGGGAAAGTTAGAGTTGTCAGAAATATACTTGGGTATACCAGGTCTGGATTTAAACAAAGGTCCATGGAGGCCATGACCTCTGTTGCCCCTGGTCTTGACCTTTCTGCCCCTACAAAAGTTTGGCTTTTAAAAATAAAGAGTTACACATTCAATTCCTGCAGTTGACTTACGGACTTTGCCGAGTATCACATAGAAGTAGACTAGAAGTAGAAGTATGTCCTATATTGTTTCTGACAAAAAAACATTACCTTTCAGAACTTCCATGAGTAGATTCAGCCCCTCTTGGTAACACACAAGTGATTCTGTAAATCGACCTTTGCCATCTAGCTCTACCGCCCTCTTTAGTACAGTTATTGCCGAGGCTTCAAATCCACTGTTCTGAGGCCTACCAGCCATTCTAAATAAATGGTGGACGTTGTCTCTAGCATCAAATAGGCAATTTTGATTTGCAGATTCTGCAATTACAACATAAACCTATTAGTGTAAGTACATTTGTTATTGCAGTTAAAAAAGAACAAGTTAACTTTTTTTTTCAGTAGGTTAAACTTATATCAAGATTAGAATGAATCATGGTTTATTCAGAAACTAGATCTAACTTCAAGTTGCAGGCTGTGGATAAATACTCCCAAAAGACTATGGTATTGATAAAATATAAATGCTAATCAATCTTCCATTTACATTTTTAAAAGGTAAGGATTAACACCACAAGTGGTAGGCCAGCTATATTGTCCCCTCAGCTGTCCAGCCGGGATTTTTAAAGAACAGAGCTAGTTCGATGATTCTTTCAGGCACATACAGTGAATTACACTAAAGAGCATGGTTTTTTTTTTTTTTTTTTAAAGTTTTTTTAAACACGTCCTTTTTAAAATACTTTTTGAATAGCAATGCAATCTGTTAATTTAAGTTTTATCGTTATTCACAGACATGACAGACCGATTGCGCTCTAACAATGTTTACATGTAATCACGAACACGTGACCTGAGAGATAGATAGAAAAACAACACAAGACGTGAGAAGACTCTCGATCTCGTAGTCGTACCGGCGATCATCACATGGACCATCAGCTGCATTTTCAAATGTCAATAAATAACACTTTTATTAACTATATTAAAACGAAGCCCTTTTTATAAAATGAACGTTGTATCATTACCAATTGCTGTTTGATATTTACAGTATTCTACTACAAAATATGTTTATTTTGAGAGTAGTGTTAGACTACGTAATTACCGAGGTTTGAGCATGGTTTTGAGCATGTTTTGAGCGAGCTCACGCGCCGTAGATTTTGCTCTGCGCACGGTGTCGTGAAGTCGGGCTGTGCGATAGGGCCGGAGATCGCGAAAATGTCCGACTCTAGCTGATAATAATATAATTTACCTCACGTCCTGTAAAGTCATTTAATAGTAGTAGTCAGACCACACTGGGGTGATGTATTTGTTCTGCTCTTTCTAGCTTATGTCCTTTCCCATCACAAAACTAAAAGTTCCACTTACGGGTAGGCCCTCTCACAGTCACAACACATCTTCCGGAACTTGTTGTGTACACACACAGACTCAGAGAGAATCCATGCACAAACATACCACCCATATACCCATGTACAAACTGTATCTGCAAATAATTAACGGTGTCGTTAAACACCGCCCTCAAGTGTTGACATTTTCCGGTCAAAACACTATTAACTGTTCATGATTGTAGACAAGTTTGCAGGCAACAGTCGTATAGTGCAGACTTCCGTCGTCAAGGCACTTTCGTGTAAACAACGAACGGGGATCAGACAGTTAGACGGGATCGCATATAATTATAATACGATTCGACGAGACACTGAGCACGAGTGCTGGCTGCTGCTTGTTTATGACTTCATTTTTTGTGATCAAAAGCATTATCTAACTCGATATTTGTGTTGGGAAAATGACGGCACTTCCAAGGGAAGTTTTTAAGTGGCTACAGAGCCTCGATCTAACATTTCCCATCAGAAATATTCGAAGGTGAGTCCGATCATGTTTTCTTTTTAACCAATTAAATGGAGGCTGGTCATCTCGCCACCTAGCTAGCAAGCTCGCCACCAACAAAGTCGCCCCCTGCAAAGTCGCCCCCTAACCGGCTCGCCCGAGTTGTTACAAAGTCACCCCCTGACAATGTCGCCCCCAAACAATGTCGCCCCCTAGCAAAGTCGCCCCCTGACAATGTCGCCCCCAGCCAATGTCGCCCACAGAAAATAGTTAAGGGTTAGGGTTAGTTAGGGTTAATAGGGTTAGGGTTAGACCTTCCACAAGCACATTACTTCATACAGAATTTTTTCTGAAAATGTTTTAACTATATTTGGGGGCGACTTTGCTAGGGGGGCGACATTGGCTGGGGGCGACATTGTCAGGGGCGACTTTGCTAGGGGGGCGACATTGTTTGGGGGCGACATTGCCAGGGGGCGAGCCGGGTAGGGGGAGACTTTGCAGGGGGCGACTTTGTAGGTGGCGAGCTTGTCAGGTGGCGAGATGACCAGCATTCAATTAAATAAGTAAAGAAAAGTGTCGGTGATCAGTTGATTAATCGTGTTCACGTACTAGCGAAATTGTACTTGACCATCAGGGATTTAGGCCCATGATGAGTAGGCCTAACTGCTTTTTAGTCTTAACTGTCAGTCAATAAAGGATGCTTGCTTTTGTATTGTGTTAGTTTTTAGATAGCAAAACAAAATGCTGAACCTCCTTGACCAAACCTTCATCAACTCAATGCATCATCATGCATTGATTTGAAGGTTTGAACAATCAATGGAGGTTCAGCGTGGTCAGACAAATTGAAATATAACGGTTTAATGAATGTTACTGTGTACTGTCTGTCACTGTTATATTGTTGTACAGTGTGTGCACTCAGGTAGGCTACCCTCATTTTTATGGTCAACTCTGTAAATCCAAGGAGTCAGAGAGTTGGCCACACAACCATCACTTTATCAGTAGGCTAAAGTTTTGGTGTAGAATTGGCGGTGCATATATTAAACTAAGTACAATTTGAAGTGGAGTCAATCAATGTTTATTATTAATAAGTATTTTGATAATCTGTATTTTGTATTTATAATGATATTGTATTTTGTTTTCAGAGATTTCTCCAATGGCTACATCGTGGCAGAGATCTTTTCATGGTACTATCCACAAGACATTCAGATGCACAATTATGATAACTGCAATGGTCTACCTGGCAAAGTAGGAAACTGGTCTCAACTTCAAACAGTGAGTTGTGTTTTTGTAACTCAGTATTATTAACACTTTCTATACAACACCTGATTGATATGCCAGACCTTGATAATGTATATTTCATTTTTGATGCGATATGATAGACTCCTTGGGACTTTGTCGCTACACCAACTCAGAACTTGGTCGCAGCCCTCTTTTTTCCCCCTGTCCAGCATTAGGGTCCTCATCTCCACATTGTCACGGAGGCCAACATCCCGCAGCAAAGTGGCAATGAATGTGGTTGGCCTCCGTCCCCTTCTATTTTACCTATTATTATGCCATATACCTAATCTGTACATTTCTTGTACTTCTTTATAGTTTTTTAAGCGGCGAAATATTGAGATACCAGAAGAGTTAATGGAAGGGACACTACACTGCAAGACAGATGCTGCTGAACTTCTTGCACAATATCTCTACACAAAACTCACCAATAGAAAGTATGTCATCCTGTTTGTTATTCATTCCAAAATAAAGAAAAAACAAGCGCAATTTTGAAATTTGTCTAGTGTCTAGGCCTGATGCTTTGTATTTGAAAGGGCAAGGGAACCACTGAATTTTCTCCTTGGTAAAGGGCACCTCTGTGAGAAAAATAAAATTCAACTTTTATTTTTCAAAGGCACAAAGTCAATGACCTCTGGTGCTGGAGGCTAGAGGTTGCCTATGTTACCTCCATGAAGTATCGGTCCCGAGTCTACTCAATAGCAAGATACATGTACATGTATTTGGAATGTGTGAATCATGAATCTGTTTAGTTGTAGTTCTACATTTTAAAATTTCTATATAAGCATGGGAGCTTGGTAAATGCATTTAAAAATGCTTAATGGCGATTCTTCCACTTCATTTTTGTCTTCTATTAATTGAATACTTTTTATGTTAAACTCGTCTGTCTTTACTTTTGTTCAGAGTGAAGCGGCTTGCCCTGGACTACGACATTGATTTTACCGATCACTCTTACCAGCTGAGTTTGCCGAAGCATGCACGTTCTACTGCATCCACCTCAGTGAAAAACAACTTGAAGATTACAGAATTCCTTACTGCACCAAATATCATCACGTGTCAACAAAAGGTATTTCATGCTAACATTGTGTTTCTTTAATTTGGTAGCAGAAACAAACTGTATGTTAAAACGGCCCGAGCGTCACTGAGTGAGGGATACCTGGCTATATAAGAAGCCACTAAATTAGAAAACAGAAATTTCTTTGTAGTAAAACAACAGCCAATACACGATGAAGCTTATTTCATTTCATGACTTATCTTGAATCTGACAGGCCCAGGAGATTATTCATAAACACATACAGCATAGACAGGAAGAGAGGCTTGAAGAACCAGATCATTTTGATATAAAGCCATCTATTGGTCAACGATGTGTTCGACGGCCACCACCAGCCAATACCTACACAGGAGAGGGCATGGGTTGGAAGGACCAATCACAGGCAGCCAGTCGCATACCCAATACATCATCAAGTAGGTTTGTTTGACTATTATTATACAGGAAACAAATCGTTATTGAAATATCACAAACATATAGTAAACAAAAAGACACAAAATGATCATGTTGACAACTCAATAAGAACAATAACAATGAAGACTTGTAAAGCACCTGCATCCACCAAAAAGGCGCTTGCTCATGAGACAAAAGAAAGGGACAAATGAGTTTTGAGGGCAGTTTTAAATGATGATGTTGTATCAAAGTGAATTGCTTAGCCGAGCTAATGTGATTTGTTTTATTTCCCTATGAGAGAATGCGTACATGAGAAGTGTGTACACAGATTCATCAAATTGCCAAAACTATGAAATAACTTTTAACAATACTTTTCATTTTCTAAAGGGAAGCCCAGTCCTGATAAACCATCCACAGTGAGGTCACCTGTAGGCAACAACGTGACCTTCAGAGAGATTCAAGTTGGCCAACTCGACCACACCTCCCAGCCAGCAGTACGACCTGTTGCTAGTCTCTCCTCAAGTCCTGTACTTCCACCTATCAGTGGCAGATCATGATGAATATTCATCCCATTGTCTACTCAGTCTGCAGAATGGACTAGGCCTGGGCGACTAGTGTTTAAGTCGTGACTATTGATTGCTAGTGAAGTTGCGTCTGCTGTTTTTTAACTATTCCGTTAATCGTGCTGCCACAACTACTTCAAAAATATACAAGACTTCCTGCTCGGTGAACCAAAAGTGTTGCTCAAGACTATTCACAACAACATAATTTTCTTATCATGAAGCACAATCACACATCAGTGACACAATCCTTCAAGCCTTGCATCGAGAATTTTACTTTTGCAACTGCGGCAAATAATTTGCCGCAATGCATCTTGGAAATGAAAAATTAGTCCCGACTACAGTCCAAACTGCGACTATTTGAGGCGTGATTAGTCGAGTAATAAATTTCACTAGTCGTCCAGGCTTAGAATGGACCTTATGCATTGGATCATATGGTGGTCATCACACCATTATCTCAGAGGCAAAACAATGCTGAATTACGCTCTTTTACCTCTTGCTCAGGGCGCCCTGCTTTAAAGACATCATTATGCTGAAGGTCTTAGGCAAGTTGTTTTTGCAATTTATATCAGCAGGTGTAATCCAACGATATCAGCCATGCTAGTATCAATTCTGAAAGACACACCACAAAAGGTGTCATGTGTCTGTGATTTATGATTTCATTATCGGTTACTTTGATTCACTTTGACTATATGCAAAATGAAATTGTCATCCATAAAGTTTTTGATTGTTAATTTACTAAAAATAATGCTTGATCTTGTATAAAATTGTACATAACTAAATAATTACATTTTCATGGTTAGCCTGTTCCTTCATTATTGTCTCAACATGTGGGAAACAAGATTATTGTCAATTTTGAACAGTATTTTTTTTTCCATAATGTTTTATGATAAAGAAGTAACATGCTCTACATGTACAGTATATAAAAATACATTATTGTTTATTACATGTTTGTTTGTTGAAATAAAATTTCTAGCTGGATAAAAATAACATTCGTGTGTCATATTTTGTGAGTTGGTTCAAGTTATTCATAATTTATCTTTAAAATGCAGAATTCTCACTCACAGCAAATACATAGTTATCATAAAAAAGAGTTGATTTTATTCTAAAACTTTGTAATTATTACACACCAATTTAATTGCTACTTCAACAAAAGTTTACAATTGATGGTCCAGTTTGGACACTTCTTCAGGCCAAACCACTTTGGGTAGACTTTCTACAAAATCAGAATCTTTGATAACAAATTTGACAGAAATTTAATGACAAGACACCAAATTATTTATGATTACCAAAGGCAAACTTAAGACACACTTGACATGTACATGTAGTATGCTACATAATCGATCATGGTAAAATAATGATTCATCAAACAATTTTAATTGAACTGTTAAATCAATTTGACACTTCATGATCATGTATTAAGTAAGTTCTTGTACACAACACACTCGGATACATTGTACATATATACCTAAAGATAACTTCCTTGAGCAATTTCTCTGAGTTTCATACATTGCTGCCCCAAAATACACAGGAACAAAACAAATCGATGGGGTTGGTTCTTATCTATTTAAACACTCTAAAAAGGATAAAATTGGCATTTATTTAAATAATAAACAAGAATGTTGACTGGCATAAATCCAATCCATGTATTTAATTAACATAGTTTGGTTATTTCAGAGAAACATTTCAGTTAAATCTACCACACACAAAATAAAGTCTCAAACTTTTACCTTAAACAAAGGGGGAAAAAAGGGGGGGGGGGGAAACACTTTAAAATCTGCATGTTTTTAAAATCCTAGGTGACTGCCTAGTGAAACACTATGCAATCTAAAATATTAAATATTAGCACAATTCACTTAAAGATCCCCACAACATAAAATCCAAATATTTGAAATTGAGAAATTGAGCTGATTATTTTTCTTGACACAATCTTTTAATATCCTTATAAGAGCAAGATGTGCTTTACCCATGAATGAAGAAAAAGAGTAAAAGCAAATTGGTAAAAAAATTTGTCATTCCAAAAATACAACTACACGTAACTTGTTCAAAAGGAAACCAATTGGATTTCTAATTTGTCATTCTTCGGGTAGGCAATTGCCTCTGTTGTGCAGATTATTGCGTTGGTGCCCTTTACCAGGGACGAAACAAATTGTTGCAATTGCCCTCTCAAAAAGCTTCTGGCCTGTAATTTTGCTTTGGTCAACTGTTCTAGCAGATGACCTTGCAGACCTTTTCCTTTAGTGAGATTAAGGATTGTGCAGGAAGGTAAACCTTAACACAATCCAATGGCTTGATTTATTGCATTCAATTACATAATTATTTTCTATGCTTTCAAAATTCAAACAGCTTTTAAGAAGCAGAGCCTATTATTGTTCTGTTTACAAAATCATTTTTGGTTAATTCTGGTACAAAATGAATTAAATATACAGTGAATATAAACAACTAATTACATATTTTACACTTATTGATAAATGGGGGTTATTTCATTTGATCGTTGTTTACAATTACACAATTAATCTTAAGATGAAAAAATAATTTGAGAATTTGAAATGATTTTTAAGAGCAAGAATGATCTTAGCCTGCGGTGTTAAAAACTGGGACGGTATTTAAACCAGATACAGCAGGCTTTGCCTTGTGTTTATCATAAAATATAAGAAGCAAATACATGTAAATGTATGTTTTCCATTAGTGCAGTAGTTTTACTACGAAGAAAAATATCTAACATGGCACAAAGTAACTAAAACACAGAAAATATATAATTTGATTTATAATTAAAACCATTAACAACTTAAGACAAAACCAAAAAGGTGTGAAAATAGTAATTTTGGCGCCTTTTAAATAAAGAAAACCTGCATAAAAACAGCTACTTGAGCGGAATTGTTATCACAGGAATTCTATTTAACCGTATTATGTATTTTGTTATAATTTCAATGTTATTTTGATACCTGTGCACTTCTGAATTGTTTGTGTACACTTCTGCCGATGACTGCGTGTGTCAAAATGACAAGACTTTGAGGTCGTGTGTGGGATGTGCTACCACATATGACGTTACATGAGTGATGACGGAGAAGTGTATTCAAATCAATTGTTTTTGGCACAAGTGAAATCTGTTTAATCTAATATGAATTCAACTTCCTTATTGGTTGAAAACCTTTTAAAATTATTTTCAGCAAAGATCATATGTTGTCGTCTTCGTTCAAGTAAGCCATCTTTTATCTCAACCAACAAGATGGCAATAGGTCTGCATAGTTGTGCACAATATAATTTCATAATGCCCTCCATCTTTCTAAGGCTTTTATTACACAATGTAATAAATCTAATTAAGTACTTAACTCTACCCGTACTTCAATTAACTTTATGAATAAAACCAGACAGATTTTGTGGGCGGATTGTAAAAGAAATTTGAATATAAATATCTATACTATAGTTATTACTTCACAGTCAATACTTATAACAACAACACTTAATTCTTTATCAAAAAATATTCTTGAATTAAATTTAATATAACCCGATTAATAATTACATCTTGTTGTATTTTCATTTCTCTGTGAATACATATAATGATATCAAGCTACATTTGTTCAAATTATACTTATTTTGATCCATTATGACATATTTATTGCCATTTGTTCATCAACGAACTTCTTAAATTTGAAGTTTAAATCCGAGTATAAAGTACACTTTACTGAATGACATAGTGGTCAAGTAGAAAAACACTATTATGTCATAAGTGATTTCAAGAAACAGATCATACAGGACAGGAGTGAAGTCTTTGAATGGGCTAGACTGTTTTCGGTTTGTGAAAGATTCAACCATTTTGAAGAGACATCAAAGCCATTAAATAGACTTTTAAAAAACCCTGATCACTCCAAGAAGACTGTAATGCATGACATGATTGTTAGATGGGTTTAGTTAGGTGCCCTTCACATTAAGGCATTGAGGGGAGTGAGGCATTTAGGGGAGTGTGGTATTTATGGGAGTGGTGGCTGCAGACCATGTAAGCAGCGATGAGTTTTTACTTGCACATTGTACATGCGCACCCCTGCACCGCTCATGGACAAGAAGTCCCTCTGCATCCAGACTTATGAATCTTACTGAGTACTAAAGTAGAATTAGGTGAGGTTTGCGGTAGCACTCTGTAGAAATCTCTATTGAGTAGTGTTGGTTCAGAACCAACGTCTACTCAAAAGCGATTAACACATGGTGTTACGGCAAACCTCACCTAATAATATTCCAACCATGCAAAGTTTCAACTCCTACCTAAGTGGGTTTAGTTCTTTTGTTCTTTAGTACGGATTAATGGTTGCACCCGTTGCTAGTGGTGAGAATCGGTTTACTTTAGCCCACATCAGGGCATCACTCAAAGCAATCACTGACTTTCCATCCTCCAAGAAAAATACAGGACCCTGAAATATCAAATTATTGAAGAAAAGCAAATCATAGACAACATTACACAAATGGTAATGTTCTTATAGTTTGTTGACCCCAAAGTCATTGCATGCTGAGTCAAGGTCATTGCGTACTTAGCCGAGATAAAACTGCGACCATTCATGGTGAAAGCATAAAGTATTCGTGATCCCGAAAGCAGAAGAATCTCACGCTAGATATGGTGTTTTTAGATGTAAACTAACAACTTGCGTTGACTTATACATATGTAAATTGACAGTGTGTTACAAATCAGGTTATCGGCTAGAGCTCTATTCATTCTGTATGTTATCATATTGTTTTAAGTTTGATTGTTTGATTTTAAGCACCTACCTGAATCCTGGAGCCAGTTAGCAGAGATAAATGAACATCAGAGTGGCTCGGTAACTGCGACCCGGCAACCACATCAATACCACATTCTAGCTTAGTGTCTTCTGATCCAACTCTCTGTATCAAAGTGTTATATACAGACCCAAGAGATTCATTGATGGGTTTGCTGTCTGACAAATTCTTTCTGTTTGGAAAATAATAGAGAAAATAGAATTAGCTATTGCAAACAACTTTCCAACCAAAAGGACCCAGAGTATAAATGCAAAAAAAAATAGTTAATGGTCTGATGTTTTGACCCTAGCAGAGTCTTTCTTGAAGGCAAAAACAATATAGACTATTTGTAAATTAACTTTTGATTCCAAAATGAATAAAATTACAAACTCATGTAATGCTGATGCAACTTGTTTTGACATGGATACTTGCTGTTGCCACAGACATGGATCTCAATACTTGCTTACCATCAGTCTCATTACTAAATTCTCAGCGGTGTATTACAAGGCAAGAAAACAAGGCATGTGAAAGCATTCTTACATGTATTCAACTTAAGACTCCAGCCTTCGATTTCACCAAACTCTTCCTATCTAAGGACTTGGGATGAGTTCAGTTCCATAACCATAGCAGACATGTAGGACACATCAAACCCATCCTAATTTAGGACAAGTTATTCGTTCTTACTCGAGATTAATCCTAGCGTTTCGTGAAAATAGCTGCGGTACTCTAATTGAGGGCAAACAGTTTTAAAATTTTACTTGAGATTTATTTGGTCACATGAGAATATGTTAATGAATGGGAATCTTACCCTTCTTCATACTGCGTGTGTGCCAGCCATGCCTTCTGCTCTAACTTAAGCTGCTCTTCACTGAGTGGAACTGAAATATCTGCATCTAGTCCTTTCCGGATCAACATAGTCCTACAAAATCACAATCAAGATATCTTTGAATAAAGTAACTAAATTAAAACACAAAAACCAAGGCAGTTCCTCTAAAAATATCCAATGTAAAACACAACAATTAAGTGACACAAAAACAAAACGAAAAACATATCTTCTTTCTCTTTCGTTTGATCTCTGGACCAAGGTGAACATTGAACGCAAGTAAATTGGTAGTTTAGTGACTTCAAGCCACTTCATGGTATCCTCATCGAGGTCTCTGAGTCCCTGTCCGCCCTAGGGTAGTCTGACGTCAGGGCAGTCATGAATGATGGCTGATGGTTTGTAGGCTGTCACACTGACACAAACTTGAGCTGGTAGCTCCGATGCTATGGAGGAACGAGGCATTACGGCCCCAGGCAGTATTAAGGCAATGAGTTAGACCCAGGCCCTCTTATGAAGATCCCAGCCCGTAGGTCTGAAAGATTGAGTTGGGATTCTTTTAAATAACATTGTCTTAACTTACATAGATTGTTGCAAGAGTGGTATGACAATGCTGTTATATCCTCTCCGTATAGCCAGTAGTCCACCAAGATAAAAACTCAATATCAATAGCTCAGTCCTCTCCCTGAAACGCACCATACATGTTTATGTATTAAATTTAAAACTAGTTTTTAAAGGTTGTCAAAAATCTACTATCCTTCAGTGTTACATACGGAATCCAAAGAGACCTCAGTATGTTGCTACACACCTATAGATTATTTATAAATCTGTAATGTATTTATTCAAACTAATGACATGAGACTGCACTTACTTTGTAAGACTCTGTTGCATCAAGACATCATTTCGTATACTAGTCAGTAGCTTGATCATTGGCAACACTTCTTGCAATGTCCAATTTCTTTCACACATTTTATCTTGAAAGTCAAAGGAAGAAAAACACTATTAAGTATATCATTCCTACAATGATGATAATCATAAAATATCAGAAAAATCATACTGTTTATAAATGGTTGAGATCCATGTCTGCTGGAGTGTCGTGGCCGAGCAGATAAGAGAACCGGACTCAAGCTCTGGTGTTTCTCTGGGTTCGAGAGTCGTGACACTTGTGTTCTTTAGCAAGACACTTAACCATCATTGCAGTGTCCTTCAGATGGGAAGTAAAGCCATTGGTTCTGTGTGTTGTGTAATGCATGTAAAAGAACCCAGTGCACTTATTGTAAAGAGAAGGGGCTTGCCCCAGTGTTCCTGGTCTGATCGGCAGCATATTGCACCACAGCACCGTGTAAACCATTACATGGAGCTCTAAAGGAATACGTGGCTCCATATATTTTGCAGGAAATAATACTGAGCGCTTTGATACGCCCCTAGGGGTGTGATAATTTCGCTATAAGAACCTAGTATGTTTATTATTATTCATATAAAACCTATCAACCTGTAATCTTGGTAAGTCCCAGCTCCAGTGCCCTCTCTGGGGTCGTTGATAAGAGATAATACTTCACACATTCAACGTCTCCATTGCTCTCCAACTCCTGGGCTTTGTCTTTACACTTAGCTCTGTTAGGAAGTGCAGCCTAGATGGAAGCATAGATCTTAATGTATAGTTAATCAGTCACTCAAAATGGAAAATGAGTTAAAGAAAAATGATTGTGTATGACATTTTTTTGAGAGAAGCAAGGAAGAATGGAAATGGTAAGCTTGGGCGATATCAATTTATTTTATTCACGATATATCGCCGACAATATATCTCGATATTCGATATAATCGCGATTAATTAAATTTGACATCATCAGTCTTCAAACTCCAAGTGAAAGTTGTAGAAGAGACAGTCAAAGCATAAGAGAGGTGTTCTAATGACCTATTCTTCTGGTTTTACTCCAAACATATGGGGTGCAAAATGTCTCAGCTAGCAAATACATTGTGATATTGCGATATTTAATCGATATTTAAAGCAATATATCGCGATATATCGATATTTCGATTAAAACCAAATCGAACCGATATCGAAATCGTTTTCAAATTAATATCGCGATATTCCATAATATCGTGATACCGCCCAAGCTTAGGAAATGGTCCAGCAATATTGTTGATTTTATAACTGTATAAAGAGGGAATAATTTCAGCAAAAAGGGAAAATGAAATTTATCAGAATAAGACAGGGAAAGATTAAAACTCATGCAACGATTCTGTATTTTTTAGGAAAGCATTGATAAAGCCACAAAACCAGTGCTTGAGTAACACTTAAAGCCACCCCCATACCTTCTGATGGAGATAATCTATTTCAGCGCTACTCGATACACATTGTGCACACATCTTCACCATCGAGTCTTCACCGTCCGGCAATGTAAAGAGTAAATCAATCCCAAGGTCCCTGCATATACAAAGAGGAACAGAGATGGCGCACATTTGATGTAATTATATGACCAATAAGTTGCGTAAAGTTTCGTGAAATCAGCTGCAGCTCTTTTCAGAGCCAACACTCGAACAAAAGAGATTAACACATGGTTGTACTCGCAAGTTTACTATTTATTTATAGTTTCTACTTACATATGACCAATGTTTAATTGGAGCAATCGGTCAGGACAGAAACAATCACTCCAGGGAGTTACATTTTAAACACAGAAGTTTTGTTTTAAGAAAAGCATACTTTACCATTTGCCTAATTTGGCACATCTCAGAGCAAGAAAGTTTGTTGCCATGGCAATCAGGTCAGGATGTTTGGTGCCCTCTATTGCCCTTCCAATACTGATGGCTAACTCCAACTCATGACCTCTAATGAGTTTAGACAAGGCACACTAAGGAAACAAAAAAGGGAGACACAAATAAATCAAAAATAAAATTTCTAAAAATTTCTTTAAAAAAAAAACTGGTCTGGGCAGAAGCAGGGAATTCTGCGCTTGCGTCAAGCTTATTTTATGTGTTAGGAATTCTGGCTTGCGCGCTTGCGTACTCCACGCTACTGGGCATTCTCAGCTAGCACAGAAATTTGACGCTTGCCCAACAAGCAGAGAATGGTGACCGCAAGCGTGTATAAATAGAAAATAAATAAATAAATAAAATAAGCGCAGAATTCTGCAGTAAGCAGAGCCATGACATTTGGCCCTGATTAGTCATCGTGTTTGGTTCTGTTGCCGCTTACCCTTGTATTTCCCACTGCAAGATGACAACATGCTGCCATGATTGGGCAGCCATCTTGGAAATATCTCTCTGCCAGAGTACAGCTGATATCATTCAAGAGTCTAATGTTGTCTTCAGAAGGTTCCTGTATGCCATTTTGATCTTCACTTGGTATACTGTGCTGAGCATGCTCAGTAGTTGAGATACCGTTCTCACATGCGACTTGTGCAACTAGCATGGCATCTTTGAGTTGGTTGTGACGGTTGAAGTATTTGGTGAGTTGCTGGATGTTTCCAGTGGCAATATAATAAGGCACACAATCATTGCTACTTTCAGAAGCGAGATAATCAGCATATCTTAAAACAGAAACAAAGAACAAGCAGGCATTTTAAGATATTTATAAGGACAAATGCAAACAAAGGTCCTAGCATGATTTACACTTGACAAAGAAAAACATCCAGAGGCCGATTTCACAAAGAGCTAAGACTGATCTTAACTGCAAATCAATCGAAGTTGCCAAGTAAAGTGTGATGACACAATACAAATCACTTTGGTGATACTGACAATTTGTCTTTCAATGTGTTTTATTTCTTTGTGCCCTTGAACTCTGGACCTAATAATTTCATGTGTATATTTTAATTATAATAATGTAATACTCTTACCTTTCAGAGAGCTTTCTCCAGTATTCCATAGACACAGCAGGAGCGACAGATAATGCTTTTTCCCACTACAGAATAAAGAAACAATGTTTTGATGAGTTTAAAAATGTGGGACTTGAACCAGCGAGCTCCGGATTAACGTATGGACTGTAAAGGGTTAAATCTGTTTCAGCCCTAGGAGTAGGTGGCAACGGCCTCTGAAAAAAATAATTGTAGCCCACACCTTGAAGTAGCCTTCAGGCCTTGTGTGTCAGGCGACTTGCATAAAAAAAAATTTATAAAAAAATTTAAAAAACGAACCAGCGCTCTACCAACTGAGCTATCCAGCCACATGTTGGCGGTCTCCCTGTTAGTCAATATCTCAGTTTAAATATGTGGTTTAATTTTTTATTAATTCTATTATAAGTGCTTATGATTGTCCCAAATTCTCACCTCATGTATTTCAACCATAAGCTCACAATATCTCTGGACTTGACCAAGACGTATGTGAATACTAGCAGCCTCTCTAAGCTTCTCTTCTTTAACCTTAGCACCAGTCCCCGATGTGTTTCTTACCATTTTCACCATCTCTAACTCTTGAGCTTCTGACTACAAATCACACATCAAAACAAATACAAAAACTTTTGATATGCAAGTTAATAAACTTTACACAGTTGCCATTTTGTATATCTGCTCTGAGGTCAAATGTGTCAAAGAAATAATATCAATAATAATATGTGACATTTCTATAGTGCATAAAGCTAAAGCCTCTATGCGCAAGACACAACATAAAACAATGAAATGAAAAAATTAGTCCTTAAAAGTCTATAAAACATTCCAATAACGAAGGTGTAATAAAGTGAAAAGCTCTTTAACCATAGAATTTAATCAAAATATGTGAAAAGCATACACACATCTAGAGGGAAATGCATAAAATATCACAAACTTACGGCTTTGAACTTGACAAGATGTTTAGCATGCAGGATGCCCTTGCTGTAGTCTTCTGCTAGCAGACTATCATCTTGACCATTCAGTACAGATACTAACTCCCACAGAATCTTGGATCCACCAGGTGGCTATAAAAGCAAACGGGTACACTATGGATAATCTATTGCATTAAGGCGTTCAATTGAATAGAAACAAACTCCCTTTTCTTTGCAACTTCACCATAACCATACTATAACCAAGCCTAGTACTTAAGCAGCATCCAGCATTTTCCCGAAGATGATCAGAGCATACTGATCACAACTTTGAGTCGTTAACCACCGATTATTTTCAGAACCAACACTACTCAAAAGAAATATTCACATGGTGTTCACGAAAACCTCTCTTAGTTATACTTAGTTATACAAATCCTACATGCAACCATACTGGTTTGTTTGTTTGTTGTTTAGATGAGTTTCCCGTCAAGGGAACTCAGCAAACTCCCACATAGGGGGATATAAACACTGATCTCGCTCATACAGGCATTGGCTTAAACTGAACTAAATAAAAAGAAGGAAAACTTACTGAGAAGAGGTGGGAAAACCATCTTAAGGCAACACTATGATCTAAATCCCCTTTGTATTGTTCCAACTTCTGTTTCAGTTCACGTGACACACGACCAGCCATGACCGTAGATGTGCTCATTGCCATGGAATGCTCTGTACAATCAAATAGAGATTTTATGTCAGATCTCTGAAATCAGCTTCAAGGAGTTCATCTCGCGAGTCACTTTGCATTGGTAGGTATAGTTTGGTCAAAAGGTTGTACACTTGTAAACACACAATGTTGTATCTCACTCCATTGGATTAGTGCTTTAACATCTTTTGAGTTTTAAACAAAGATATTTAGTTTTACTTATTTTATTCTTTATAAAACTGGGTAAAAATCAACTAAGCATGAACGATATTTTCCACTGATGCCCAGTTGCATCATAACCTTCTTGCACTGTGAGGAACAGTTTGTGCAGGGTCATTACTCATCATAATATGACCTTTGTATTGATGAGAATTTAAAACAACAGCTCCATCTGAGAGAAAGTAAAAATATCGTTCAATATTTCACTCTGAACTTTTGGTGCTTGTTTCCTCAAGCCCTCTATTATAACATGACTATTTCCTAGCACCTACCTACAGTACCAACAATCTCAGCCCAAGGTCTCTTTGCAATGATGCTCAGCTGCATCTTAGTCACAAGGGGACACAGAGACCATATCCTAAGAGTTGAATCTCGCGAGCAAGAAGCCAAAATGAAGGGACGGTTAGGGTGAGATGTCAACCCATAAACATCTGCTCCGTGGTCTTGGACCTTGTCAATGCAGGCTCCATCCCTTATGAACAAAATTAAATCTCTAACGTCACAATGGTAAAATTAAACACAACCACTTTGATAGCACATTGCCGACGAATATAACTTTACTTAAATTAATGCAACATACAAAGGTTTTTCCACACTCATGTCGTAGTTGAGTTAGGCTAATTAACAACATTATACAAGACGAGCGGGATGCCGCGCTTCGCGCGGCAACCCCGCTAGAAAGCTCGACGTAAAAATGCTGCAAGTGTAGCGTTGTGTACAGGGGAGGGCTAAAGTGGCTGGGCAGGGTCACAGTACAAATCACTGTGGCAAACAACCCATCCTAAGTTAAGACGAATCTTAGTGCTTTGTGAAATCGTACACTTGTCCATCTTTTTTCCGTTTCGGCATTGTCGATCCCATCCATATTTTCCAGTTTCCAGCGGATCCCGATTGTTGATTATTTTCTGTCCTGTATAGTTTTCAAAATATACCGCTGTATTTTAACTAGTAAGCAATCCACAGATTGTCAGTTCTCTCCGGAAGTTTCAGGAGGAAAACCTACCAAGTACCAAGTATCAAAATCTTTAACATCAGAATAATTCAAAGGTAAAGAATTGATCAAAGAGTCACAAAATGCAGAGCCACTACCAACCTTGTATCCCAGACTCTAATGGTGTAATCCCAACTGCCTGATATGAGTAAGTATGGTATCTCTGGGTTCCACAGTAGGCCTCGGATTGGTGCTCCATGGCCAGCTAATACTATAACACAGCTGTCTTGAGTGTAGTCCCACACTCTGATTGTTCTGAAGAATATGGAAAGTTATAAAGTAAAACTTAGTGCGCTGCTTTACAATCTTCAACATTAAACAATAGCACTCCGCACTAATGCATCCGGATCTCAGACAAAAATCCGAAAACTCACTAACAAACGTACGTGTCCAGGTTTACGCTCTTTGCTACCCTAAGTGCAGTGCGGCACGTTAATGATACGGTGATCGCACATAAGTGATTAATCAATCAATCAATAAAACATTTATTTCCACATTCACATCACAAGGAGGCATCATCCTAAAAGCCGAGGCTTGTGGCGGACGTGCCCGTTACAAGATTACAGAACAAAACAGGAAAACAGCACTAAATAGACAAATAAATAAATACATACCACTATGGTAGATAACTGCACAAAGGTTTAACCATGGTTAAACAATGTAAATATAACTATGAAGCAGAACATGTATGTGAAATAAACAAAGGGACAGCAATTAAACAAACAATACAAATTAGAAAACATAGACGAGTAAGTATAGGTAGGTAAGTAAGTAACGGCTAAGCCAACTACCAGTATAAGCAAATCGATCAATTATGTTGGGAATTTAGTAAAAACGTTTTCAGTCGGTATTTAAACGAGCTAATTGAGGGGCAATTAGCAATTGGTGGTAGAAGATTATTCCAGTTTTTTGGTCCAGTGAAAGAAATTGTGTGTTGGGAAAGAGTTGATCTAATAGGGGAACATGCAATTTAGCTGACGACCTAGTATTGTAATCATGTACAGTGCTGTTAAAAACAGAAAAAAATTGAGTAATGATTTAGGAAGTTGGTTGTTTACAAACTTATACATAAAAACATCTTGCTGAAATACATTTATATTCATAAGAGACAATAGCTTATGTTTCTTAAACAAGGGAGTGGTGTGCTCGAGAAAGGGGGCCTTGCATACAATGCGAATAGCCTTTTTTTGAAGTTTAATCAACTTATCCAGATTTGACTTGTATGTATTGGCCCAGATAATGTTACAATAAGAGAGGTATGAAAGAATAAGTGAACAATATAAAGTACGCAGAATGCTCGATGGGAGTGTATACTTCAATCTACTCATGATACCAATATTTTTTGATATTTTGTTTTCTAATTCTTTGATATGGATGTTCCAAGAAAGACATTCGTCAATATAAACCCAAAGAAATTTTGTATTAGTCACTCGCTGTATGGGCTCATTATTAATTTTAACTTGACAATTACGTAACTTCAATTTCTTTTTACTTTTTGAAAAAGCCATAAATGTACATTTCTTCGAGTTGAGTGACAGTCTTTTAGCCTGGAGCCAAATTGATACTTTGTCTAATTCAACATTAAGTACATTGATAATAGTTTCTACATGTCTGATATCACTGATGGAATCTATCTATCTATCTATGCTGGTACTCATCTGACAGTCGGACATTTTGAGCAAAAGTGTCGTCATTAGTGTGGAGTGCTATTTTTATATAATTGAAAAGTTATGACAAGTTATGACAATTGGTACAAATATGGTGTTCATTCCATACTTTGGGAAAATAACTCAATATGAGAGTTTATCAGTACAAAAGAATGAAGGTAACAAAACAAAAAGCGCATAAGTGTACAAAATAACTCCCATATGTCTGTCAATTTGAACATAATTAGACAATAAGTGGTACCGCAAAATAACCTAGAAAATAGTCTGGTACCTGTCATCTGATCCACTGCACAGAATACCCTCCCGCAGTGGGGACCACTTCACATTGAATACTTTGGCTGTGTGCCCCAGAAAAGCTTTCAAGGGTTGTTCTGTTGCTGTGGCAACATAGAACACTCTGACTTTACCATCGTCACAGCCAGTAGCAATCATGTCTCTGAAGGAAAGAGAAGAGAGAGATAACAATTAATAGTTCTTATAATTACAAGCAACCAATTTGAATGAGTTATGTGTTTCAATTGGAGAGTTTTGTACATGTAATAACGTCAGGCCATTAACTAGTTTATGCATGTAATAATAAAATGACATCATCTCACATGCAATGAGTCTCTACCAAGACTACAACATCACCATTTTCTTTTGGCTATAGCAGCTCAGTTGGTACGTCTTCCACTGTACACAAAGTTACATGGTTAGACTTTAGTCCAATGCATTGGACTTGTGAGGGTCGTAAGTTCAAACTAGTACGCGTACTTACTTGTTGTTAGGGCTCCAATCACAACCAAACACAGCAGCAGGATGCTTGTATTTTTGTAGCAACTTCCCATCTGCCTCTCGTACAATACTACACACAGATACACAAATAAGAAGATTACTAAATAAGAAAATAGAATTAGCATTTGTAAACCGCTTACTGACCCAAAAAAACACAATAGTTAATGGCCTGAAGTTTGACCCTAAGCAAAGAACCTTCGAGAAAGAATCTGCTATTAACTTGTTTGTTTGCAACATTACCACAACAAAAATTCTTTATGATGTAGGTTAAAATATACAAGGCCAAATGAAACTTCAACATTAAATAGTGAAAAGCATAATAGCAGTATGACAAAACTTGCAGCTTTAATCTCTTGAGTAAGCCCATCAGACCTGAATGTTATGCAAACTTACCAATAGCAGTCCCCTCCACATGAGGCTATTCTCTTTGGATCTTTCTGATTCCAAGCCACAGAATAAACACTGTTCTTTCCATGCTGCAAATAACCACAAAAGTTGATAAGTACAAGTATTTACACGAGAGCCTTGGCTACAATGTGTACATGGTGTCAAGGCCAAGTGGTTGATAGCACCGGATTCAAGTTCTGGTGGTTAAGAAATTTGGGTGTGGGTTCTAATCCCAGTCATGACACTTGAGTCCTGGAGCAAGATGCCTCTATAATTGCTTCTCTTCACCCAGGGGTCCTGCAAGGGTAGTGGTTGATATTGTGTATGGCAAAGCTTTTGGAGCGCTACGGCAGCCTGGGCTGTATACCGAGTAAGATGAAAGGAATGTTTTAGGCCCAATTACCAGTACTAGCTAAATGCCATTAGTACAGTATTGTAAGAACTAGACATTAACATTATTCAAATTCATATAATTTGGAATCATAACAAACCTCCATAAATCTCTTCAAGATACAGCCCTTGGACAGATCCCAAATAAAGACGCCATTTTTAGAGGATCCAGCTACGATGCAGTTCAGGTCAGCTGTAAAAATAAAGAACATGCAAACTCTTCAAAAACAACAATATGACAGGCCCCTGCTACCAAGCAATAGTTGGACATGTATGGTGATGATCATACAGAAATGAATGGTCTCTAAACGTAATCAGTTTGGTCTCTGATCTTACCTGGTGCCCAAGACAGTGAATAGAGAATGCCTTCATTTCCCGGTGATGTCTTGACAGCAGTGAGTGTATTAATGTCCCATACCTTCATGGTGCCATCAAATGAAGCTGTGGCAATCAAATCAGGATCATCTGGTTTGAACTTACAATCAAATATTGTCTCAACATGACCCTGTGGAGAAGAATTGTACACACAAATTTTCACTCAAACTGTTGTGATTTTAAGAATTTTTTACAATATTTTAGCAAATATTATTGTTTACACTGAACCATGTGCTAAAACACTAACTGCTAATTACATCACTGTTAAATCAGATATTTTCTTACCAACTCCCTTAGGAAATCCCATCTCCTCTTCCCGAAATCGTACAGTCCCACTCCCCCATCGAGGAAAGTGCAAACTGCATGACCTGGTGGTAATGCATATGAATTTAGGGTGGTAGCACTCGGTGTCGGGGATGCTTGGCTTGTAGAGGAGATATCTCTGTGGAGGGGAACATCCGAACTGTTTGGGGTCATATTGAGAGATGTACTGAAGACTTTGAGAGAATGGAACCCCATCTTCTTGAGGCTAAGGCTTTGGATTGGTGTGGATTTAGAGACACTCCATAGTCTGAGCACTCCACCATTAGAATCTGATTGGAATAACAAGATCTATACACATTATACTGTTTGTTGCAAACTAAATGAAAGCTTGAAGTGATGTCCATCAACACAAAAATAAAAACCCACAAAAAACACAATTCTTGTGTTACGACATTTGTTTTGCAATCAAATGTGATCCAGTCATCTATAAAGTGAACTAAAGTGAAAAAGTATTCTATCTATTAAGTGATTTAAACAAGTGAATCATGACTCTGCCAAAATGACTTGGGATCTAACTGGACACAAGTGACCCGAGACTCGGCAAGCCTATATATGCCAGAACATTTTCTCCTTGATAAAGGGCACCCTACAGTTGTCAATTTCTACTGGAGCATTTTAAGGGCATCAAAGCAATGACCAGGGGGCATGGAGGCACAGAGACAATTGCCTTCATTGCCTCCCTGAAGTATCAGCCTTACTCGGACTCAACACAGGCGACTGGACTACAACACTGCCTAGAGATGACCCACTTTGACAAACAGATTCAAGTCACGCTTAACACTCACCTCCAGTAACAAACATTCCAGGTGCCGATGGTACCCAGGCCAATGTCTTGACTGCAGCAATTGCATTAGGCATCTCAAACTTCATGAAGCACATGCGAGACTCACTATCAACCATTCGTACACCACATCTTAGATTGGCAATGAGAAGATAATCATCTGATAGATGATCCCACTCAAGATCAATCACAGGGTCATCCTCATCTGAACCATCAGTAGAGTCCGGTCTCAAGACATGCTTGTAGGACTTATTACCTGGTAGTTGATAAAATTAATTGTATTAACTTTATTCAGACAACAATCACCTTGCTTACAAATAATCAGCTCTTTTCACACTGTACTTCTTATACCCTTAAAATACAGCCCTGGGGAGGCCCCTGGGATTTGTTATAAACCTGTGGAATACACCCCAGGGAAGGCCCCTGGGATTTGTTATATCCCATGGTTGCGCTGACGCACTTTCACACTGTGTTCCAATTCCAGGGGGTTCTGGTCCCACGTTTCAAGAATACACCAGGGTATTACAGGAGCAGGGGTTGCCTCAAGGAATAGAGTTATATTCACTGGTGTGAAAAGGGTTATATTGAGATCAAAGCGGCTTTAGGTGAGGCTAATGGAAACTTGTAATCTTTGTTTGCATTATTATCGAAACTCAAAAAAGCTTGGAGTTTGACCAATAACCTTCTTTTAATATTCTTCATGTTAATTTTTGTGTACCTGCGTTGAAGAATGACAGACTTCCGTCTGCATGACCAAACACAACCTTTTCAACTTTCTTGTGGTGCCAACGAAACTTGTGGATATCTGAAGAAAATCCCTGGGCCTCTTTGTGAGGCGACACCTCTTTCCCTTGCGTAAAATGCCACATCATGAGTGGTCCCCTGCCTTTAATATAGGTCAGTGAATCCTTCTCTAGCAGGCACCAGTCTATACATAAAGGAATGAACTTGGTGCATTCAATCATTGAGAGAACACACTGTTGAGCAACGTCCCATAGGAACAATCGGTAGTCACAACCCCCACTGGCAAATACATCAGGTTTGCGTGGATGCCACATGATAGATGTAACTGTTTTCTTGTGTTCTGACATGATGGCATACAGTTTAAACTCATTCAGTTTTCGGTCGAGCTGGAAATAAATACAAACAAAATTGTAAACAAATTATGTGCTAACTGCTTCAAATAAATGTTGCATTAAATAGAAAGGCGCTAAAACACTGTATCCATATAGAGTGTTTAATTAGAAAGAAAAAAATCAATATTTAGGTTGTAATTATTATACTTCATCACACAGTTGTTCAGTAAGATCATATCGTTATTGATTTGTCCTTCCCTTAATTATATGTACAGTAAAAAAATTCCAAGTAAGCGGAACATTATACCAATAAGTGTTGTGTATCCTTTTACAGTGTAAATATTACAGTAAGACAGAATTAATATAATATTCATTAGAGCTATAATCACATGTATATCCATTATCCCCAATCATAAAAAAGCCATTTAGTCATAAAAGGAGCCATTGTACCCTGAAGGACGTTAACAAAACATGACATAAAATGCAATGTAGTTCACTGTTACATATTGTACAGAGTTACATGTACAAATTAACATACGCAGAAACAACTGTGTAGTGAGCAAGTACATTTGGGATATGAAAATGTAGTTTGTCAATAAATCAGTGCAATAATGAGCACCGTTTGCATTCATGCATGGTCAATGTGGCCTGCTACCATTCAATGCCTACATGCTGTCTTATATTTACATTCGGTGTGTTTCTTTGTATTTTGGTTTATACTTCAACTGATGGATCAATAAGTAATTTTCTCATACACCTGGGACTCTTGGCCACCCCTAATTATCAACACACATTTCTAATAGTTGTGAGCAGGGCATTGGTTGTCTCTTAGCAACTGTAAATATACAGCATACATCGTCTATTCAAGCACTCATCTGGCCCTGACCCCTTTTGGTTCAATGTAAACCTTTTGTATACTGACTTCCATCAATACACTTCATTATCCTGTAGATTCATGAAAAACGTATTAGCCCGCTATTTTGTTTGTTGCATGATATCTCAGGCAGCTGACTAAGTGACTTAGTTATATATAAATTGATGAAAATTGTACATGTATGCTCCGACTAAAGTAGTAGGTTTTAAAAAATACTACTTGTGTTTAAAAAATGTTAAAGGCAAAATGTTGTAATTAAAACAAATCTTTATAAAAACAAAACAAAACATTTGCGTTTGTTTTGACTTGATATTTGAGTTTGGAGTTTGCTCGGACAATGATTGAACACACAAAAGCATTGAACTGCATTCAAGGACAAGGGAAACACTTTATACGCCTTCGGCTTGCTGGCAGCAAGGCGTAAAAGTTCAAAATTAGTAGAAATAACGTCACACATCCAATAATTGCACTTACCTGATAAACATAAATTGCAAGAGTTGCACAATATGCATATCTATCTCCACTTGCAGCCACTACATCACTATTCCAGGGCTGGCACCCTGCCGATAACAATCCCACTTGCTTCATTGTCAATTAGTTCAAAGGTACAGACAAGGCGTTCAAAGTTTCCTTTTTTGTGTTTTGGGCCCAAATTCAAGATAAAACGTTCTCAGGGCGCACTTGAAACCATTATTATTCCTGGAGAGAAACACATTCTGAAGAAATCCTCAGATGACACAGGCAGCAATGATGATCCATCATTTGTATTATCACCTTTTGATTGAGTCTCTCGCCACCACATAGCTGTTCAGCAATTTTGATTATGAAGATGAACAAAAATATGACAATTGTTCTTCAGACTATGATCAAACAATTCCTAATCATTGTTTGGTAACATGCAGTGTCCGTAAGGTTGGGTGCTGATTGCTAATTTCAAAGTCTATGCACCCATGATGTTGAGACTAAGATGTGCGTTTGGTTCGAAGTGGTTTAGCTACATGTATACAATACAGAAGAATGGAGGAGAAACAGGTAGACATCATAGTACAAGCTACCAATGCACTCATCCATGAAGTGACGTACTTCTGTAAAGGGTAAACAAGACAAAATAAACCAATATTATTTAATTAGGGCTGTAGATTACAGAACATTTGCATCTATGAAATGAAAACTGGGCATGCATGAAAGTTATTTGCTATGCATGTAATTATTTAAAAAGAATAATGGATTAGAAATTTGCAAGGAATGTTTATTTTGCCTTGGTGCCTTTGAAATTCTCCAAAAGAAATTGACAATTTCCTCATAGGGTGCCCTTGGTGTCCTTGCCCTTTCAAAAACGAAGTACACAGGTCTGATAGGATGTATTATTATATTTTGAATGGGCATTGCATAATTTGCATTATTGTGGCATAAAGGTTTATAAGAACACAATGCAAATGACCTCTCTGCATCGATAGTGACAGACAAGTAAAACAGCTGATCAATCATTTCAGCCCAAGACATTGTCATGATATTAAAAATGCATCCAGAAATGAACTTTGATCAGCAGCCCTTTACTAGTTAGCAATTGCAGTAGGTTTTATGGTTGAATGTATACGTCAGAAATGATTTGGTCATTGACAGCAAAATAAGGAAAATGAAACACACCTGAGCCCGGGAGATAAGACGGAATACAGTGTGTATCTTCTTGCAAAATCAAGATCAAGAAAGTGATTATGCAGAATACAAAATTGTGAAGAAGTATAGGAAATCATAAACAGTTCCCTCGGGTGATTTATGGAGAATTTTACTTCAACTGATTTTCTATTATTTCAGGCATAGGGGCCTTTTGGTTGTAAGAACTTTATTACACAACCAGGACGTATTGTCACAATTGCTAGCATTACAACATTATTCAGTAAAGATTTGTAATGTGTTGAGATAATTACTTTGCTTCAGTGTTTTATTAAACATTTTCCCAAGGGAAATGTGGAAGCTTCTCAAAAAAATGGTATACAAAATACATAAATTCATATATAAATTTAACTTTCTTACAAGCATTTATTTCCTAATTTAAATTATAATTTTAATCAAAACAATTTTATTTCCCAATGTTTAGATTATCTTTTGAATGCATAAATTAATGCAAAATAAACTGTGTAAAAACACTGTAAAATACTTCTACCTTTTTTAATATATAATTTGCTGTTTTTTAAAGAGGTTTTTGAATTGAAACAATACTGCAGGACTTTTTTCCTACTCAGCTATATTTTGTATGCTTATCATTGTTATGATGTTAATATAGCACTCTAAACCATCACTCAGTGACACTCATAGCACTCCAACATTCAGTATTTTCCCTGCAAGGTATGTTGAGCTACGTTTAGTCAGACTGCCACATTTTTACTTATTATCCTGGGTTTCCTAATTATTCTGGGTTTTCAATCCGATACCACCTGACCCACCTTTTAACGAGGCAATTTCAGTTTCAGTTCATAAACTGATGAAAACCTTGAATTTGCAGTTCAAATGATCATTCTCTAAATACAGTGGTCACATATTTTAGGTGTGCATGCACAGTCACTTTTGTTTTCAATCACAAATATCATTTAGAGAGGAAGTTTCTAAATTCTATGAAATTTAGATACACTAATATTAGTAAAAGTATTGTCCATTCTAGCCACACTGTCACTCTAGGTTAAATAACTTTATAAATAATACTGTGATGTAAACCTCAACGCCAAATTTTTTGAAGTGCTTTAAATATGAGAAATGTAGGGCCTACATCATTTTGAAGAATCGTATGAGTATTATTGTTGTCACTAATAATTTTTCAGCAATTCAACAGTTATTTTCAAGTGAAATAATACAATAAAAAAAGTGAAATAAGGTCAAAAATAGTTTCTGAAAATTTATCCAAGTTTTTATCCTGATTAAATAAAATAGTGTTTTGGTTTTCTAGCGGTTTGAAGTGTGCTGGATAATCTGCACAATGACGGGAAAACAATTTTTCTTTTGTAATAATATTCCATTTTTTTAAGGAAACTTTCTTTCCATTTTAGAATGTGTGCAGTTTGGGGATTCAGAGACTAGTTTGCATGGTGTGTCAAACTGTTGTTAGGAGTACAACCAGTGGGTCTAAGCACCCCTCCATGTTTTATGAGTAAGACTTATAATTAAGAGAGTAAGCCCCAAATTAAAAATTATTAAAAATATTTTAGTAACAATGCAAAAACTGATTGAATCTAATTCTTATTAACAACAGTCACATTCACAGACCAAGATGAATCTGCCCATGTAGGGTTGCACTCCTCCATTCTATACAATATGAGACATGTGCAGTGCCAGTTATTAATTAGGGGGGTTGTACTAGGTAGTAGGAAAAGGATACATCAACTTTTAACCAAGTGAGTTCAGGAAAATATTGGGATAACTTTTTCACTCATGTTTAGAAGAGTTTGCGCCATACGAAAACTTTTCCAAATATTGATACCCCATCAATCGTGCACGTATCCATTCATCTGGAATGCTGTAGACGATAGCAGAGCCTTATGAACCTATTACCTAGTACTACTGTAGTACTACAGTAAGGCGGGGCGACTTTGTAACTACAAAGCCTTTTACTAAAAGGTTTAGGGCATGTTGGACAGGACAGCTGGCCAGTAGAGGGGGCGAGCTTGCTGGGGGGGGGACTTTGCAGGGGGCAACTTTCTGGGGCCAGGAAGGGGGGGGGGGGTGGGGTGAGCTAACTGGTTTCGAGACAGATATAAAGAACGCACTACCTCCATCTAGCCCTGGTAGGTAGGACGTCAGTCAGTGCCACTGCACTGACATCCTGTGTATAAAGGTTCTTTACAATGCGAACACAAATTTTACTACAATTTTCTTTATCTTTTTCGCAATGGTACGGGACCTTTATACCCTGGACTCCGTCGCGTTGCCTGCAACAGAGTCGGAGGAGTCCAACCTGGGCTAATAAAAATAATATACCTCCATCCATCCTCCCTCTACCCCCCTCGCCTGCACATCCATGTTCAGATAGACATTTACATACCACCAAAAAGCAATCATATTCATTTACAAATACAATAATCTTTATTTAATAAACATTATTGCATTTGTAAATGAATATGATTGTATTTTTTTAATTAATATTATTATTAACCAACCTGCTACTGACTAGTATTAGTAAGTAGCCTGCTGTCATTGATTGTCAGTACGGCATTATTGTCCGGTGTGTTGAATGACTGAAAATGCAGGCTGTATGGAAGTAGAAATGACAGGAATAAAGATACACGAAAACTTACCAATTTCTGCAGTAAGATCTGATCTAACTGCTGTTTGCTGAATCCCTGAAAAATGCTATGATCGCCAGCAAAATAGCTCAGGCGGTACACACTGGCGCTCTTTAAAAAAAATAAACAACCATCAACAGTTTTGAGTGTGTTGTTTGTAACCCTTTTCAATTAGATAGACATACCACGCTCACTGTAAAAGGTACCATACGTTGTTCGGAACGCCGTTTTCGATGGTGCTCAGAATTTTAACACTATACAAATGCATTTTGTACTGTGATTGGTTGAGAGGTACCATCCATGGAGGAAGTATTTGGGGCGGGGCTTGGAAGAGGAGGGTATGGGCGGGGCGTGGATGGGGAGGGGCGGCGCTAGGGGCGGGGAATGAATGGGAGGGGCGGGGCGTGGAAGTAGGGGGCTTTTTGAGTGATGGTGAGAACTTATGTAGATGGTGAGAGTATTTTGACAATAAATACATTTGTCTGCCTTGCTCGAGTGCAAACATCAAGTTGATTGGCAAAGGAGAAGATCAAAGATCGTATAAGTGCCGGTAACAATCTTTGGAATAAACGAACTGCCAAGTTTTATTCTGGCATGGGTGCTACTATATCCTTACCAGCACCAAAAATAGGGGGGGGGCGCAGCAGGCATCAATTTTGGGTTACGCCTTTGATCTTTTCATGTGAAATCCACAAATAAATAAACGAGATAGGAAAAAAGGATGGAACCAAATTGCATGGTTAATTACATGGGGGTGTTACTTCAAGTTAACTTCTTCCCCAAAATATTTGAAATTATAGAATTCTGAATTACCAATATAGGAGTTTTAATTTAACTCAATAAGTATAATAAGTCTCCAGCACACCATGAATAATGTGTAAATTTATTTGTTTATTTTCAAAATCAAATCAATACAACTGACCAGGTAAGGAATTAACAAAAACCCATAAAATCACACATGCTTTATAAATACACAGGGAATCAACTGAATAAATACACAAATACATATACCACTTTATAGGAATAAAACCCTTTTTTTCTATTTCCCCATCTATATTCACAATGAAAGATTTACAAATGTTGACACTTAAGTCATCTTAAGAAGGAATACATGTCAAAACAACTTTTAAAACTTAGAATACAATTCAATTACATTTCAATGTTATTTGGACGGCTCAAGAGTGTGCCTGGATATTTACTTACTAGATGACATTAATTAATTATTTGATGCCAAATATGAAAATATCTATGAATTTCAGTAAAATCAATACATGAGGGTATTGTGATATTTTAAATGGCATTTGTGGAACCATTATTATTATTTTAAAGGATTCACAAAAACTATTTCCAGGTTGTTGTTTATATTTTTCTGTAATAATATTTAAACAGACTTTTGAAGGGGATTTCAGTTCAGACAAGAAACAAAACTGGCAAGGTAAGCACAAGAACACTGAATATTTCATACAACTTTTCTCTCAAGTATTTCATAGTAAGGTATATTGCAAAATAACCCATTTGGCCTCTAAGTTTTTCCTTAAAAAAAAACTAAAAAAAACTTACATATTTATTGTGCTCTACCACAATCTTCCATTGTTAAGTTCAAACTATATGTTTATCAGACAAAAACAAGTATCTCATTAACATTTTATGATGGGGTACATTATTAAATTTCCAAGACATGAAGTTTGGCAAATCAAACGGACAAAACCTAATTATAAGGAGGGAAGCTGACGGTGGTTCAACTTTCATTCAAGAATTTTTTCTTCTGATATTGTGTCATTTGAAGTTGTAAAAATTATAAAAGGTTCCTTTTTAATTCTAACAGTCATCTTCCACACATTTCAACACTTTAATTATTGAATTAAAGTTATTATTTTCTTACTATGTCATAAGCTGAAACAATGCTGAACTATGTTTTTAACAAAACCAAAAGAGTGCCCAAGTTAAAATGGCCATATTTACAAATTTTGTAGAATTTCCTTAACAGTAACTTGCTCACTTGGGTTGCACTAACCTTGAAGACAATTAACAATGTGATAATACATTAAAGATGAATTCCTTATCTAATTTGAAAACAATGTGGAAGAAACTCAATTAATTTGGACTTTGGAAAACACTATAAATTAAAAACACCTGTCTTAATTACTTTAAACAAAATTAAAAAAAACAATGACTTTAACTATAATTTACATAAACATGACTTTGTGATATGAAAACATTTGTATCATGCATTTTATATAAAAATCTACCAAACCTGCATAATTTATACATTATATTATTCCTTACAAAAATCCCAATGGAGTGTAAAGACTACAGCTTGCAACAACAGCAGCAGCACATTCCCCTCATTCACCAAATTGAAATAGGTCCAGGTTTACTTATTTGCAGAGTTGAAGTGCAATCCGAGTGAACATTATAAGGCCACTAATATATGTACCCACTTGCCTAAAGATATCCATTTCTTAGATTGAACTGTGTTAATAGGGTCCGTTGCTTTCATTTATGGTTTCAAATACTTAAAGCAGCAATACCTTTTGCTATTAGAGGCAATGTCCGAAAGCGAGATATTTCCAAACGTACTAATGTCACTCATCCAAATCAGTCCAAAGCTGCAAACCATAATACATATAGTTGTAATATAAATCAGTAAAATACTAGCTCGTTGGGTTCAAAAATAAAATTATTGGTTCACTACTTTAAGGTCCATATTACAACTTTTGTTTGATCTCATAAAACTGGTTTAGATTATTTTGCTTGTGATATATCTTCCCCAAAGTATTTGGCGAAGGTAAAACATGAAAACCTGTGAAAACATTTCCCTGTCGCATTTGATTTCTAATCAATAATCATTAGGGTTATAGGCCTTCGTGACTATTGCAATTACGAATTTGCAAATAAGGACCTTTATTAGCACTGAGCCAATGTTATCATAAGTAATAGAAATATTCAAATCATAAATTTTGAGCATATTCAACACTCCAAGCCAAAACCCAAGACTTCCTGCAAAAACTGGGCTTATTGATAGCATCTAGTTAGGGTCTATACTGTAAGTATTTCTTTTAAACATATAAATGTAGGTTAGAATGTTCAAGACATCAAAACACATTTTCCCAAGAACTGAAACGTTTGGGCTTTGGGCATTACTTAGTAGTTTTTTTAAATTGAAATATAGGGAGTTCCTACCCAAAATTATTATTCATACAAATACAATGATTGTGATATACAATTGTGAACGTGTCTTTTATATCTATTTCAAGTTACTAAAAGTGCAAGAATAAAGCAATAATTTACATCACATAAAGGAAAAACATATGTTTAACTGTTTTGTGATGGTGACTTCATCACTCGTTTTGTTATTGAAATAATTGTACAGGAATGTTTGCACAGAAAGACAGATGGTAAATGCACAACAAACTACAGAGAGTGCTGACTATTTGCAAGGACATCTTGGGATTGTCCTCAGATTCTCATTACTACTGTGTTAGACTCTACAGTGTCATCAAGTATGCCATTCAATCACTAGGTGGCAGCAGACATATGTAGTGTAACATATTCTAACCGTACTCTTTCATAGTTTTTATCGTTCTAAGTCAAGATGTTAGCAGACTTTACAGGTAACAAAAAACTGTCAAGTCTGCTATCATCTTGTGGCAAAATTTACAACAGTTGACGCCGGATTATGCAATAACTTGCCATGGACCTTGCGTTCTTGTGTCACATTGGAAGGCCGGAGCAAAGGTTGCCAGTGTGTTCCATTACAGCCATGCCATGAGCAAACACTCACTATGCGATGCTGTTTCACCCACACAAAGAGAACAGGTGTTGGTGGAAAATAATTCTAAAATTCTACCTTTGTGCAGTGGTGAATGTATAATCCCTGATTCCAGGCCTTTGTCCTTTTGTTTTTAAGAAGATGAATGGTATTGAGAAGATTCCACCATTGTAGGTCATTGTATTTCAGCTCAATAGAGTCCAAACAGACCGAGATTCCAACCTTGGCTTCAGCCATGGGCTCAATTGGCAAGCTTTGCATATTCACCATGTTTGAACTTGGTATTTTCTTGAAAGAAAACGAAATAATTCTGGTGCTTCAAAGAGAATCTTTCTTTTCTTGGCTTAATCAAGTCAGGGTTTCTTCTTGCAAGTGGCACTCTCAAAGAAATATTATTCCAGCAAATTCAACAAAATTGGAGGATCTCCGGTGCAAACTGGCTAAAAAAATGTCAGGTTAAATGTTTTTGTGCTAAACGCTAACTAAATATTGTTGTGCTTAACACTAACTCAAATTTAATTCAGATACAAAAGACAAAACAACATTTTTGTGCATTGACTGTGGAATGATTCTGGTGCTGCTTCAAAACAGTGTACACAAATACCAACATTTTCATTCAGAATATTTTGAGCATTAGACACAATTTTGTGTTAATTTTACAAGTTTCCATTTCATTTATCCTTTCCACTAATACTAGTATGCAAAGCATTAAGATTCTTATACAATTCCAAGTATTTCCAAAGTGAACCAGAAGAATTTCTAAAGCCTTACCGTTAACATCCTCTTGCAACGGAGATTGCTAAAGGTGTCACTAGTTTTTTTCTCTCTAAATATATAAATGGTTGAAACATTATACAAAATTGTTGATAAATGTGAGCAGGCTTTTACAAAAATCAAATCTGAGGCCGTATCCAAATTGGCGCCTACAGCTATGG
The DNA here is from genome assembly GCF_902459465.1 of Asterias rubens. NCBI lineage: Eukaryota > Metazoa > Echinodermata > Asteroidea > Forcipulatida > Asteriidae > Asterias > Asterias rubens. Next base: position 1,513,183 of record NW_022985693.1, read on the forward strand.
ACATGACTGTTGCTAAGGATATTGCTATTATTTATCACAAATGATGCAGCAAATTTAGCAGTAGCTGTAGCGTTAGCCACTAATTGAGAAATGACCTGACATTACCTTATCACTTAGTAATTCACTAATCACAAAAGTCTGCTGTTGCTCGACAACCTGATGTGGGAGGGGCAAGAAAGAGGCGTCCATTTTGGCAGGCACAAAGTTCAAATACATCTGCATTGTTGCTTGACCCGGGGGCACTTTCTGGGAGATTCTTCATGGCAATGCTTGCTGCATCTAACGATATCTAGAAAAGCAATTCAACCATTCAAACCAATCAATCAATGAGAACATTTATATAGCGCCCAAATCAACCAAAATTGCTCAAAGGTGCTAAAAGACACTTGATCTAATAAAAAACTATGGATAGTACAGTTTCAAAGAAAAGGATTCACTAGAAGGTGATTTCAAGTCAACAATTATCAGTATGTTTAACATTAAAATGAGAATATTCAGAGCAATTGTGCATAAATTCGTTTTTTTATCTAGTAGGATGACAGTTTGATCTGATAGCATCTCTAAACCCTGTGACCCCTAGCACTGATGTCACACAAGGCGTACTGTCTGTCCACAGTCTGTCTGCCTTGAATGAAATTGCATAATTGTCATGGGCTCTGGCTCCAGGCCCCGTCTGCTGATGTTTGAACTGATTGGTGCAAATAACACACTGTTACGAAAATGTATAGACCTGAAGGCCGGTTCATACTGTGATTACAGAACCCAAGCCGGAGCCCAAGCCAAGGTTTGAGAGAGGCCCCTTGCATTGATGTCACACAAGGCTACTATCTGCCCCTTTTTGTGAATGAAATTCCACATTAAGTCATGGTGAGCATGAAACACATCGACTTCTCAAGCAGGCAGACACCCAAAATGCGGCAGCCAAGAGCTAATGTGGCAATGACATCGAGGCCCAATTTCATGGCTCTGCTTACCACTGAATTCTGCACTTACGATCACCATTCTCTGCTTACATTGAGTTTCTTCGCTAGCTGTGCATGCAAAGAATGGCTGGTATCATAGAGGAGGCACATGCACTAGCAAGAATTGCCTGCTAACCTGTAAAATACGCTTCACCTTAGCGATAAATTCCCCCCTTCCGCAAGCCCTGATTCTTTGCTTACGGTAAGCAGAGCTATTGGGGGCCCGAGTGGATGGGGTCAATACTGTAATACATAATTTTACACTCACCTTGCCTTGCCTGGAGTGAAGATTTATATCATTAAAACATGATAGCGACACTTGTCCAATAGGAGAACTAAGGCTTACTGATTGTGGTGATTCAATTACTACATTTGATGTTAACGACTCCAATCTAAAATTGAAAGTAGAAAAATAAACAAGAAAATAGATTTAAGGGTGCAAAATGGTCACAAACAATGAAATACCATCAGTAATGTTCACAAAATTGTTACCGTTTTAGCCTCAACAAATCAAGAACTTTGTTTTAATTTACCTTAAATCTTGACCTGGTACTGAGGTCACTAGGGGAGTCTGGACTGGCCCCTCGAATGCTGTTCCTTCACTGCCTGTTTGTAGAATACAGAATATCAAAATGTTGCATTCATTAATAAGATTGCAATATTTAACTGCGGATCAGACATGGTCAATTGATGTGCCGTGGCCGAGTTGATAAGAGCACTAGACTAAAGCTCTGGTGTTTCTGTTCAGCAGTATCAAGTCCCGGTTGTGACCCTTATGTCCTTATGCAAGACACTTAACCATTATTGATGTGTCCCTTGCATTGGATGTAAAGCCGTAGGTCCCGTCTGTTGTGTAACGCACGTAAAAGAACCCAGAAGGGATTCCCCAAGTGTTCCTGGTTTGATCGGCAACATAATGTACATAAGCACCTTGTAAAACCATTAGATGGTGCTTTGTAAAGGAATAGGTCTCATGATAAGCTCCAGAAAACCTTGCATGAAAAGCGCCTTGAGCTTCATTGAATGACGGATATAAGAAACCATAATTGAAATAATTCAACCAAATGGACTCAATAAGAGGACATTGTAAGGACAGTATTTGTTTTTCTTACCTGTAAATGTGACTTTCTTGGCACCTATAATCACCTCATTCTCATCTGCATAGAATAACATTTTATCTTTTGTGTCGTAGATTACAAATCTCTCATTGTAGGAAACTAAATGTTTGGGGCCTGGACGATAAAAGGAGAAAAATATCAAGAGTGCAATAAGTTTTCAGCTACATTAACAAGCTACTGCTAACTAAATATATCAAGAAAAGAAAAGGCTGGCACTGATTATCAAGGCTCGACATCAACAGCTGTGTGTCACTGAGGGATTGATTGACTATTTGTTTTTACCCTTACGTCTTGTATTAAGCACTGTAGACCCAAGTTCTGGGGGAAAAAAATGACACAGGCAAATCACTCGGCTTGGATTAAAACCTAATGCTAGAGCAGATGTCTTACCACTAGACCACTGAGCTAGCCCGATGGCTAGAGTCGGTTCAAATCCCATGTGGTAGCAACGGATACCGCAACAATTTAATGTTAGGTTTGCATCGGGACAACAATATAAATTGTTTTTACATTACACCAATGTGTATTAAGCACAGTATTCTCAGTACTTTTCCCGAGTTCTGTGAAGACAAAAAAACAGGCAAATCACTAGGGTGGGATTTGAACCCACGACCTTTGCATTGCTAGAGCAGATGGCACCTGACCAGCAAGCTAGCCCAGGAAAGTACTGAGTATACAGTGCTTTTAAACAAACATCAGTACATTAAAGGTTACTTACCAATGATTAACCTTCCTTTTGTGGTGTTTTCTAAACCATTTCTTGCATTAATTGTAACGTTTGTCGCTGACTGTAACACCAAGTTTTTGTCCTGCAAAAAAGGAAAATAACTGTGTCATTTTCTGAATGAGTACTGTCAAAATTGGATATAACAAGTCTGGAGATTTATGGTGAGATTTATGAACTGATGCGAAACATTAATAACATCAAAGTTGTTTTCTAGTATGAATTCGAAAATCGGTCCTACAAGTACACCTGTAGAGATGATAATAAAGTCTAACATATTGGAGCCAGATATTGCTTTTCAAATACAGTATAAAATGAGGGATGTACAGATCACACAATACCCCTACTTCTAGTGTAAAACCATTAACATTTAACACCCTGGAGGCTCAGGGTTTCACCGTGATTGACAAAAAGGAAACTGCTCCTTTTGTGATATATTCATTTTATTATGTGAAACTGCACTCCTATTTCACAATATGGATCATTTGTCTTTATATTATCCTATTATCCTCATTTTATACCACATTCAAACATTTGACAGAGAAGAGAAAAAACGTTTGAGAAAACCCGAAACCATGAAATGTCTTAAAAAGTTCTGATCAAGTTAAACTTTGTATGATTTGAATGTATTACAACTGCCTGACTTTTGAAACATTTCATAATCTATTTTTTCCACAATGAATGGCATATTAAAGTGTCTTTTTTATTACAACAGTGAGAATACTTTTGATGTTGAAACAGCACTGACTCTCGAGAGTGAACAGCAAATGGCTAGTGCATACACACTCCAGGCTCATTTAGATGCCAGCAACACTTTCCATACATCAAGGGAATTCTAACTCTCTTGCTCTAATTACATTGGAGGCTGTTCAAAACAAAGCTCCTTATGCAAGAGCCTTTTAAACATTCTTGATGAAACTTTAATAAGACCTGATCGGAATTGAAATGAATCAATTACAAATAATTAAGGAGTAATCAAGTTCCAATCATACATTTCATTGCATATTCAAAACTAAATATAGCATTTTATTTAAAATTACAAATGCATAATCACATTATTCTGTCTGGGAACACAATTTTTTATTTTTTGACTTGACTGACTTATCATTTCAAAGATAATCAGTCACAAAAAACACTATTGGAAATAATAAAGTAATTTATCTTAAAACAGCGTGCAACAAAAGATAAATCTATTTGTCAAGGCGCCAACATTCCGAGGCAGGGGACACTTACTTAAAGGGTTTGTACAAAGCCCAAGGCCACCGACACATTTCCTTCCACGGTAGAAATTTGATGAAACCAGATAAGTTTTTCTATTGATCAAAATAATTTGAGTGAGACTTTCAGCCCTTATACAAAGCTTCCCTTTTAAGAGCATTGTTTATCTTAACAAAATTTGTGGAACATGACTGCAGGATTTGCATCACTTACTGCTTTAGACTTGATTTCAGAAGCATAAAGCGTCTTGAGAAACTCTGCTTCACCACCTATCTTGATTCCAGTCTTTGTGAATTGCAGCTTCCCGATACCAGACTATAATATCACAAGAGAAAGAAGGAAAAACACGATTGCCAGTAAATAAACAAAAAGCTCAATACATTCAAATCAGAATAGATAGTTCCCACATGACGTAAATCGGCCATCTTCACGGGCAATTTGGAACACAAAGCCATACATTTAGCGCGAGAACGACGTGTAGCATGCGCACATTTCACAACACTAGTTGCCTGATTGGTTAGTAATCAGCATGTCAAACTGGGCGTTTGACGTGACTGCAAGCCAAAATGCAATTGGCCTGTAAAGATGGCATCTATTGCAACTTATCTATCAAATATCTATAGATCCAAATCCATGGTGTATTCAGCAAAAACAGGGAAAAATGTAAGACTGTTCTCTATTAAGAAGTAGAAAAGAATATCAACATTTTCAGAATTCCATTAGAGCCTTTGTTCAACAAAGTGTTTTTAAAATCATATTGATATAGTTGTTCATGGGATTTGAGGCATTGCATGGTGATGTATCAATATATATTTGATTTGCGATAACACCATGTGTGTATCTACTTGCCAAGTTTACTAAAAAACAAAATCTAAATGGCAAGTAGATACACACATGGTATTAACGCAATCCAAATATATAGTTGATGCAATAAGTCTATGTAGGTAGCCTTACCATAGTGAAATTCATCACCCTGAGAATCCAGACTGTAAGAGCGACATTAACAATGATGACAGATGTGAGAACAAGAATGAGAAGATAAAGACATCTCTTGCGCCAACCATAGATGCCTACTTTATAGACTGTTTCTTGGTGTCTATGATGACGAGATGTGCCTGGAGTGATGTTGGAATAGCTGGCCATGGCTTCTGGTTTCCTGCAACAAAATGGAGCAAAAAGAGATAAAATAAGCAAAGCAAATTTTAGACAGATGTCGTGTATTTATAGTGAGTTCAACAAATTGCCACTGACGCCATAAACTGACAGACAGATACCAGTAAAAAGAATCATTTGGAAAAAACAGCGATTTAAGTTGAACACTTTTAAAAATCAAGCTTTTCTACATTTTTTTTGTAGGGTGTTTTCAACTAGTTTTCTTACAATGGAGACTTTTACAGTTCTTCTTACTAAAGTTGTCCTAACATAATAAGCAAACAGACATTACTTCAGTGTACACAAACAAATCAGTCATTAAATTGTGATCTCCCATGAATCAAATTTCTTTACAAATAATTATTTAAGCAGTATTGTATATTATCTGAAATAAAGTATAATGGAAACATACATATATAAGGCAATACTGACCTTTAAACAAAAAACAAAATCTAGTCATGTACATGTATGGTACATTGTGGCTACTCAAGTATTGCACTTCATGCCAAACAGGTAAGAGGCCTGTTCACTGACATATTCTATGTAAATTACCAGTACATACGAAACACAAACTTGAACTATGTGTTCAAGATCACATGTGTAATGCATAACGACATATCATGAATTGGATGAATACATTTCAAAGTAAGGATTCATTTTAAATACATCACCTTGAAACAGAATGCTATACTCTAGGACTTGAAAATGCTAAACAATGTAGGCCCATTTCAATACACAAAGCACTTCAAATTGCAAAGCATATCAGACCCACTGCAACGTGATCCTTGCCAGGCAAACTGAAACAGTTGCAAGACAATTTTGTTTTTCTTTCACCCTCACTTTGTCCTAGAGTAAACCAAGTTTGTTTGTTGTTAACCGGGCAGGTGTTTTTAGATGGGCCTAGGCGTCCGTGGGACCCCCTTGGGCAGTGAGTAGAGAAGGATTCTGAATACAATAACAGCATAAGAACACACTTGAACACATGTGAACTACAGTAATGCAAAGCCCAAAATAATGCTGCATTCAATGATAGTTACATAAAGCAAACAAGACAGAACTACAAGGGCATTTTATGGTAACTCATTTGCCCAAGGTTAAAATTTATAGCAAATTAATACTTATTTTATTTGATCAAGCAGTGGAACATCTTGTTAAGGCTTGCTCAGTAAACACAACATTCTTAGAACAGCCAAACAAATGTTCCTGATGTAAACATCTGGATTATAAATCTAGTATTTTAGCCTTACTCTCTTTTATGAACCTCAATGTGATTATTGACATTTGTAGCATACATGTATCGTATTTATATGCTACTGTCAATACTGACTGATCAGTTTATGTAACCCGCTTTTCATTATACATCATGATCTATGTATCATCAAGAAATGCCACACCAGGACATCAAATTAAATCATCGGTTAATTGGCTGCAAGTGGAAATGGCAAACAAGCAAAGCATAATGTACAGGTAATCTAGCACTAGCAGTAGCCAGTCAATACTTTATAGCATGGCTCAGTGAATATGATCTTATTACATTTTGCTTCATGCTTGTTGATGTATCTATAGATTATCCTTCCTCTTAGTCAATGTGTTAAAATCCACAGACAGTTTTTCCTAATCTTTCCTACATGTATGTGGTTAGGGATCATGTAATTAATGTTAGTAGGCAGTAATACCATCAAGTCACTATTTTATGTTGCTACAAAGTACTAACTTTATGCAGGAATGCACAAATGAAAGGGGAAATAAAACTTTGAGGGTGAAGTTACACAAGTATCACTAACCCAAACTCCCTTCAGTAATTTTCTAAGATCTTTCCTCCCAAATTACTGTTGGACTCTGATCAAAGTTGTAGGCCTGATCCTTTCAAGCATTTTAATTAACTTATGCAATGCAGTCAGAGTCCTCATCAGTTCAAACAGAATATGGGCAATTCTACATTTGGGAACAAAAGTGACTTCCGAGGGGGGACATGGGGTAGTAATATAAAGCACACTGGCTCTTTTCAGAGCCATCAGTCCTCCAAAAGAGATTTTACACATGGTTGTACCCACAAGTTTATTATTTATAGTTTATCTTATTTTCCAAAGCTTCAAAGAGGAAAGAGACTTTCACACGTCAAGGGACACATTTTGACGGCACTGAATTCCCTCCAGACACAGTCACCAGAGGAATGAGGATGCTCAAGTAGCAAAGTGATGGCTTTTTTATATAGATCTAGGTAATGAGAATCCTAATTCCTACAGCATTCATTCACACCATGACACCACCTCAAGTACTGCACCATTAGGGAGAGAAAAACCATTATCCTCGTTTCTTTGCATTTTGTCAGGTTCAAATCATTACGTTGGGAATATCAATAAAACTATGAGACACCAGTAAATTAAATTACAGTGGGCATGAAGTCTTTACTACAAGAATATTTATTTTGTTGTTGAATTAAAATAAATCAGAAGACACTGCTACTTGGTTTGTTGTTATGAAATGTGCCTTTTGCATATTACACTAAATATTACACCAAATACCCACCATACACATGTAATTGTCCTTTGAGCAGCAACATAATAATTAACCATTCTTATATAGCGCATAACACATAGAAATCAAACATGTCCCTAAGCGCTTCTGAGAAAAACACAACAGAATACAAAGACAAGACGTACTGGGTAACAAATAAAAGGGATGAATTAAATGATAAATAAGTGCGTCTTTAAAGCAATCTTAAACCTAATAATGGAATCAATGTTTTTTATGTGTTCCGGGAGATTGTTCCATAAGGTTGAGGCAGTGTGAACGAAGCTGCGTTCACCATATGATTTGGTTATCACTGGTGGAATAACAAACAACTTTTTCTTGTTAGAACGAAGATTTCTAGAAGGTGTGTACAATGTTAACAGCTCTGTCAAATAAGGAGGCGCAAAATCATAAAAACATTCATATGCTAACAACAATATTTTGAATGAAATGCGAGAGTGAATACATGTAGGTAGCCAGTGTAAGTCTCTTAGAATAACAGACACAGGTTCATGTTTCCTAATACGATAAATAAGACGAGCTGCAGAGTTCTGCACAACCTGCATCTTCTGCACTTGACGAGCCGAGATCCCAGAAAGGAGGCTATTGCAAAAATCAAGATGACACACCACAAAAGCATGAATCAAGCGTTCAGTGGTGTGTTTATCTGTCAGGTTGCGAATTTTCCCGATTTTGTGAAGTGCAAAAGATGCTGATCTGCATTTCTGTGAAACAAAACTGTCCATAGTGAAATTATCATCAAATATTGCACCCAAATTACGACACTTCCTGACAGAATTAACCTGTGTGCCATCTAAATCAATGAATGATATGTGATCTGTGGAACGAAAACGGGAAGATATTAACATAAAAATGATTAAAGGATATGTTGTGCATACAGGAAAATTTGTGTACCAACTTATCTGAAATGCTAACAATATGTGCATGGAATTTATTAACAGATTGATGAAAGTTAAGCAAACATGTTAACTCTAGGAAGGTTTGTGGGTGTTTGGGGGGGGGGGGGCAGACTCCCACATAGGTCAGCTGGTGGCTTTTTTGGTTGTGTATATTTCCAGAAATTTGCAAATAAGCTGGATGGGTGGTGATTTCTTGATTCTCTTGTAAGTTGTACATGTAAATTTCAACTTTTTTAGAACTAATGTATGATCATTGATCAACAGATGAAAAGCTGTCATGAATTTTCTTTCAAAACATTAACAAACCCTGTCATTTTCATTGGCACTGTACTTGTCTGTTACTTAGTGTTAGCCCCATTTATAAAATGCATAGTACAGAGAGTCAGTGAGTCAGCATGATGAGGAACATCCTGCATTGTACATGATGGGCCTACTACATGTACACAACTGTACATGTCAAAGCGGTAGGAAATCAAATGAAGTTTCCAGCCAGCTCACTACTGCAAACTATTTCGTACATTAGGCATGGAATTGTTTTCTTTGAGGGAAAGGCTCATTTTGCAAAGAGCACTTCCAGCGGAAAATCTTTAAATCTAATGAGAAACTTTTGAAAGCTCAAGGCCAGAACCAAGGCCAACAGAGACAATGGTTTCATTTCATTCCAGGCCTGCATTATGATTAAGTACATGTAGCGTTCATCCCAGATGCCTGTATAAATGGTTCACTCACAATATTCTTTTATCATCCAAAAATGCAATTCTGCAAACTTCACTTTCATCGTTTTTTATTTCTTTTTTTGACGGTTTGAAAATTGTGTGGAATAATGATCAATATGTATGGGCTAGTGAAAAACTTTGGCCTACCCAAAACTGTGGTCGACTCGTCCGGTGGACGAATGGAAAAAACCAAGAGGGAGTTAAGTGTACTGGGCACATTTCTGGGGGAAAGATAACCTCATTTGCCCTTACTGGGACCAAAGGAGGCAGATCATTGGACAATAACTGTTCTTTGTGTGTAAAAATGTGCATGTGACCTCAGAGTCACCCTAGTGTTTACTGTTATGAAAGGGGTACTGAATTTGTACACCAATAGCTCAGTCTAAAATTGCAACCATCCTGATGTGATGTTTAACCATACAGGATAAGTGCTTTTGATTAGCTGGCATGCCTCAACCTGGATGTGCTCATTAAGATGAGCCACTGATGACAAAAGCTATAATATAATAAATCCTTCCTCTAGCATCCATACAATATGCATCTTGGGACATTCTCAGACTGGAACATCTTTTGTTATATGATTCTGAAACTCTTCACAAAGAGATCAGAAAAGATATATTGTCATTCTAAAAACTTCTTTGTTTTACTATTTTACATTTTGTTTAACTAGTTAATACAAACAACACGTCTCCCCCCCCCCCCCACCACACACAAAAAGCTTGATGCTTACGAACTGTCTAAGGGTGTAAAAAATAGTTAATTTGGCCTGACGTTTCGACCCTAGCAGAGTCTTTCTCGAAGGCTAAATGACAACACAACAAACATGAACAGGTAACGAGGTGAAACATAAGCAGTGAAGTGGAAATACATGAATGGGGTTAGAAAGCATACCGAAAAAGCAAGGGGTAAACAGTGAATAGGGGGACAAAAGGGGGGGGGGTGAAGGGAAGGGACTGGCTTGACCACAAGAAGATGGAAACACAAAGGACAATATCAAGGGTGGTGTAAATGAGTGTCAAACTTCCTTACTAATTCTTAAAAGATCTCGCTGAATAACAAAAAATTGAAAGCGATATAGCAATTTTCCCAAATGGTGTCTAGCACCCAGGCCAGCCCTAAGCAGGCTACTTTGGTTGGAGCCAAAAACACCGAGATCAAAGCACAATTGTATTTTCCTTGTTGTTTAATATTGCAGTTGTTGTTGTTATTGTATTGTACATCGCTATGATCTCACATAAGACTAGAGTGCTTTATAAATGCCAGTTTATTACTCTATTATTTATATTATTATTATTTTTATCACTCAAACTCAGCGGGGTCAGACATGGGTTAACCCAGGAAAGCCAAATCAGTGACAATGTTGCTGGACTGACATGTAGACATATTCAAGTTCGTTTACAGTTACACACGAAATGCCAATGACAATGTCAGCTAGGTAGGAGATTCAAAAACCTAGATCCCACATGTCCCTGGTCATCTCAGTTAGTCCCAAGTCATTACAAGGTCAAGGTTAACAAGTCTGACTTTTAATCGTCAAAAAATTCAATTTTCAGCTCAGTACTCACTGTTGTTTTTCTGCCGCATTGCACTTTTTTTGACTTCTCAATATGCTCAACGCTTTATAAATCGGGCACGAACTGCCGGGCCGCGGCCGAGTCGGACTAAACCATTCTGTGAGAGGGGTGTTACAAACCCGTGCCGCAGTGCGTGGGCGCTTTATGCGTGAACATCGGGTATTAATATTGTAAACAAACAGCGCACGCACTGCCACACGGGTTTGTAACACCCCTTTCACAGAAAGGTTTAGTTCGACTCGGCCGCGGCTCGGTAGTTCGTCGATCTATACGTAGGCTGCATATAAGAAGTCAAAAAACGTGCGATGCGGCAGAAAAACAACAGTGAGTACCGAGCAGAAAATTGCATTTTTTGACAATGTTTTTTAATTTCACTGAACAAAAAGAAATGCAAGCATTGTGAATGTATATTGAGTATGTGGGGAAAGTTTTGGTAGTGTAGTACAAAAGAAACTTCAGTTATTACTGGCTAACGGTCGTAAAACTTTCAAAACTTTCACCTATCAACGCTGATTTGAAAAACGTATAGCGTTAAGGCCGTTAAGGAGGCCCAAAATATTAGACCCCTATAAGGCTCACGGGGGAGCCTTTTAAATAGTTTCTTGAAGTATATTATGTAGTGTTTACTAAAAAAAAGAAAGAAAATTTTATTATCGCGCACAGCAGCCGTCATTTCACTTTATTGTTTTTTTAGAAGGTTAGTTAGTACAACCAGGATCGGTACCTCAGTTATTGAACCCGCAATAATTATAACAATATTCAATATTACACTACATTAATTAATAAGGTTTATCGCGATTCAGAACCGCAATGCGTTGTGGTTGTGGGAAGGAATATGGCCATAATAGGGCGGTTTCTAAATTCTATGCAGTTTCTACGACTCACGCACGTAACTCCCATACCTTTGTGTGGGTTCAACAGCGCCCTCTCTTAATATTTTGCTATTCGCGATAAAACATGCAAAGGGCACATTGAACAGCAGTGCCAGTGTCAATACAAATACAGTACAAACATTTTTCACGAAACTGGTAAAACAACATTCAAAAAGGAACATTATCACACACACACACACCCCCAAAAACCGAATGCTGGTCATCTCGCCACCTGACAAGCTCGCCACCAACAAAGTCGCCCCCTGCAAAGTCGCCCCCTACCCGGCTCGCCCCGGGTTGAAACAAAGTCGCCCCCCCTGGCAATGTCGCCCCCAAACAATGTCGCCCCCTAGCAAAGTCGCCCCTGACAATGTTGCCCCCAGCCAATGTCGCCCCCTAGCAAATTAAGGCTACAATAATTATGGTAAAAAAATATAGTTAAAACATTTTCAGAAAAAATTCCGTATGAAGTAATGTGCTTGTGGAAGGTCTAACCCTAACCCTAACCCTAACCCTAACTATTTTCTGGGGGCGACTTTGCTAGGGGGGGCGACATTGGCTGGGGGCGACATTGTCAGGGGGCGACTTTTCTAGCTAGGGGGGGCGACATTGTTTGGGGGCGACATTGTCAGGGGCGACTTTGTAACAACTCGGGGCGAGCCGGTTAGGGGGCGACTTTGCAGGGGGCGACTTTGTTGGTGGCGAGCTTGCTAGGGGGCGAGATGACCAGCCCCCCAAAAACCTCCATGCAAAAACCAAACAGTAAATTTTAAATTATCACTAATCTATTGACAATGATTGATACAGGCCGAAGTACGAAGCTTCCAGACGAGGGTAAATAAAATAGCAGCAGTAACAACTTACCAAAGTAGCAGTTGCTTAAATTTGCAAAGTTAAAACGCGACTGCAAGACCTGCAAGTTAGGAGAGGAGAAATCCCAGACAGATTCGTAAGAATTTTCGGCGGCTTCTTCTCTTCTTCTTTTTTCGGGCTAGATTCGTTTCAGTCGGTTGTGCATTTTGTCAGCAAGCCTTCGAAAATTTAACGGTGTGGTTGAACAGCGTCCTCAGCGGCGTCAGATTTTGCAAAGATGAATTGATGCTAAACTTGTTCAAGTCTCTTGTTTGTAATGTAATTGGTGTGTCCGTGGATTAAACTCGTGCAAGTCGGTTATGCATTGTGTCAATACTTCAAAAAAATTAACGGTGTGGTTAAACAGCGTCCTCAACGACAGCATTACTGCTTGCATTTACACTAAACTCGTTCAAGTCTTTTGGTTGTAATGAAAACTTTTGGCCAGGTATGGCGTGCACAAAATTATTTGATACTAGTGGATGCTTTAGTAAGGCCAGTTTAATTTTGTTACGAACCAACCAATCATAAATTGCAATGTGTGTGTTGTGCATGTATTGTTTCTCTGCAAAATGGACATGATCAGGAACGGAAGGGTTTTGCCGAGAATATGGCTAGTTTTTGCCATGTTTTGCCTGTCGGCATTGGTTTTGTCACCTGGAGCATCGTGCAAAAAGAAAGAGGCAAGTAGTGCGTGAAAATTACTTCAAATGCAATTGAATTTATCACATTTGTCATAATTTCTAGGAGGGCCGGCTCGCAATTCTTTTTTTTTATTATAAAATATAAATATTTATTAAAAATTTTAAATAACAAATTAGCTACCTAGGCCTACTAATAAATTAGTAGATAAGCTCACTGAAAAATTTGGTAGGCCTAGTAATTTAATTAAGTAGTAAACAGGGCCCATTTTTTTTTAAGCTGTTATTTTTAAGCAGAAACTACTGCTTAGCAAATGTGTTGCTGAGCAAATAACAAGCTGGCACCAGTTGTTGCAATGTATTATAATATAATGGTTATAATAAAACAGAAAATGGTTACCAGCCAAAATTCCAGCCAAAATTCCATATAAAGTTTACAATATTATTGTAAACTTTATATGGAATTTTGGCTGGTAACCATTTTCTGTTAAGCAAGATTTGTATGTGCTTATAAAGTTTTTATGCTTACACTTTACACAACAGTCTTTATGAAACTGGCCACGGCTTATCAGATAGCTCAATCTTATTCTTATTTCAGTTGTCAATTGCAGCAATTGAATTTTGAAATTAATTGGGGCAAATCACTTGGGTTGGGCAACTTGGGGAGGGTTTTGCTTGGAAACATCAGGCCATCAACATTTTTTTGTTTTATTTAATTAAATTATTTTAACATCTAACAAAGTTACAGTTAACACACTGCATTTTGAGTAATTAAAAATTTCCAGTCGTTTATTTCAAATTAAGGGGAAGTTGGGGGAAAACACACGATTAATTACAAATTATTTGTTAATATCCCAACAGGAGGTTTTAGGTGAGAAAGTGAAGCAGTTAATGGATTGGAGCAACAAACGCTTTATAATCCGAATGAATGGAGAGAAGTTTCGACAATATGTGAAGACGTCTCCACGGAACTACTCTGTTGTCATCATGTTGACAGCAATGCAACCTCAGCGCAAGTGTACTGTGTGTCGGTAAGTTAAGAATAGAGTAGTACTAGTACGTCTTGGTAGAGGTCAATTCCCGAATTATAGGACAGAGGCAACGAGAAGGCGATTGCCTCCATGCCCCCTAATCATTGCCTTTGTGCCCTTGATATGCTACGGTAAAATTTTTCAATTTTCTCTTTACCGAGGGTGAAAATGCCTTGGTATCCTTGCCCTTTCAAAAAACAATGCATACAGGGCTGCCACAACATTTCTCCAAAACATGCTCTTCACTGTTTCAACTAAACACTACATATTTAACAACCATTTCAAGATTTACAAGCATCCTTATCATAATACTATACTTCATTACAGGCAGGTGAATGATGAGTTCCAGATCTTGGCCAACTCATGGCGTTACTCTCAGTCCTACTCTAACAAACTATTCTTTGCTATTGTGGACTATGACGAAGGTCAGGATGTGTTTAAATTGGTAAGCCTCGTTTTTACTTTTTTTTTTTTTAAGATCACAATATTAAAAACCCTGTAAATCTTTTACAAGGAGACTAATAAAACTTCCTTAATGCTTTACACTGATTGTGCTACAACGTTTTATCAATTATGCAGACCTTAGCACTTTATCATTGATGATGTATTTATTTTGTTTGCAGCTCAAGACAACCTCTGCCCCGAGTATTATCCATTTCCCACCCAAGGGGAAGCCCAAGAAGGGTGATACATTCGACATCCAAAGGTAATTTAACATTCCACAATGAAACTAGTTTTACTAGGAGTAATCTGTCTGTTATAATGTTCATACGTTAGCATTGAGTTATGAAGTAAAACATTTAACATTGTGGTCTCATCTCTTTACAGAGTTGGATTCCAAAGTGAACAAATGGCAAAGTGGGTCAGTGAACGAACCGATGTCCATGTAAGTTTTTAACTCATCTCACTTCATTCAAGTACGTCAAGGCCAAACCTTGGTCAAATGTTGTTTTAATAGGACTATATAACTTGGATTATGTTTGTACAATGAGTTGATTTTGTTTATCTCCACACTAGATCCGCATATTCCGACCACCAAACTACTCTGGTACTATTGCTCTGGGTATACTACTTAGTATGATTGCTGGATTCTTGTACTTCAGACGTAACAATCTGGAGTTTCTCTACAACAAAACCATATGGGGAGTAGTTTCCTTGGTAAGTTTAGCAATCATGTCTCACATCTTCAAATTCAGTTTATTTAGTTGGCGTTATGTAATGAAAGTTTGACTTGTATTATTTTCTTCCAGTGTATTGTTTTCGCCATGACTTCAGGCCAGATGTGGAATCATATTCGAGGTCCGCCATATGCCCACAGAAACCCACAGACTGGACAAGTGGTAAGATTCATTTTGATGCAAGTGCTCTCCCATTCCCACTGCCTGCGTATTTATTGTCATTACAACTGTTAAGTGGCAACAGGAACATACAGGCCTGATACTTCACGGAGGCAACAAAAGGCACTTGCGGCTTGCCTACTGGTTTTTGCCTTGTTGACTTGAAAAGCTCCAGTAGCAACTTGCAATTTCCTCATAGGGTACCATTTAAAGAGAAAATGCTTTGGTGCCCTTGCACTTTCAAAAATGAAGCACACATGCCTGAATATTCATCAACATTTAGTAGAAAGGTTATAATACCCAAATTAGTGCAACACATTATTGTAATCTGTATTAAACCACAAGTGATATTTTGTTTTCTACAGAGCTACGTTCATGGTAGCAGCCAAGGTCAATTTGTTGCAGAAACTCACATCGTCATCTTGCTTCGTATCCTTTGTAACTTAAATTTATTTCAAACTTCTAATCCAGCCAGGGTAAGTTTTTTAAAAATAGTAGAATGCCATTGAAGACCTTTGCCTTACTGTGGTTTTGTGAACCTTCTTTGTGGAAAGAAGGTACATTTATGTCTAGCTCACAAAGTAAGGTGGTGAGTGAAAACAAATTAGAGTAATTAGAGCTAAATTGGGATTTTTCAAAATTAATAAATGACCTTGACAAAACTGATAGATGCTGCGGTTACAGTTGGAGTTATTCTGCTCAACAAGAATGCAATCACAGAGGGGGACAACAGAAAAAGACGAGGTGAGATTAAATAAAGTAAATGGGTCAGTCTGCAGCCACAGAATAATTAAAAGTTGTCAATTGGACCACTGGGGTGTGATCCCCTGTATACACCAGTTTAAGGTTAAATTTTGCCAAAATTAGAGCTAGATAGCTCAGTTGGTAGTGCACCAGCCCGCTAACTCAGTTGGTTTTTCTAGGGGTTTATTGCTTTATGTTTGTCTTCATAAGGTAATTATACAAACTATAGCAAAATTCTCAGTACTTTTGTCATACCAATCAATATGGTTTTCTCGCTGTTTAAAAGTGATTTATTATACTAACAGATTGAACTAATCATATTTGTTTATTTAATACATCCCATTTGTAGTTGTGACAGTCATCGGCTTGGTAATGGTGGTGTTCTTCTTCAGTCTACTGCTGTCAGTATTTAGAGCCAAATACAAGGGTTATCCATATAGGTGAGAAACTCAAGTCTCAAATAGAGTTGCTGTGTTGTATATTACATTTAAAGAGAATTGACAAGTTATTTTTTTGCATCAAAGTTGATCCTGAAGGATTTATATCAATAGATGGAAATTTGCATTAGGGATAAAGAATATTTTAATATTTTGTGTATATGGGTAAAAAACAACAATTAAAATTGTTGTTTTTTACCCATATACACAGATGTGTGTTAGCACTGTATACTCCGTACTTTCCCCGACCTCTGTGAAAAATCAGAGGCATATTACCCAGGTGGGATTCAAACCCAAAACCCTTCTTGCAATTCTAGAGCAGTGTCTTTCCAAGTAGACCACTATATTTTTAGCAGCGAGTATCGCATCGATTTAATAGATTGAAGTTTGCATCAGGGATAAATATATCAAGGATTTATATCAATTTGTGTACTTGTACTTGTATAAATGCTTATATTATAATCGTTATTCTACCTTCAACATGTATTTTGGTTATGTTCATTTTTCAGCTTCTTAATTAAGTAACTCAATGAAGATGAGAGTGACTACACGACAAAGACTAAAGCGCAGTAGAAGAGACATTCAAGCTTGGTCTAGCATCAGTTATATAAGAGTATAACAGAGATCCTCAGGATGTGGTCCTCAAGTCTGGAACATTGGCATGCCTTGTATTTTAGGGTACTTGCTTATATGGGAGCAATATATATCTACAATGCACATACCCCATAATGAAACATGTACAGCAGCATATGCGCGAACTTACTGTACACAATCTAGGTGATTGGTGTTGGATGGTTCATTGTTGTCTTTGAGACTGTAACCATTCAGTTCCTCTCAATTTTAATATGCATTTATGTTTCACTTTATAGGATAATAAATTCTTTTTTTAAAGTTCCTTTGGTTTTAAAAAAATTGATTAACCTAGTTAAGTTTTTGTTCAGTCATAATGTAAATTGTTATTAACCACTGCGGGTGGTATTCCAAGACTTTGTTTTTAGAACTTTTTGGAGCAAACATTTTCCTCTGAAAAAAATCTTTGGAAAAGCAACAAAGGTTCTCATAATAAGAACAGGGATTTATTATTCCCTTTTGAGAACATGCAAATATGCATTCAGTTCACCATACATTGCAAAATTGAGGGCACTCCAAAGTTGTTTCTGGCAGTAAAAACAATTTGTATTTATATACATCATCCGACGTGAAGTGTTTAAGTAAGTGTACAGTGGTCGATATAAATCAATGTTTGACATTTTTGTAACAACGAAACAATGTTATTTAAATTTAGAGTTGCACATGACGACTTTGATTTTTATAAACTGCACATAAGTTGTGTTTTGTGAACTATTGGTGAGGTTAGTAATTAGTTGGAGCTAAAACGCTAAATAAAGCAGATTACATATATTCAGTCACATCTTAGATTATCTCTTTTATTTTTAAAAACTCCATCTGGTTGAGCAAAACCCATCGATTATCAAAAGTGTAGGGTTGCCTAATATCTTATTGAAAAAGTTTGGCCACTGCAAAGTTTTGCAATTATTTAAAGTCACCTGGAAGTGGTATTTTTTTTAAAATAAAGCTTTTGTCACTAATATATGTGTTTTGATGAGTGGAATGTGAATAAACAGTTAACTAAGGTTTTAAAAAATCAGTTCTTATGTTATTTACAAATTTAAGAGTAGACCCCGACCCGAGAGGGCGCTGTTCGTGACGTCAATCGAGGCAGACTTTGCCTGTAATGCGTAGAGTAAACACAATTGCAAAGTACATGTACGGACCAAGTCGGTTTTTTTTTTTTCCGGCAATGCCGACCAGGTGTATTGCTGCTGAATGCAGAAAAACACTTTTAGAAATGTACCAACTCACGACTTGGACGTACATGTACTTTGCACATGTGTTTACTATACGCAGTGCAGGCAAAGTCTGCCTCGATTTACGTCACAAAAGGGGTAGGCGGAGTCAGCCCCCCAAACAACTTTATATATTTTTTAAACATATAAATCGTGACAAACAATTACTAAAAAAAAAATTATTGTTCGTAAGCATGTTTGAAAGAAAAACAATTATATTTCCAGGTGACTTTAATAAATAATTTCTACATCTTGTTAAGCAAACCAATCGATTATCGAAGTGTAGGGTTTCCTAAATTATTGCTGAAAAAGTTTGGTCACTGCAAAGTTTTGCAATTAATAAATAATTTCTACCATGTTTTTTTAAGTGTATGTCCCTTGTAAGCATGAATGGTTATAAATGTATACAATTTTAAGTCTTAGGGTTTTGATTGAAGACATTTTCTATTGCAAGGAAGGAACTAATATTGCTCTAGCCTTATAAAAAAAAACAGTTTTCATTAAAAGTTCTGCATTATATGATCTCAAAATTTGGTTTAGTTGTGTTCCTTTGTACCTTTTGGGAAGTCTCAATAATTTAAAGTCGTTTAGAAAAATTGTTTCCCTGAGTTGGGGTTTTATTTTGCAAGTATCATTCTGCATCTATAATCAATTCAGTACCATTTAAGTTAAAATCATTTCAGTTAAGATCATGAATTTCAAATTTATTTTTACATAACCAGCAAGCATGATATTCTTTCAATACTACTTTTATCTGATTTTAGATTTGGTTTTGCCCTCGGAGGACCATGATCATTAAAAAAAACAGATCTATGTAAGCCCTTCATACTTTTTGTTCACTGGATAAAGATCATGCCTGCTATCATTTTCATTTGGGAATGTGCAATTCATATATAATAAATGTATAACAGAAGTTTAAAATAGAACACTAGTACAGCACCTAACCGAAACTTAAATTGTATTAAATCAATGATAATCATACAAATTGCCAACAAATCTTAGGTAGCAGTAGCAAAAATCACCTTTCAAAAGTATAAATTTTATCACACATTCATTCAGAAACTGATTGTCAAATGGAAAAATAATTGATAATTTATAAGAGCCATGGAATTATAGCTTTTCTACCTTTTGGGTAGTTGTCAAATTTCTGGCAGTACCATTCATGAACAGAGATGCTTGCAAACACTTGATTGGCCAGAGTGAAGAAGAACACCAAGTAGATCATAGAGTGTTGAAATCCCAGCACAATTATCAGAGAAGCGTAAATCAGAATCTCTGCTAGGTAATGAGGAGAGGAGACCAGCTCAAACCAATCGCCGTGTGGAATCCTATGACTACGGTCTGAAACAATCAAGAATTTTGGAATGATGTACATATGCATTTTCCCACAAAATATTTAACCTTAAAATCAATCATAAAATCTGGTTTTGTTTTGCTTTGAAGGCACTGGCTGCTATAGGTTATTACTCAAAATAGTTCTTAGCATAAAAACTTACTTGGTAAGGAGCAATGGAGAGCTATTGATAGTATAAAACATTCCAAGAAACGGCTCCCTCTGAAGTAACTTAGTTTTTCAAAAAGAGGTAATTTCTCACTCAAATATCAAAAGACTTAAGACTCGAAGCCTTTTTAGGTATCTGAAAGCACACATATTTGTGCAACAAGGGTGTTTTTTCTTGCATCATTCTCTTATAAATTTGATGAGCCTTGAGCGCAAATTTTCACAGATTTGTTATGTTATAAATGCATGTTGGAATACACATACACCAAGTGAGAACACCAGTCTTTGACAATTACCAAAGGTGTCTTGAGCCTTCAACATGCAATGAGTTTCTTGCAAATATTTCAAAGACCAATTAAAGCATTACAGAGGAATTAGTATTGAAATATCTTAGTACTGTACCTTTGTGTCCTGTACGCAGTCCTGCAAATATCTTGTGGGCAACATGGTGGTGGTATGTTGCCCAGAGAAACATCAGAATGCCTGCCACATGAAACCATTCTAACTGCTCAGCTAATTGACGTACAGAGTCCATTTGAACTGAAAACCAAATCATCAAATTTACAGTCAGTATAAGCAGTGTATCAGACTCATTTAATAACATGTTTTACAACAAAAAGCCACTGGGAATGACTTCCTGCAGAAAAAGCTTGTGCGTCACCCAATATTAAATCTTTCATTTTTTTTTAAAGTTTACAGCATGCCATTTAAAACACTTTTGACATGATGAAAGGGGATACATCTCAATACTTGTTCAGTTGTTTTTTGCTAAATATGTTCAGGACAACCTATTGAGATGTATAATGATACATTGTTTGTACTGTATTTATGACTGGAATAGCAAACCAACATACCCTTTCCTGTAAGTTCTGGTCCTTCAGCAACTACATTGATCCCAGCAAAAGCATAAAACAGTAGTCCAAGTATGTAATGGCTGATATGGATGGTGGAGTTGGAATAGCTACTTATTACCAAACATTCATATAAGCGTCTTACACCTTGGATGAGAAGCAGTGCAATGACTATGATGATTGATAGCTGAGATGCTGTAAGACAGAAAACATTAAGTAAAAACCACAGAAATAATGCCATTCTAGAAACTTAAAAGTATGGTTAGAAATCAAAACAGTTTGCTGTATAGAATATTTACATTGACATTTGAAATATGGTAGAATAAATTTCATAACAATATTTTTAAAGGCAGTGGACACTATTGGTAATTACTCAAAATAATTATTAGCATAAAACCTTTCTTGGTGACGAGTTATGAGGAGAGGTTGATGGTAGAAAACATTGTGAGAAACGGCTCCCTCTGAAGGGGGAAGTGCCACAGTTTTCGAGAAAGAAGTAATTTTCCACGAATTTGATTTCGAGACCTCAGATTTAGAACTTGAGGTCTCAAAATCAACCATCTAAATGCACACAACTTCGCGTGACAAGGGTGTTTTTCTTTCATTATTATCTCGCAACTTTGATGACCGATTGAGCTCAAATTTTCACAGGTTTAGTTATTTTATGCATATGTTGAGATACACCAACTGTGGAGTTTAGTCTTTGACAATTACCAATAGTGTCCACTGCCTTTAAAGGAAGTCATTTTGCTTTTCAAGCATTTAAAATTAACTATAATATACAAATAATGTATTATGGTAACTTAAAGCCTAGTGTTTCACCTTTTGGATTCTGCAGAGGATAATTGGTGAGAAATCGAAGCGCGTCTAAATACCAGCCTGGCATCTGACCATTGTAGAATACAACACTTATTAGGTTTAACAGCAAAAAAGAATTGCAGATCACAGAAACTATGTAGAAATGAATGAACCATCTGGAGAAGAAAACAAAAAAATTACTATAACTGTTGTTTAAGCACATGACTATTGCAAAAATGTGTACACTTCTACTACTACAGAACAATTTTTTTCCAGTGACACAGGGATATGGACCAGGGCAATGTAAATAAATGTTATGTGTGTAACACAAATTGCAATGCAAGTGGTTGGGCCTTTAATTAATAAATTTAAATTAAACATGTTAAAACTTAAACTTGTTAATGTTAGCCCCATAATTTCCATAAATAGGTCCAATCTAATCAAGGATACGGAGAGGATTGGACCGATTTATGGGGCTAATAAACTTGTGTGACATGACCCTTTTTATTTTAGAGAATGTTGCAGTACAGACACAGACTACAGAGGCTACTTTACCGTTTGGGAACATCCAGAACTTTGTCAAGTTTGCTCTGCCATGTCTGCTTCTTCGAAGGTTTTCCGCGTCCAGAAACATTCCTCACTTTCCCATAGGAAATGAGATTCCACAAGAAGTTTGGGAGTTTTGGGATACGATATAAAATAAACATTGTACAAAACACGAAGATAAAGACCATCCAACAATAGGACAAAATATTTTGAGGAAACATTTTGAGAAAGTTGTCACTGTTTACTTCCAAGTTGAATGCAGTCTTTGGATTTTGCACAATCTTATGTTTGAGCAGCAACATTTCCAAACTGAGCAGCGCAATCTTCAGAATGAGACGCCTTTTCTCAAAATTGAGCAAAAATCGTAGGCTTACTTTTTGGCAGGCGCAATTAATTAAGTGCTCAAACTAGAAATTTTTGCTCCAAAGCAGAAACAATTTTTTAGTGGAGGCAACTTAGGGCGCCACCAAGCGACTGCAAAATGTCAGCATAAGGTTTCAATGTTGTCGTCTGCTAGCTCTGAGCTTGTCAGCGTTTTGGTAGTTTCTTGTAGAAGGGGTTATTTAAAGTACATTATGTACACGTATTTCATTAGATTTAGTGCACATGCACATTATGAAGCAAACAACTATCTATTTATGCCACTTTTTTTTTTATATCTACAACTGCCTAACTAAGATGCAGCTGTGGATGGTAAGCAATTTCCTAAAACTGAATGAGAAAACTGATGTCCTTGCACAATGGCTGCCGCACTCAGCTTTCTATCTTTGATTTGTCACAGTGCACCATATCAGTCGTCATTACCTGCCTGTCTCAGATACATTGTCACTTCTCGTTAGACTGCTGCAATGCAGTTCTGCTGGCTTGCCATTTATTTTAACATTCAGACAGAACAGATGGCAGACAATGGAGCATGAACATTAGCATGACATTGTTGAAAACTCATCAACTAGAAACAGACTAAACTCATCAACCAACATAAAGCGTTGGCATCCTGCCATGTTTATGAGGCGATCAAGATCTACCAACACAGTACAGCACATCATCAGTCTCACAATCGGTGATATCGTGGGGGCCCGGGGGTGAAAAGGCCGAGCGGATAAGATCACCGAACTCAAGCTCCGGTGTTTGTGTTCAGCAGAGTGTGGGTCTGAGTCCCGCTCATGACACTTGTGTCCCTCAGCAAGACACTAAAGTCAATAATAGCTTCTCTCCAGCCAGGGGTAAATGGGTGTACCTGAGAGGGCATAGATGTACTTGTGATTGGTAAAGCTAAGAAGCTCATACTTGTTGCACAGGCTGTATTAAACTCCGCAGGGAGCTAAGATGGTTTAAGGAATGGCCATGTGACCAGGGGTGATCATATGTTGGAGCACTTTAAGAAGCCCTTCATGTGTGAAAAGCACAATATCAAAACTGGTTATTATCAGTATTATTATATCTGGCACCCCATCACTCTTAGTGTGCAGGTTAGTTTCCTACTCTACACTTCACCCACCCAGTTGTGTAGCCAGGCCGGTACTTCATGCCTTAATTAAGCATGACACTTCACTATGATTGCTTCTCTCCACTCAGGGGTAAATGGGTACCTGAGAGGGCAGAGTTGGTTCTTGTAATTGATTAGCCTTGATTGCGCTACATATTAATTGGCGGCACAGGCTGTATACTCCACAGGGAGCTGAGATGGTTTAAGGAATTATTTAATGCCCAGTGACCAGGGGTAATAATGTTGAAGCGCCATGAGCGTCACGGACCTGAGCACTAAATAAGAAGCCACTATATATTATTATTAGACCCTTTAAAATCTTCAGAGCATACTATTTGAAATCTCAAGTAAAACTTCTTTGTCTGAGCCACACACAAACTCACACAAAGTTACTTTATACAAGATAATTTTTTTGTAAACATCAATCTTGCTGTTCCTTCAACATGCAAACCTTCAAGTCACTTCTAACACACAAATTAATTGGAAACTTGCTTTACACAAATCAGATCCGTTTTATTTTAACATTTTTAAATTTAATTATTTTTTTCTAACATACTTATTCTCTTTGGGTATTGTCTTTAAAATTATACAATCCTAAGTGATATTCAACTTAAATTTGGGAAATCTGAACTTCACAAACCCATGGCTTGATCATTGAGCCTTAGTGACCATAGTCCATCAGCGGTCATTACAAACTAGTTACACAGTCACCAATTTATGGAAAATAAGTACCCTGTTTGTGTTAATAGCTTTACATATACATGTATTGTCCAATAAAGGTTTGTTAAAGGCACTGGACACATTGGTTATTACTCTATAGTTGTTAGCAAAACAACTTACTTGGTACGAGCAATGGAGACCTGTTGATAGCATGAAACATTGTGAGGAACGGCTCCCTCAATCTTTGATAATAACAAGCGTGTCCAGAGCCTTTAAATGTAAAATGTATATTTCTAATTAAACAAATACAAGGTCAACTTTAACAAGTAAACGGGCCAACCTACTCTAATATTGAGTCACAAGACAATAAGGATGTAACCTTATTGTTCAAAGCTGGAGTAATAATGACCTTTAAAATAACAACCAATGTGTATGAGACGTGGGGGACATGAAAACTACCCTGGTTTATAACAAATTTAAAAATGTATTTGAAAATGTGTATAACCATCATATATATATATTTTTTAAACCACTTACTGTCTCTTAGAAGAATTCAAAGTATGTACCCATACTCCCCCGAACCTAGAATGTAATGGTATATTACTGAAGTCTTCTCAGAAACATTAAACAGTTTCAGATCTCTACCAACTTGATACAAGTTGTTTGTGTAAATTAAACATTTTGAACACAACATGTGAAAGCTTGACTAACTCACATAATAAACCTTTATAACATCCTGCTGCAGGCTCTACAAAATTCTTCATTGAAAGTTGAAACTGATTTTAAATTAGACAGCAAATAAAAGCAATTAGGCATACTACATTACCCAACCTCACTTCAATTTGTATCTAAACACACAAAATTTACATTGAAATAAAACATATTAGAAAAATGCCGTGTTTTTAACAAGAAACTCTGTAATAAGGCATCCATCTTGCCTCTTTTTGGTTGCCCAAAACTAAGTATTTTAAATGTCCAATACTGGGAGTTTCAAATTTAGCATTATGTTATTGCATAGTAGCAAATTGGAAATAATTTTAGTATTAAAATATCTACCCTCAATCAAAATAAACACAAAGTCTGTGGATAGCCATTTTCATAGAGGGATAAATAGTTATCATAATACAAAGCATTTTGGAAGATTTTTTTAAAAAAGCATAGCAAAATGCTACACATAATGCATCAGGCTACTCAAAAATCATAAGTTGCTACACAATTTTAGCATCCAAAGTGCACACAACACAAATTTCGGAGGTATTTTTAGGTATTGAAACATACTGGATGAAATGAATCCCTGAACGATTATTGTTATAACAGATGTGTATCAAGTAGGGGGCAGGGGAAAATTTGCCTGACCCAGTGTCACATTTGAGAACTTTGTTACCGAATTTTGTTT
This sequence comes from Asterias rubens, assembly GCF_902459465.1. NCBI lineage: Eukaryota > Metazoa > Echinodermata > Asteroidea > Forcipulatida > Asteriidae > Asterias > Asterias rubens. The sequence goes on from NW_022985693.1 coordinate 1,539,080, forward strand.
AAAATTTTGCTTTACCGCCCTTACACTTTGCAGTATTTCATTCAATACAGGTTTTTTTTCTTCAAACAAACACTTTTTTTGTTGATTTCGAGACCTCAAGTTTAGAATTAGAGGTCTCAAAATCAAGCATCTGAAAGCACACAACTTCGTGTGACAAGGGTGTTTTTTCTTTCATTATTATCTTGCAAATTCGATGACCAATTGAGCTAAAATTTTCACAGGTTTGTTACTTTATGCATATGTTGAGATACACTAAGTGAGAAGACTGGTCTTCGACAATTACCAGTAGTGTCCAGTGTCTTTAATAACAATAATTTGGGCGGCTAATTATTCTTACAGCTGAGAAGCCGACATGCAAAGGACGCAGCTACAGATTTTTCCAGAGGGAGTAAAACGTGATAGCCCAGAGAAAAACCCTTCTGGCATAGGAGAGAAACTGAGATTGCTCGAGTGAGAGGCAAGCGCTTTAAACACTAGCCACTCACTGATCAGTTGTATAGAGAGCTGAAGTCACTCACTCCACTCTACTCCTACTCTTCAACAAGTCAATATGGTCTAAAAATGGTTGTTTAAACTAACACGGTCGGCCATTTTGACTCCACAAAATGGCCGACCGTGTTTCTTTGCGACGTAAAAGGAAAACCATGCAATTTCGAGGCATGTCTGTGTGATCATTATATTCTACTTTCAAAATATCTATCTAACGATTTGCTTTTCATAACAAACGGCTTCATATGCTTTTCAAAGACCAACTCGACTGATCCAAGGCAACGTGTTCCTTTAATTGACATAGGAATTAATGGGTCAATATTTTGTCTGGGAACGGTGAACAGTGAAAAATCTTAACAAAAAATACCTAATATGGTGGGTTGTATTCTAGAAATGTTTCCTTGATGAGAGATGTTGGATTCTGTTTTCCGATTGACTGATTGAACAAATCAACTGAAACACAGATTTCTTGAACTTGTTGTCAATGTGACACAAGCCATCATGGTTCTACCCGCATCCGTTTTTGATTGACCTTTTTATATTAATCATCAGCTTAAACTACAAATGTATGCCTTGTTTTTGCATTTTTGGCAAGTTTGATTTCAAAAGAAATGTTGATTACAATAAGATTACAACTTCAGCTTTTGTTGGCGTCTTTTGGGTTTGGTATCAGACAGGATTGCATTGATTCAATTGTCTTAATGATTAGCTTGTTAGAATTACCTTACTTCAAGGCAGTGACTTTGGCATTTTCTTTAAAGTTACATAAACATCATACAATGTTAAAAATAGCAAACATACACCATGTGAATGATGGGCTCAGCTGCATCCACTTCTAAGGTGATATTCTACTTGTCATGTACTCCTTTGGCATTCTCTAGAGAATGTTAAGAATCCTAATTTTACCCCGACTAACCTGCTAGATTTAGTCTTTCCTCACAAAATAAAAAGATCTTCATAGAAAGGCTTGAAAAATGTCCCCCTAACTTTGTTTTACAAAAATAACTACATGCATTTAACCTATAAATGTTTTTCTTCTTAAGAAATATGAGTTTAATGAGTTATTCATAAAAGGTACAATTCTTAGGATGTAAACAGCACCAGGTCTAAATATACTCAAAATGTATCCATAAGAAAAGGATTAATTAATATAACCTTTATATCATATAAATGTTTACATAATATTCATAGTTATTGTCTTTTTCTGGAATATTCTACATCCTTCCTTTCATATAAAAAAGGACTTTTAGAAAAAAGACTAACCAAATAATCATATGGCAAGGAAATGAATGTATGTAAAGTAATATTACAGTTGGGGTTACTCCGAGTGTATAAATTAAGTTGTGTAGAGTTAATTTTTCCTGGGAATTTTAGCATACATGCTATGAAGGGAACATTTTAACAATCACTATCCCGTCGACTACGAGAATACAATATACTTACACAGAACTAGCAGTCGCAGCTCCTACTAAAATTTATCAAAACTTTGTTTTAAGAAAACACAACATATCAATTAAGAAACACAAACCAGTCTTTTAATTTTTTTTTTTTGGTTTTTACCCATATACACTGATGTGTGTAGCACTGTATACTCAGTACTTTCCCGAGTCCTGTGAACAAAAATCACAGGCATTTTACTCGGGTGGGATTCGAACCCACGACCTTTGCAATTCTAGAGCAGTGTCATACCAACTAGACCACCGAGATTGCCCGGTAGCTAGAGGCAGTTCGAATCCTATGTTTTTTTCACAGGACTCGGGAAAGTACCGAGTATACAGTGCTACACACATCGGTGTATATGGGTAAAAAAAAAAAAAAAAATTAATATTCTTTATCCCCGATGCAAATTTAACATCTATTAAAACAAACCAGTCTAAACACATTGCTTTCATACAGCTTAAGACTTAAACATGAAAAAAGTAAATTTAGCGATAAATACGGACAACACATAAACCCTGTTATTAACTTACAACTATACATTCAAGTCTTCTGTTGTATTTACAGACACATCAATAAACGTTGTTTCTTTATACGTTGGTGGAGCTTCCTCAAACTGAATAGCTTCAGTCTCCATCTCATCTTTCTGGCCAGGGAGAGGTGCATATCCAGCATTGATGCGATCAATGTTGTTGGCGGGACCCCATTCCTTCGTGGGTGTGATAGACTTCTTAAATCGCTGTTCATAAAAATTAAAAAAATAACCCCAGGCATTATGAAAATAATAAACATGTTAATAATAATAATAATAATAATAACAACAACAACAATATCAAAGTCTTATATAGCGCACGTATCTACCAAACAAGGTACTCAAGGCACTGAATATATATACAAACTTTCAGAAAGAATTCTGAGACCCAATTATTTAGCACCTTATATTAAGGGTTTACAAGGTGCTACGGTGAAAACTCTGATAGGGTTGGAACATCAGGCTTTTAACTATTTGTTTGCATTCATACCATGGGTCCTTTTGGCTGGTAAGCAGTTTGCAACAGCTAATTCTATTTTCTTGTTTATAAATTATCAATGAACAATACTTCAACATAAAAATCACTTGCCACTTACAAAACATTGTGTTCCAAAGCACTTTAAGGAAATGTTCATAGACAGCCAGTCAAATCATAATATAGAACACATTCAGACATAATTTGATTACGATAATACAAGACGGAAGCTTAAAATACCCGGCTGTCAGAACAACATGCCACACCACCTATGTGATCAATGCGCCATTGATGCGCCAAACTACACTAGTCGTGTAGTTAGTCGCGGATAGACATACAATTTGGACGTTTCGGAGTGAAATTCAACAGTTTTGTCTGAGATCCGGGTTCTTAGCTTCTGTTTTTTAGCATTAGTGTCTGCATTCTGAATCCAAGAAGACTTACCTCTAAAAGAGTTCCTTCAGATGTGGCCAGATAAAAAGCAGCATAACCAATCACATACAGCAATGATGAAAGAGTTAGGGTCCAACCGATAGCTTCGGCCCATGGTGGGAAAGTATAAATTCCATTGACAGCTGGTGTATAGTCGATGAAACTGAATATCATGATGCCCTGTAGGAAAACAATGGTAACATTTCCAGTGATCAGAATGTGTATACAAAAAAGACGGACCAAATAGTGGAAGACTAGTCCTGGGTGATCCAATGCTCAATGTGCAGGTGAGATTTTGTGGTAAGATTATGTAAAGGACTGAGTTATGGCAACAAGCTACAAATTGTTCATAGATTATCAATATTAACCATTCAAGGTATCCTCCAGAAGGTTGTTTTGAAACAAAATCATCTAATGATTAAAGAGCATGTGATGTAGGGTGTCATGTCTGAGCGGATAAGAGCACCGAACTCGAGCTTTCCTGTTTCTGTTTAGCACAGTGAAGGCTTGAGTCCCGGCCGTGATGCTTGTGTGAGCAAGACACTCATCTATAATTGCTTCTCTCCACCCAGGAGTAAATGGGTACCTGTGAGGGCGGGATGTTTCTTGTGATTGATTTAGCTTAGTACACTACATAATTGGCAGCACAGGCTGTCTATCCTAAGGAAGCTAAGATGGTTTAAAGAATGAATGGCCATGTGACCAGGGGTACTAGTGTTGGAAGCGCTTGAGACGCCCTTTGGGTGTATAAAGCACTACATAAAAATTGATATTACAACTAAATTCACTAGATGTTGGTTAAAGAGTTAAGAGTGAAATATAGAGCTTGACTTACCACAATGATGACTGGTGTTACAAACATCCAGCAAACCTTCCAGTACATACTGAGTCCAAATCCAAGCATACTTTCCACATCCTTCAAGAAATTATCTACACCTGAAAGATACAATAGATACAAAAGAGTTGTGTTAACAACTAAACATCAGTGCAGAAACACACTTCATAAAAGGGTACAAGAAATAGATACATCATGAAGACAAGCAGTGTCCTAGTAATTGGAAGTACATCATTGTTCCCCATAATTTACTTTTGTCTTTAGGAAAACTCTCCTTACATACAGAGGGAGAATCTTTAATATGGATATATTTTGAAATGGTATGTTGTAAGAATTCCAAAAAGTTCAACTGAAGGTTTTAACATTCTAAAACACCAGTGCCTTGCAAAACAAAACAGTTGGTATTTATTGTACCAAGATTCCTAGAAAACAAAATCACTTCAAACATTTTCTCATTTGTCAAGAAGAACGCTGACAGTTAAGTAAATTTCCTCACGATAAGATTAACTTATTTCCTCTAAGGAAATTGGCAATTAGAACGTTTGTACATACATTGAAGAAAGTGCATGTGGAACACACATTCTGTCAATGTTGTATCTTTCAGATCACCAGAGAATAAGGCCGGTTCATACTTGCTGCAACTGCGCATACGCATCCGACAAATTCAGATTTTATCATTCATACTTCATCAAAATAACAAATAAATACACATTGAAGTTGCGTGCGTGTGTGGAAAATATACAGGTTGACTTGTGTTTATATTTTTGTGCAGTGCAAGGATCTTTCCTGTATATTTGAATTGTCCTTGCATTCCTTTCATTGTATACTGCAGACTTTCCTGATTTCCTTCCATGAAGCAATTGCCCTTTCTGCATCTTTGTAGTCTTTAAAACTTGTATTATAAAACTTGTTCTATAAAATATGCAAATAGGCAAATGGTTTTCATCTTCTTTTATCAAGTTTGCCATCATTCACTGACACTGCAGATATGCATCCTACAATTAAGATATTTCAATTTGTCCTACTACGCATCTGATTAGTGTGTGTAACAGCACACCCAAGAAACGGACCTTCATTTCAATAACATCAAGTGTACTTGTACAAGGCTGGGGGCTTACCATAGGCATAAGATATGACAAGTAGCTCGATCAAGGCCAGTAGTAATGGGGTGAATCCGGCTGAGTACCAGTTGAAGAGAGTCATCACATAAGTGCCACCCTGGTAATGAGATTAGACACAACTTTATTAACCCTCACCAGGGAAATTAAACTACCTTGACATCAGATCAGGTTACAAACAAAATGATATATACTTGATTAGTGTCAAATCATTGGACCTCTTAAACGGTTTCATCAGTGTTACTTTTTATCTTCATAAGAGTTTGAAAAGTAGCATGTTTATATAAGAATTAGAAGGTATAATGTTAAGGCGATTACGACATTGTGGAGCTAAAGTGCACTGTGGTAAAGTGCACGAGCTGCCCTTAGCAACAGCCTCAGCCACCAATTCCGACAAGGTCTTACATTTATTTCAATACACTTTAAATGTACAATAAATAAGTGAGGAATCTAATAAGTGTAGTTGCATCGATTATTAAACTCTATGCAAAAAAGGTACAAAAACATAGGGCTCTGGACTTTTGAAAGAACGCTGGCCTTTTGAGTCAAACAGTTTCAAAGAGAGAAAATACAAACGTTGTTTTACCTGTGTGACAAATGGGAGTCCAACGAGGAACATAAGAGTGCAGACAAGGAGGATGATCCAAGACTTCCAGCGACGAACCTTCCCTGGGAACTTGCTTTCCAACTCATCAATGAATGCAGTGATCAAAGTCTCCAATGTTACAAACTAAACAAAAATACAACAGAAATTTTCAAGGTGAAATTTCATTTGACTTTTCCGAAGAGAAGGCAAAATATGGGATAAAGCTCACATAGCAAATAATTAATCTTATCTTGAGTTAGAGTTACTAATCCTAACTTGGGACTAGCCTCAAGTTTTTTTTTTATTAGCTCTTGAAGAGTCCAAGGACCCCAGGTTAGGACCATCGTTTTGAAATCCACCCCTGATGGATAAACCTTTAATTGATTTGTTACCTGACTGTCGATGCCAACAGTTAGCAGCATGAAGAAAAACAGGAATGACCAGAGCTGAGGAACAAATATCCGCGACACTGCCTCAGGATACGCAACAAAAGCTAGTCCAGGACCTGATGATAAATAAAGAAACCAGTAACTACCTTAGGATGTCATGAGAGCACAATAATAGTGGCTGCTAATATAGCGCATACATTCGTCACTCAGTGACGCTCATGGCTAGGCAATATACAGTATTTTCCTGCAAGGTACATGGGGCCGAGTTTGAATTACGTGACCTACTCATTTTACACGTACCATGTAATGGTTTCAAGGTGCTGTGGCCCAATATGCTGCCAATCAATTCAGGAACATTGAGGGAACCCCCTTCTCTTTTTGATATTAGTGCACTGGGTTCTTTTACATGTGTTACATAACACACAGGACCAAGAGCTTTATGTCCCATCCGAAGTTAAATGCTTGCTTAGGGACACAGGTGTCAAGACTACGACTCGAACCCACACTTTGCTGATCAGACACGACTGATTTGAATCCGGTGCTCTTAACCGCTAGGCCATGACACTATTGAGATGATACACTTAGTTGATCACAGTTCTTTCTTTGAAATAATTAGAACATACAGAGTAAAAGAAGAACAGAAAGACGGGTGAAGAAAAAGCCAATCTCACCTGCAGCAATGACATCTTGTATGTCTTGGTTCGAATCATGTGCCATGAATCCAATGATGGAGAAGATAACAACACCAGAGAAGATACTCGTCAGGGCACATGACATGCTGATCAGCAACGTATCACTGTAATGTTTTTGTATTTTTTCAAAGTGGAGGGTGGTGAACATAAAAAGAAACAGTAAGTAGGGAACATAAAATGAGGTATTAATTGATGTTGACAGATACCTGTCAACAGAAAATGAAAACAAAGCACATCAAAACAAATATTACAAAAAATGATGAGGAAGCTGCTTGTAGTTCAAGAAGATCCTTGCTCTACTTTGAGGCGGTGGAGAAAGGCTGGAGAAAGGCTGCAGCCAGTCCAGAATCTTCACATACCGAATTCCATGAGAGTCCTGATAGCCTTCCAAATATAACCAGGGAACCCAACAACTTCCCAGACGCTTCCATGAAACTGTAAAAAAAAAAAACACCTTGGAAATGTCCAACCATCCTTGAAAACAATAGTTTTGAAACGGCAGGCGATGGTTTTGATTGTGGATATTAGCTAGATCTCCAGTGCGAGATTCCTTGCAGTCTCTTGGAAGCTTCTGAGAGTTCGCTGTGAAGAGGTTTCTGGTGTCCTGTGTTCAGGTAGTGGCGTCAGTCTCCCATGGGATCCTTGCAGACCCTCAACAGGCTTCCTAGATGCTTCTTATTTAGCTCTTATTCAGATCTTATTGGGGCCGGATCGGATAATCTTCATCAAGAACAAATTTTAATTCAACATTCATCTCTTCTAAGTATCACACATCAGTGTAGAGACTTAAGATGCTAGACAAATAAGCAAATACATGAATGCATGTACTGTATTTAAAGTTGAATCAATTGATAGAGGGTGTCCATATGACCACACCTCGGGTTAAGAAAGACAACAGATAATACACCATTATTAAGGCTAAAAAGAAGCATCTAGGAGACCTGTTAAAGAAAGATGTACTTGTTGTTTTCATGGCAAGCTGAAGCAAAAATCATTGAGCAAATCTGCACGTAGCGCCCGGAGATCATCCTCCCAATTTTACAGGGGCAGATTTTGGTGATGTTTACCTTACAATGGAAAATCTGAAAGGCACGATGGATGTGTCCCATTGTTTGGTCGACGGCGATTCGCAGATGGTGGGTTGTGGGGATAAGTTCTCTGTTGTGTCAAACAAATAGTGTTTACAAACGTAAGCACAACAGGATTTTTACTCTTGTGTGTTAATACATGAGTAGATGTAAAGTTCCCAATGCATCTACCCAATGTATTGATATTTTGTCTGTTTGCCAGCCCATCCACACAACATGTTCATTTGATAATGAGTGCATTAACCAGCAAAGGGAATTTGCTTTTCCAATCTGTCTTTTTTTTTGTAGTCACAAAACATCTGAAAAGTTAAGGAGTTGGGCAATGTGAAGCAGGTTATAATTACATAAATGAAGGGATAGTTTGCTTGGTGATTGATCAAAGTTTGACAGTTACTGATGTCCTAAATTCCGTCTGCTTGGCAAGCACTCATATCATGCCGCCTCCTGTATAAAGTCTTGATGCCAAACAAGCTGACGAAATCCAATGCAACATCAATTTCAAGATTGCCAGTAGATGAGTCGAATTTTTTTCATCAACCTTACCTCAAGTGGGTTCTTTTTTGTACATTTCTACTTGGCTAAATTTCTCAGATTCTTATGGTGTGTGGTGTTCATGACACAGTGCTAGAATGAACTCAAATGATAGGAACCTTTATTCTGTTGCATTTGATTTTCCTCACTTTGCTCTGTGTGTGAACGGGCTAAGGGCTTTGCGTCAACTAAGCATCATAGTAATTTTCTCTCCATTCCATTGAGAAATTAATATATGCTTAAAGTTGACTTTGGATTTTTTACTTTAGAGAGTATGTCTTTTTAGTGAATTTCAATTTCACCATTGGACATGAAACAATAGCTTGCTTTAGTTTTCAGTGGGTAAAATTTGAAATAAACTTTTTGTAGCAATTAAACTTGCCTTTGCGACTTGGGAATTTGTTGGTAAAGTTTCTGAAGAAATATAACTAATCTTTTTGTTTATTTTTTACATTTCAAACAAAATGACTGTAAAAGCTTTTAGGTCTGACTTAAGCATATCTATTGTAATCAGTCCAGACTGGGTGTATTTGAGAGACAACCTTTTTCATCTTACCTGACCATTCCGCTCCTAGTAAACCTGTCAGATTATGTCATTTTGTGTATGTCATTAATATTGTTACATTGTGAATGATACTATACACACTAAGTATAAGCACTGATTAATCACTATCACATTGTAACCGCCCAGAAAATGAAATATTACTTCAACAAATATCAACTATAGGAAAGCAAGTTGATATTCAAAACCCAATCAGTATGTTTTTTCTTCCTCGTTATAATTGTTCTTGCACTGATTTGTAGTCAATTCAAGGATTAGCAGTAAGACGGAGAATGTATTCACTGTAGCTCCACCCTTTTGTTTTATTCCGTTAAGTGGAAACTTTGCTTATACGTAAGTGCTTATAGTATCGCATGTGTTTGTGTTTATGTTTATATGGATGTCAAACAATGAAGACTGCCTTCCAAAGCTGAATGCCTGTCTCAAGAAGATAAATTTGAAAATTAATTAGTTTCAAACATTTTAATTAAGTATTTCAAATGAGCCATTTTGATTGTCAATTGAACAAAAATTTGGTTTCTCGAAAGATATAAAGTCACTAGTGCAACAATTGTGTTAAAAAAACACCACGTTACTTCCCGTGGATTTATTTTTTGTTTGTTTTGTGTTTAAATTATCCTTTGATCATTGTTGTTTGGTACAGTCTACAGTGGGAATAATCATTAAGGAATCAGATAAATTATATATTTTAAATTTGTCTTGCTTTTGAAATTGGAGACTTATTTACCAACCCTTTACCAATGTTTTTACTAATGTTGTCAGGAGATTGAAAGCATAGTACACTTTTGGTAATTTTGATAAAGATAAAATACTTTATTTAGTTTTATCTAAAGGGATACTTTATGTACAGTTTGCAATGTATCAATTTACCTGCAAAGATTTTCTGCCCTTTGCTCTTTAACGATAGAAGCAAAAATGAAAAACAAGTGAATGCAAATTTCCTGAAAACAGTACACTTTATTGAGTAAATTGCTAGAGTTGGATAGGTTTTAGAATTTTTTTTTTTCATTTAAGGCAACTGGGCTGAATTTTCTACAGGATGGTTTTCATACATATTACTAACTGTTCATAAAGGTTTGAAAACAAGTTCTCACCCAAAGTGTATTATGCAATTAATACTACAGACCAACAATTAAACCCAAACATGAATATCATCAATTGGATTGGTTTTATCCAAAGGTAAGAGAAGTGATTTTAAGTAAAATGAATAAAAAGAATTCACATTTTTAATTCCTGCGTCCATCCACTGTAGACCATATGCACTGATGACAAAGATCAACTATAGACAATAAAACGGCTCATTTTGAATATAAATCAGTCTGCGTTTTTATACACGCACACACACAACACACCCACACTGAATGTTAACAAACAAACAGAAAACATACAGAATGTAACTCAGGGCATGACCATTTCAGATATCATGATCAAGTCTTACTCAGCATGACTGATTAGCCTGGACAAACTTTCATCATTAAAAAAAAATTGGTCTAGATTGTTCCATACAAGTAAAACCACAACACACTGCCTTGGAGCAATCATTTGACAGATTAATGACATGGATCCCCGACCACTATTTATAATTATAAAAGCGGATGAGATGATAAAGAAATTATGATCACAGGATATGACTTTGATCTACATGTATCTGAAAAGATCCCCAGGTTCAAGGTTGGCTCCTTACGTCAAAATGTCAGATTTGTTTTTGAGAAAATGTATCACCCAGTTTTTCAACCATCAATCTTGAATCTTTTAGTCATTTTCATTCAACCAGAATAATTAAAGACATCATTTGTTTTGAAAACTTTGCTCCCCTTTTAAGCCAACTGCAGAGAAATTTTAAAAACATTTTACATGGTTTACAGTGTATTCCAGGATAACATGAATAGAAAATTTAAATCTATACTTTTCACTCAAATTTCATCAACATTTTTGAATCACTAACAAAACCAATTTTCCCCAAATTTATAAACTTTTGCAAAAAACTTTCCAAGTGCTAATCATTTATATCCTGGAGTACACTGCAGGTTCTAAGGCATTTAACAGTTCATAGCAGCAACAGTAATCACGCCTGAGTTATATTTTAACCTGATGAGTAACACAACTCATGTCACAATTTCTTCAAAGTGAAATCATCTCGAATTTAAATTTTTGTAATTGTTTTTTTTATTAATTCAAATAAATTGTTGTTCGTTTGTTGTTTTATTTTGATATTCATTTTACCAAAAGTTGAGCTAAAATTGTATTAGCAAATGCATCATTTGTAAAGACTGATGTCACAATTATTTTGATTTTTTGTCCAACATGAATCTTTTGAAGTTTGTCTCAACACTGATATTCAGCAAAAAATCCATAAAAACCGTTACACAAAATCACATGATGCTTCTACTGCCACTACTATGATAGCTGTATGCCTTATTTACTCACTACATCAGTAGTTGAGTAAGCTCTGTACCTACCGTAAAGTATTGGAGCTGAATTTGTTATAACTAGAGAGGGTATGAATCCCGCCCCATCCTGCTCCATAGGAGAAGAAAACCTGAGTAGCTGCTGCTTTCCACACCTAGTCAATGTACAAATAAATCATACATCAATAAATTCCAAAGGAAACTACTTTATTTATATTGGAGATTTTTTAAATAACAGTATTGAGGTAGAAATGTACACAATTTCAACATGACAGATACTGAGAAGTAATAAATAACACCAATACTAGGATCTTATATAGAGCTTTACCACAACCCTAGGGGCTTTAACTAAAGCGCTCAGCATTTTTTCTGAGAAGTTATGCGGAGCTAAGCTTTAAAACCTATACCTTTTTAGCACCATTTAATGGTTTACAAGGTGCTGTGGCGCCATATGCTACTGGTCAGACCAGGAACACCGCGGCAAACCCCAGGCCTGATACTTCACGGAGGCAACAAAGGTGATTGCCTCCGTGTCCCCTGGTCATTGCCTTGGTGCCCTTGAAATGCTCCAGTACAAATTTGCTATTTCATCATAGGGTGCGCTTTATCAAGAAGAAAATGCCTTGGTGCCCTTGCCCTTTCAAAAACGAAGCATACAGCCCTGATTAACCCCTTCTCTTTACAATGAGTGCACTTGGTTCTTTTACGTGCATTACTCAACAGATGCGACCTACTGCTTTACGTATTATCCAAAGGTCACAGCAATAATAATTTGCTTTTAAGGACAAAAGTGTAACAACCAGGAACCCACATGCTGCTGATCAAAACACAAGAGCTTAAGTCCCTGCTGCTCTAATCCACTCAATGACACACAACAACAACAGTTTGCATTTAGATTGATTTTGCAGGACTGGGAAAGTACTGAAACTGTAAGAGTTATTCTAACTTGTTTATTAAGCGGTTAGAAAATTCCAGAACAGATGCTTACATTTGCGGAGAGCAGTTTTTCAAAATCTGGTGTTAAGAAGAAGAGAATGCCCTTCATGGCACCGGTCAGTGTCACACCTCGGATAAACAGCACCACCAGAACAAAATAGGGGAATGTTGCAGTGAAATATACAACCTGGAAATAAGAATGGGATGGGGGTTATTACTTTAAAACATTACAGTTACACGGTACTTATTATAGGAAAGGTATACGATTTGTGTTCTCTCTTAAAATTAATTGCAATCAAAACCTTTGGTTGGAAGCCTACAGCAGTGTTAGATAGTAAAAGCATTTTGAGAAACATTTCACTTCAAAGTAACGTGGTTATGTAAAAGCTAACAGTTTGTATGTCCCCTAATTTGAATCTTGGAAGCTTGTGTATTCCTATAAATGGTTTAGTGAAGACAGTGCATTGGACGTTGACATGTAGGAAAGAAACCTGATTACTAGTATCAAAATTATACTAGATGTAGCTTTAGTGTGCTGTCTGCATACACACCTTTCCTGATGATTTGACTCCCTTGATGATACACAAATAAACCAAAATCCAGGCACAGAGAAAGCTCACAAGCAGCGGCCACTGGATGGAACCAATATCATTAAGTCCTTCCGAAACATTCAACACACCAAATCTGTAGATAAATGTATCATTATTCATCTCACCAATTATGTTACATTGGGGGGGGGGGGGGGTTGAAGGTGATACAAATGTTAACAAAAAGGCTGATTTTCAAAGAACATTCAAATGTGTTTTTAATTGTAATAAAAGGGGAAGTTAATCAATGTTGTAAACAAGAGAAGGATATTTATAGCACAAAGAAGTCCAACTAGAAATTCTAAATAAAACTGGTTAGTATACATAACCCCTGTCTTACTTCCAATACTCTTCACTGGCTCTGATCCGACGAGGTCCTGAATCCAAACTGCTATGATTCACCTCACTGAATGAAGTATTTGGAGTTCCTGGATTGTACGTTGACAACTGAACATCTTCCTGAGTCAAGTTATCTTTAAATGGCCAAGAATAAAACAACAACAGGAACAAAGAGTGGTTAGATAATTGGGAAATATAAAACAAGCAGATATACCCTGAATATGGTTAAATGGACATGTTAGCAGGACAAATGTATATTTACATTTGTCTTTTGATCAGACTTGCAAGAAACAGAGTGTTTTTCACCTTATCTGACCGGCTTAAGTAATTATATTATAAGTTATTACACAAGCGCAAGTGAAATACGTACTAATATTTTCCACATTCTATGAGCTCACGTGGGATAACAATTTTATCTTTTAGCCTCATAAAGTCAACCTCATAAAGAAACAAAGAATGTTTAGAATGTAATTTTTGCACCGACGGTATGCGGAGTGTGATGCATCTAAGCTCACAATATGTAGAGTGCACTATAAAAACGAAAGTAGGTTATGGAAGATAAATCTGTGTGCGCATATAGTAAACAAATAAATATAACTGTAATAACCCTCAACTTTTAACCTCGACTGGTTTTTAGTATACTAAAGTGCCAAATAATAAACAAACAAATTACATTATAGGTAATAACTCTTCATACACAATACCAAAAGATCAATTTTTATGGTCATAAAAGGTACCCAAATATCAGTTGGCAGAAGAGATGATTAACTTGTTGATGCGAAACAAACTCTTTGTCAAACCAAAAGTTATTTATAAACAACAGGTGCAACCCGGCCTAGGTACCCACATAGGATTAAGCATTACAGCTTGGCAACATTCCCATGAGTTCTTACCTTGACTCAGTGACACTGTTGTATAACAGTTGGGAGTATTCCAAGTATTGTTGCAACCCGTCCAGGGAAGTGGATTCTTAAACGAAACAACCATGTACCGAATGGTGTATGCGATGATCAGATTGTAGTACAGGCAGAAGTAAGATGAAACAACTGCCATTGCAACACCTACACCTGAAAACAAAACAAATGGCAAACGAAAATATAATATAAAACTTAAGAAGTATGACCTTAAGAACATTTGCTATCCAGGTAGGTAGACCGCTGTACCATTCGATCACGTCAGCAAAGTTCACTAGCTTTACAGCTTAAGATCAATCCATTACCTAAGGCATGTTAGTTGATGCAGCAGGAGAAGTCTTTGTTCATAATATTATTGAGACATTCTTCTCTCTGAACAACATGATCAAACAATTTGAATTGCATCAATCTAAAAATCCTAACTACAAAAATATTTTAGGAAATTGGAAGATTAGGGCATCCACCCAAACACTTGGCATAGGGGTGCAATAACAAGTTGTTTTTCAATGCTGAATAATCAAATCCAATTGTACTACCTCAAAGGGGCACTATTGATCATCCATTCATTAATATAGGACACTGTCTTTAAAGCCATTGGACCCTTTCGGTAAACAGTATTGTCCAAGGCCCACACTTCGTGTATCACAACTTATATATCAAATAACAAACCTGTGAAAATTTGGGCTTAATCGGTCGTTGGAGTCAGGAGAAAATAACGGGAAAACCCACCCTTGTATCCGCGCATTTCGCCGTGTCATGACATGTGTTTAAAATAAATCCGTAATTCTCGCTAACGAGAATTGATATTGTTTTACTGTTTTCTCAAAAAGTAAAGCATTTCATGGAATAATATTTCAAGAGAAGTATTTCACCAGTCACCACTACCTTCTGTAAACCCTGTAAGTTATTTGTAAATCTGTGATTTTTTTTTTTTTCGGAACCGAAAGGGTCCAATGGCTTAAATACGAAGGCAGATAAACAGATTAATGTTTTAATACAAATATGGACGGAAGAAGATAAGCCACACCCACGGTCAATTCTCCTCCTTAAACAAAGATCAATCTTGATTGATTTTTTTTTGTATAAACATGAAAAACAATCTGTAGGAAAAACAAAGGTGGTTTCTGCAACAAAGCTAGGCCTTGAATAACTTAAATCTTCAATATCCATAGCAGCAACACTGATTTTTTTAAACATGTTTTATAATTGTGACTACAGCTGTGTTAAAAATGCAACAAGGTATTAAACGTATGATGTATTAAAATGAGGAAAACACATTGCATCCTACAGAACTCGCTGATGCATCTTCACTGTAGGTATATTGTAGCTTTAGCTTTGTTCAGCTATTTTGCTTACTTAATATTTTAATACAAGGGCAAATCATAACCTGAGATTTAAGTCCCAAGTATAACACAGTCTTGTGTACTTACAACGTATGCTAGCGAAAATAGAAACTAGAAAATAGAAACTGTAATTCAACAATAACACATTGGTTTCAATCATTATACAACATGATAAGGTGCTAGCTATGTCTTGTTTCAGAATACCTAAAAATTACACAATAATTCCTTCAGTACTTCCTGGTCATGCAATTTCTGTTCAATAAGTTGGTTCACTAAATGCTGTCTTTGGTTTGTTTGTAGATTAACATGTCAATGGCACAGAGGAAGAGATAAAATGTCTACGAACTGAAAACACTTTCACTTTCACAATCTAACCTACATAGCCATTGCTATCTTTTTGTTGTATAATTATCGTCCACTTTCAGTTGTATTCATTGTTGTTTTGGCCCAAGATATTTAAAGATTTAAGGCGTTTCTGTTCAATTTATTTTTTATTTTATTTTTTTTCTTGCTTAATAATTATTAGGTGCATTTGTTTATATATTGTACATTTTGCCTTGTTCTGGTCAAATAAATAGTAGTAAAATTACTTTAAAAAATAAAAGCTTGTTGACATTTACTGCCTCAATATGACCTTTATGACAAATACATGAATTTTGTAGTATGTATAGATTGTTGACTATCCCAATACCTGCCTCAAACAAGGCCATTATTATGTCATGACAAATACATAATGGCATGTACTTTGTGCAAACAATGAACTAATTTCATTTGTACAGCTATTCTTGGACCAATTTTGTTCATGAGCAACTATTTAACTATTTCATAAATCAATATTACTGTTAACTCGTAAGTGCGAGGGAATAAAACAGGAAATAACACAAATAATAAAAATTGTCAGCAATGACCAGTCACAAAATAGGATTTTGTTCTCAATAAATATTAAATGTTGAGCTATGATTAACAATAAAATCAGTTAAGTACAAAGCACAATACATTTTATCCATGTACATGTAGGTATTAACAAACGCAAGGGAGTTAAGTTACATTATTAACTGGTGAAGGATCACTTTAAACACTTATTTTATATAAAATAACAAATTTCAATGAACATCAGTATGATTTTTGTTAGTGCTTTTTGATTAAAAATTGATTGTAAAGCACTTCATTCCTTTGGAGAGGTGCTATATAAATGTTGAATAATATTAATAAGAATAATTTGTTTATTATTAAAAATAAAATCCACTTTAACATCTACGGACTCCTTATATACGAGACAATTAAATTATTGATTTTTTTTTTCAATCACAGCCACTGGATGTGTTTAAGAACAATCTCAGAACATCTCTGTTCGATCGTTAACTTATTTCTGAATATTTGATGGCAGCTTGTATCGGTAGTTTTGTCCAGTTTTCTGAAACTACATTACCTACATGTAGTATACATGGACCTCAATAGCTTGCCTAGTACTTGAAGTTATAAATGTGGGTCTTTTTTGCAACTGTTAACAACGTTTTGTGATATTCAGTTTTAAAAGCACTCTCTTAATATGTCTTTGTTGTTAAAATAAATTTTGTTGGCAAGTTAACTAACCCATTTAAATAAACTGATAAATTGGGAGTGCAGAGGACCTTCCTATTCCACATTGAAATTCATTTTGGACTGCGCTGCAAATTATCATAATATATTCAGAGTGATGATGGTGTACAAATCGTTCCTACACGTACACACAGATAAGGTGTGTGTACGTAAATGTTCCAGTTCTTATCCAGATCAAATTATGTATGCACTGCACCCAACCTGCGCTCACAGGAAACTGATTAACATAAATAATATCATCTTGTACAATGGTGTTGATTTCCTTTGGTTTTGACTCCTTTGGAGTGGACAATAATTACATGGCAGTTTTGTGAACGAAACTGCTACTTATGCGATTGTTACTTACACCTGCAATACATGTACAATGTTTGGGGTTTTGGGTAAATGTATTTTGACCATCTGTGGGCTGACTTTTCTATTCCTATCTTTACAGGGATGTATAAATAGACAAGTTTTCATTTTAAAATCTTTTTATAACTCAAATTTATAACAGTTTGACATTTAATTCTACCAAGAACTGAACTGGCAGCTATAAAAAGATTGTTCATACAAATTTCACTGATTTACTACATTTTTGTTTAGTTCTTGAATACAATTGATGAAAGAAATCAATGATTTGTTGTTTTACATACATATTTTGAATAAGAACAAATGAAGAACATTCACATCAAAGTAAGGTCTCATCAAATCTCATGCCAGACCAAGTCTTTCCATATCCTCTTTGTCAAAATGAAGTATTCCAAAGGACTTCATGAGGGCTGTAGGCCCAAGAAGCAATTGCTTAAATCACTGTAGGAAATAACACTGAATTGCAGGCCCAACAAGTTCAAAGATTTTAGCGTCCGTCCAAGCAAATCACGACCGATGGTCTTTCGTTTTAAATACCTCACAATATTTATTCAGTCCTAGTTTATAAACAAATAACTCATGCAATAATATTAATTTTCTGTCTACTGCCTTCAGCAGTACAAGACAGCAGAGGTTTGCAGATAAACACAACAACAAAAACAACAACATCTACAAACCTTTAAAGAGCGGGCTGATCTTCCAGCAACTGATGCAGCCAAGACTGGAAAATTGGCCAAAGCTTACTTCAAGAAACATAACTGGTATTGCAGCCAGGATAAGCATCAAGAAGTACGGGATCAGAAAGGCACCTAATGGGATGAACAAATCATGTCAAAATCTAATATATGAATTTCACAAAGATTCACTTCCTTGTTCTTTTCTAACTGTGCTAAACATGTACAAAGAAATGTCAAACTACTGAGGAAATCAAAATCAATGAAAATCAATAAACTAAGACCCATTTTAATTATCAAATAATAAACGACCAGCAATACCAATGATTCATTTTAAATGATTCAGGGTTGAACAAAGAAGTTTTACTAGAGGGACACTGGACCAAACTACCTCCGGATTAATGGCCTGTGCTGAATGAATGTATCGCCTTTCGCAAAATTGTTATGCCCTCAATAAGCCACTCCGGAATGTCAGTGGCGCATGTCTGTTACTGCTGACAACGGACTTTGTCTATCTCCCGTAACCTTTTGACAATACCCGCTGGTACTGTCAAAAGGTCACGGGAGATAGACTTAGTCCGTTGTCAGCAGTAACAGACATGCGCAGCTGGAACTCCGAAGTGGCTTAGTCATTGCCTTGGTGCCCTTAAAATGCTCCAGTAGAAATTTGTGAAAACAACCGTTTTGATTACTTACCGCCACCATTGTCAAACACCATGTAGGGGAACCGCCAAACATTGCCCAGACCTACAGCATAACCCATGCTGGACAGAATAAACTCAAAATGATTGCCCCATGTTCCTCGAGCCCTGACAACATCTTTTGATTTAGCTGTTTTTGTCATCTTGCAATGTTATCTTCATCCAAGGTTAACTCTGAGGGAAAATAAAATAAAGATCATTCAACTACATGTTCTATGTACATATTTGATCCACCATTGCTATTGATTTTGAGGATTTTCTACAACAGATTCCTATAAAAATGCTTAGTCTGAAAACCAATGAGTTTAATTTAACCTTTTCTCTGGCTGTAAATAGAAGAAAACACAAGGACAAGTTACACCACTGGTGATTTTTTAAATATTTAGAACACCTATTTTACATTAATAATATTTTCTTGCATATGCTTACTTGGCTTTACTACATGTACATATGCCCTGAAACTTCATTTTTGAGAGGGCAAAGCCATTCTCATCTTGTAAAGGGCACTTCTTATGGAAAATCTATGGGAATCTTTTGAAGGGGCACTAAGGCTAAGACCAGGGCATAAGAGGCCATGGTTTCCATGTAATTCCACGCCTCTACATTTGTGGCAGACAGTAGCGTGGGTGACATTTATACAAGGGTTCAACACTAACCATACCTCCAGATAAGCAGGGACTGGTATCATTATAAGGCACACATGGCGTTTGCAATCCTTATATACGTCATGAAACTTAGCCCCTTACCAGCTGAGAAAGCAGGTCTGGATGTAGTCTTAGGAATTCAAAATGAAGCATTAAACTTTTGACTGAGCAAGGTGTGTACTGCGGAGAGGTTCAAATCGAACTCACACGTGGCCTTTTGTAAATGTATGAAGCCACAAGTCCAATGGACCAACTTAACAGAATTTAAAGGAAAAAACGTACAAGAATCAATGTAAAAAAGAGTGTTCAGTTTTAAAACAGTAAAATATCAAAAATTTAATGAAATACATGCTCAGCGCTTCAAAAGTAAGTACATTTTTTTTTATTAATTATTTTAATTTTGTGTTTACTTTTTGTTTATATTGAAACCCATAGCCTTTGCCCATCTGGTGACTATCTGGAATTACAGTTCCAGGTATTGGGTTGCCTAAACAAAAAGTATAAAAATTGACACATATTACATGTATGTATCCTCAAACCATCTTTCTGTGTTGTCATTTACGTGTAGCCGTCATTCAAGAAAGACTCTGCTGGGTGGAAACATCATGCCTTAAACTGTTTTTTTTTTGCATATAACAATTTTCTCATAGATTAATGTTTCTTCTATGACTTAGCTACAATAATTTCACATGAAATCAAAGATTTGTTACGGCTTTCCGCTAGGTTGAATTTGTGTAGATTTAAATAAAGTCTTAGAGTCAACATGATGCACAATGTGTAAAAATTTGAAGAGGAAAGGAATGGGTCAAGTAAATATTCGCACCAAGATCTTTAACCCTTTGCGTGCTACGGCAACGTTTATTCCCTCACTGCTGTGGGCGCATATTTGCGCCCAACACAACGTGCTATTTTTTTGCACACAATCGAGCTTTCTTTTGACCCCTGACATCCATCCGGGTACTTTTTTTATACACTTCAATACACAGAGGACATGTTACGAACGAATACGCGACAGTTTTTCATGAAAAAATCTTGTATTTTCCGAGTTTTTCTGTGACTGTTTTCACCGTAAAACAAAATTGAGTAACAATGGATGCCGCAGGCAGCATTCTGGAAGATTTTCGCGAATTCTAGCTTTGGAAAATAAGAGTCTAAGGATGTTTTGGGAGACGATAGAGATGATAATACTTCAGTGGGATTATGTCTATTGACATTGGGCCAGATAACGGACACATATCTATGGAAGATGGGGCCGAATCTGACGATAGCGATGGCAGCTTTCCTATGCAAGCAGGGAAACAGGGTAGAACTGTCCATGGTGTTGGGGACATTTTTCGCTGTGCTTTGGCAGTGTGTACTTAATAAATTATGTACTCGAATTCAATTCTGTTTGAACTACCTGGTTGTCCGTATTATACTCTACATTTATCTTATTTTGCATTTTGCAATAAAATAATTCCTTCACACAGAAAAATGCTTTCGAGTACAGATGTGGAAGTGTCGTGGCCGAGCGGTTAAGAGCACCGAATTCAAACTCTGGTGTTTCTGATCAGCAGAGTGTGGGTTCGAATCCCCAGCCGTGACACCTGTGTCCTTAAGCAAGACACATAACCATTGCTTCGTCCTTCGGATGGGACGTAAAGCCGTTGGTCCCATGTGTTGTTTAAACGCATGTAAAAGAACCCAGTGCACTTGTCGAAAAGAGAAGGGGTTCGCCCCGGTGTTCCTGGCTGGATTGGCAGCATATTGCGCCACAGCACCTTGTAAACCATTACATTGTGCTTAAGGATTAGGTCTTATATTATCTCAAAAATCGCCCCCACTCCTTGCAGTAATAATACCTGGCGCTTTGTATCCTTTGGCAAAAGGCGCGTTATAAATACGATTATTATTATTATTATTATTAGATGTGTGTAATTTTAATGATTGTGCAAAAAGATTCCAGCGGGCAGGGATAAGTGTGTGTAATGAATGGTAGCATGCAAAGGGATAACAAAAATAGATCATGCTACTTACATAGTAAATGTGTAGTCTGCATGGGAATGCAAACAATTCATATCATCAATACAATAACACATCTAGCCATATCTCCCATGGTTGTCATACTCGTACACTGTATGTACTTCAAGATGATATGGGTGCATAGGCCTACATTGTAGTCATTTATGGATATTGGCAAACTGCAGACTGTCCATGCACATCAAGCCATAAATTAGACTTGCAATTGTAAATGACATTGCATAGTGCCCTACATTTGTTTGGTGGAAGACATTACTGAAATTCACATAAAAAACATGCAAGTTTAAGGGTATTAAAGGGTTGGATGTTTGGTATTGCAGTTTGCAATCTTTCCAAAATGTACTCAGCCGACTACAGAATTAAGTTGGTTAAAGCAATTGCAAGCAAATACTGTGTCATATCATAATAATACTAAAAAATTCGTTGTTTTCCCGTGTTTTCCCATTTAAATACAGGCAAGACTTACGGTCTATTTAATATTCAAGGTTTACATGCGGCACACAGATTTGTGCAATGAGAAAAAGGAGGACAATGATTATTTACCAACTTGAACTACAGCTTTAACATGTATTATAGGCAATAAGTTAAATTATTTAAAACATTCAGACAGCATACTATTACTAGAGACCTGAAAGGGCAGTCATAAAAGTAAAACTCCCTTGTGTTCAGACAGCTCAAAGTTAAACCCGATAAGGTTTATTTGATTCTAAGAGGTCACACAGCACCATGACCCAACAAAACTACATGTACATCCACAACAATCGTGTAAAAAGAAATCCAGCTTTCACAAATTATGGCGTGTTCCCCAATACATCCTAGGGCACTGGTAACCTGAGAGTACTTGAAACTGGATGAGGTCGTTTTGTATTTTGTTGTCAACACAATGTAATGAAAGAATAAACCGGAAGTTGAACCACCCTACCCGACCGATTGAACTAATTCGGTTTTTACTTAATTTGTTAAAGTTCTATGCGCGATCAGACACACAAAGTTAAAACCAATGGGTTGACATTGCCTCACTACCGACTTTAGTACATGTCTGAATGACCTAGTTTGTTTGCATTGTTTTTAGCCAACTTGGGGAACTTGTTTTATAAACTCAATCTATGAGTGAGACTCGGTTAAAAATTCTATTGCCAAAGACAATCTTGATAACTTATTAACAGTTGGGCCAGTGACTACCATGTAGTTTGTACTGAGAAAAATGATCAGTGCATCAACCGACAAGCATAATATTTGTTTACAATGCAAAGTAAACATTTACAGTTACTAGAGACATCATAGAGGTATTATATAATCTGAAACGATTAGTTGGAAATTAAGCCATTATGTTTCAACACTAATATGTATTGAAGTATCAACTATTCTGATAAAATGATGCAAGTGTAAGCTTACAGAGATACATGATGTAAAGCAAATTATACAGCTATGAGGTCGTTCAGACAACCCCCCCCCCCCCACCACTGCTATTAAAGTTAAACCATTCTGGTAACTTTAGTACCCTGTCTGAACATGGCCAAAGTAACATCCATCTTGCCATTTTGTGACAACATGTGTAAGTCTCTTCAAAGTTCAATGTTGTCTAGCTAATGTATTTTGGACAGCTTTGGAAGGCCCGGTTAGACCGCCGATACACTTGTGCAAAGTTTCAGCAAAACACTTTTTACCCCAGACAGTTTCGCTATTCCTATTGGTGGAGAGCGCGTCACATGGGGGTGTTTAACTGCTGATAAAGACTAGCTGGAGATGTTCAACACTGCCTGCTTCCGTGTACGCCAATTTTATTATGCGCGACGCAATTCATAGTAACAGCGCAGACACTATTTCTAAACGCCTGTACGCACAACCTGGCGCACACCAAACAGATTTTTGGAGAAAATAATGTACAAACATTGAATTTTCGCTAATTTTCAGAATAAATGCCCTCACCTTTGGCTCAGGCCTTTATTGCACGGCCCGGCTCTGACAACTTTAAAACAGCCATTTTTAAGAACTTTCTTGCTACCCTCTTATTCCCTTTTTTCAAAATAACCGTATCAATGCGCTTTACATGAGTACCCTGGTCATTGGGCCAATAACATTTAACTTTCTCAGCTCCCCTTTTCATACACATATCAACCTCTACCCTTGCAGATACCCTTGCAAGTACCTCCCGCTTTTATACACCTGGGTGAATAAAAGCATTGTATTGTACAATGTACACACTAGTATTATGTTAAAATGAACTTTGGAACTTTCTTCAGGGGAAACGAATATAGACAGCCATGTTTTCAATCCCAGATGAGACCCCGAGTCCAGACAAAAAATAAAAAATGGCAGACAGGGAGGCCACATCGATGTTGGAGTCATTTTGGGAAAATGAGTCTCCCGCCAGGAATAAGTCAGTTAATTTTAGCAAGCATTTAAGTCTCCTGCTGCTGGTTGGCTTAAGCATTACCAAACGAAACTCAAACATGACCCAAACCAGCAGGTGCCATTCATACTGGAAAATTTAGGCACAAAATAATTTTTACATGAATTTAGTAAACAAGAAACATGTGAGAACATTCAAGAGAAAGCTCAAGTGTGCTTATAACCATAATTTTACTTTTTGGCTGGTACACAAGTGTTGGAAACGTGAAGACTAAACGTGTATCCAAAGTGCTACCAAACACATCAGTGTATTTTTAGAGCAAAGAAACTTAACTGTACTCCATCCGTATTGAAGTGTCAGACCCTGTCCTGTTCTATTGCAGGGCAGCCTTATGGCATCTTTTTTATTATATGGACTGAGGACTATTTGTAAGCCTGAAATTCGGATACTGATATTTTCATAAGTGAAAGCTATTTTGTTTATTTAAACATTGTAATAAACTAAGAGGTTCCTAACAAGATATCATACACAATTTTGACGGCCCATGCCTTTCAACTAAATCAAGGTAGAAGATTTTGAGTCCCCAGCGTAAGCATTTTTGACAGACCATAACAACCTCTTAGATAATTGAGGTATTTAAACTTAAAGGCAGTGGACACTATTGATAATTACTCTTAATAATTACTATTAATAATTATTAGCACAAAACCTTACTTGGTGACGAGTAATGGGGATAGGTTGATAGTATAAAAATATTGACTGCTTTGAGTGCTATGGTTAAAACTACGACTCCAGTGGTGATCTCGAGACACATTAACACCCCAACAGACTATTTATCATCTTTGTACACCTAACATTCATACGCGCATTTCAGATGATACACAGATGCACAACTGATTGGGTTAGAGGTGGGTAAAAAGACATCTAGGTACTGCACGCCATGTGATAGTCGTCGGACTATCGCACTCGGCAAGTGATGCACTATCACACAGCAAATGATGCCTGGCCGCGGTCTAGTAAAACTAAGACAAACCATGAGACAGGCTCTAAACCAATGAAAAGGCAGAATATTTGGAAGGGGTGTTATAATGTAAAACATTGAATTTTGCCAAAATAAAGACGCAAAAACAGTGCTTAAAGCAAGATGTATAAGATGATTAATACTTTTCTTGTTAGACAATTAGATATTTCATGAAATGTTTATGCAGTTTTGGGCATTCTTTGACATCTGAGGGGAAAAAAAGAAAAAAAAAAATAATCCCGACAGACCCAAGCAAAAAATTGGGTGAAAGGGCAATCCAACACATTGTTGTTGTCAGGCATGTATAAGCCTAAAAATTTAAATTCAATCCAGAAAAAAAAAAAAATAAATCCCCCCCCTCCAAAATTTTTTTTTTTATAAATTCTATTTTAGCACTTATCATTTTTTTTTTAATTCAACACGGAAATCCGCGGAAGAGTTGCATGCCTGTTTAAAGGCAGTGGACATACATTACTGGTAATTACTCAAAATTATCCAAAACCTTACTTGGTAAAGAGTAATGGGGAGAGGTTGATAGTATAAAATATTTTGAGAAACTGCTCCCTCTGAAGTAACGTAGTTCTTGAGAAACAAGTTAATATCGAACAAGTTTGAATTCGAGCTCTGATTTAGAGTTTGAGGTCTCGCAATCAACCAACTGAAAGCACACAACTTTGTGTGACCAGGGTATTTTTTTCTTTCACTATTAAATTGCAACTTTGACGACCAATTGAGCTAAAATTTTCACAGGTTTGTTATTTTATGCATATGTTGAGATACACCAAATGAAGACTAGTCTTTGACAATTACTTATAGAAATCAGGCAATGTCATGGCACATTTTTGGAAAAACTTACATTGTACAAATTTGTGTGCAATTTTTATCACAGACAGCTGCAGCTGTACTGAGGTACGAATAGACACAAACTGCACAGTTTGCATGGATATTCTTTCTGGAACAAAGGAGGCAGTTTAAATTGCATTGCTGGCTCAGTTTTTTTCATCAGACTAGACAAGCTTTTAGTGAAAACACAATGACCGAAGCTTTTGAGGAGTTTGAACTACCCATTTTATTTATATCAGATTAATTAAACAAACAACAACCTCAGCTATCAGGCAAGAGAAAGGGAAAAGGGTTATTATTATTTACTTTAAATGAAAGGACACAGCTTGGGTATAAATAATAACAGTACTGGGCCTAAATACAAAAAACAGGTTCTGTTGATTGATTGGTAACGTTTTTGTTACCTTTTGTTTGGCAATTTTTTCCCTCGAAAATGTAATGACAGGAAATCTTTCCAAAGTTTGTGTTGTGCCTTTTCACCCCTTTATAGTTTATTATTAATTTAAAGACAGTAGACACTATTGGTAATTGTCAAATACTAGCCTTCACAGTGTGTGTATCTCAACATATGCATAAAATAACAAACCTGTGAAAATTTGAGCTCAATCGGTCATCGAAGTTGCGAGATAATAATGCAAGAAAAAAACACCCTTGTCACAAGAAGTGTGCATTTAGATGGTTGATTTCGAGACCTCAAGTTCTTAATCTGAGGTCTCGAAATCAAATTCATGGAAAATTACTTCTCTCTCGAAAACTATGGCACTTCAGAGGGAGCCATTTCTCACAATGTTTTATACCATCAACCTCTCCCCATCCCCATTACTTGTCACCAAGAAAGGTTTTATGATAATAATTATTTTGAGTAATTACCAATAGTGTCCACTGCCTTTAATAAAAAAGCATGGAAAGAGCATTTTTCAACCCCAAAAAAGCAACTCATTCAATCTTTGCATATGTCATGTTTGTTGAGAAAGCAAGAGTTATACACTATTTTTTAGGCTATCATAATCGTTTACTAAAATTGTATGAATAACAATAATTCGGATACGGAGGAAATTTGTCCATTTTACCTTCTTTATCAATATCATGTTTACCTGAAGATGAAGAGTAGATAAACCACATTTTATGGAAGAGATAAAAAGGCACTTTGAAAATAACTCCATTACAATTACACCTCAAGCATTCGAACCACCATAAAAAATGGGTCCTACTACTTGCCGTCAACTCGCCGTCAACTCACTTGCGCCGTCAACTCGCCGTCAACTCCTCCAATATACATTTAAAATCCACAAAAGAAGCATAGAACTGTGTAAAGTATCAGCTCAAAGAGCATTCGTGTAAGTTTTAGGTCATATTTCGGAATAAAAATTGATTTTTTTTCTCGTGAAAAAAAATTCTCGAAGCCAAAAAACTGTCGGCCGCCATCTTGCTTTTTCACAATGATTAGTCTTGGCCCAAGATGTCAATGATTGGTACTTTTTTTTTATCAACACAAAGTCGTTTTTGTGAATGAATTTGTACCGAAAACCATGAGAAATATGTAGTTTAGCCCAGACTTAACACTTCCGTGCCCCCTTTTTATAGATTTTTCATGTAAATTTAATGAGTTGACGGCACGAAAATGAGTTGACGGCGACTTGACGGCAAGTCGGCGAGTTGACGGCAAGTAGTAGGACCGTAAAAAATGATGCTGAGCATACTAATTAAGTTTGAACACACAGAGTTCCAGAAATATGCCTTTCTACTCCTCAGGTCAGGCCTCCCCGACATTGTCATTGGCCATTGCCTCACACACCATGGATGGATGCATGACCAAACCAAATCCAACTTCCAAGTGCAAAAGACGGCATTATTATCATACAGGTTAACACTCAGAGTACTCCAAATTTATAATAATATGACTTACCAAATACAATACTGTAGTCTATCAAAAATTCGAAAGCTTGAAATGGAAATATGGGAACGACAATCAGTCAAATTCCATGGCATGGGGTGGACAGAGAATATCACAAGACACGACATGCGGATGCGGCGAAAGAGAGTTCTTCAGTATGGCATGCAGTTACGCGCGCAGCACATGTGCGCATCCCCCATACACTCGACTCTCTCTGCTGCGCATGCGGCTCTCAATCAACAAGGGGGCGCGCGCGCAACTCATTATGCGTGCATACATGATTATGCTGCGTCGTACGTCGTGAAAGCATGCACATGCACATAATGCAGTGCAATGTACTAGTGTAATGTACTATACATCGTGTACTGTATATTTACGGACACAATGCATGTACAGTAAAAACATTTTCAAAGACGACAGTATACAAATATTGACTGCTTCGAGTGCTATGGTTAAAACTATGACTCCCGAGGTGATCCCCGGAGCGTTCTATTTTCCCATTATTGGTTCGCCCTATCATAATTATTACTGTTATCAGTTTTTCGTCATAAAATTAGCCCCCCCTTCATTCCCCGCCTCCATTCAATGCCCTTCGCGTTGTTTTGATTGAGAAGCCTATAGACCTTTCTTTTGTTGATAAACAAACCGCCTTGGTTGGCATGGTCGGCCGAATGTTAGTAAAACACTAAATCTTAAAAACAGATGTTTTAACCAAATTCAGCATTTTCTGCAAATTTTCAATTAAATAAAATGCCTCTCACAATTATTTGTTTTGTTTTTAACAAAATCAACAATTTGGTTACATTGTTACAAAAAATAGCGATCTTTTCTTAATTTGCACTTACGGCTTTCCATAGTTTTCCAATCTGGGTTGGCAAAAACTCGGGCTGTGACGTTGCAAAAGAATGGTCTATTAATTTAACGGTCCCCTTAAATAGCGCCCCTTCAGGTCAGTTTAGGCTAGTTCAGTTAACGGTGCCTTTAAATAGCGCCCCTACGCTGTAGACTACTACGTCAATTTCTTTGGATACGACGATTTCATTGGATACGTGCAGTGACGTAAGCTTTCCATAATGTGTTGTGATTGGTCAGCTCAGTAGTGACGTATTGGTCATTTTTTATCGTCTGCTTCTCTAGTCTACTACTAGGTAGCGCGCGTATACAAAATGTTAAATAGTGTGTAATCAAACTGTAAAAACTGAACCTAAAACTACGAAACTGTTCAAGCTAGACTTAAGTTACCAACCGTATGAAGAATGTCATTATTAGTGACGTTTAATAATTAAACTACCAGTGGGCCAAATGAAATCCCTTTGTCGACAATGACATGTTTGATTTTGAATTGATGCAATTGATGTTGTGTGTTAGTTATTATTATTATTATGCTTTGTCTACCCATGGAGGTAGAAATCTACCCATTGACTTCGAGTATTTGGCCATCTAATCGTTTGTTTACAAATTGATGTGGAAACAGGAATAGTGTACAGAGTAAGAAAGAAGAAATAAAACAGAAGTCAAACGCCACAAGCAAGCACACGTGGCAGAATAAATATTAATAAAACATAAATAACAACTGTCCTGACTGTGACTGTGAGTGTGAACTGTCATGCTTGCTACAGTTATCAAAATATGTAATGCATTTATATTATTATCGTTACAACAATTTGCTTATTCAAAACTTACCCCTCATCACAAAACAACCACATGACTATCCTTCCATCCGCGCACACGTAACCCAGATACAGGGTGTGTGCACATCATATCCCTTGAAGAAGCATGCACACATTGTATAGCAAGCTAGGATAAGTAGCATGTGCAGATTGTTTACGTTTATTTTTAATGGTCCCCTTAAACAGCGCCCCTTCAGTTTAGGTTAGGTTAGTTTAGTTAACGGTCTCCTTAAGCAGCGCCTCCTAAAGATTACGTCCAGTTGCGTCCAGTTTATATCAACCTTGTTCCTTTGGTTGTATGGAAAACCAACAACTTCGTTTCCATAAACATCGCCCCCAACCTGCAGCAAAGCATGCTGACAGGGGGTCGAGTGCGGGAAGGAAAAACCGTGAGCAAGATCAAAGATACGGGGTGACCGCCAAAGCGAGGTTGTGTGGTGACGTCAGATGATCTGGTTTAAAAGACTTTCCAAACCGTAAGAGGGCGCTATTTATGTTGACGGTTAAAACAAAACTGACAGTGAATGTACACTCACAGTATCTACTGCCTGTATACTTATGTCAAATGAGAGCGGTTTTTAAAATAATAGGGAAATAACCATGGAGATCCCACTGGTGTTATGCTGTGACCTATTTAATTATTGTGGAATGTTGTTATTTTGAAAGTCTTGTATAAAAAAGACAAGTCTTGTGTAGTCAAAGTTTTTATTTTATTTTGTCGCTTGATGCATGGAGGTATTCCTCCATGCTTGATGTAACCATGGAGGTAGTATTTAATTAATTCTGGATCTGGATATTATTGTACAAAACAAACGCCTGGAGAGGCTAACTTGCAGGAGCGTAAGCATGGGCTCATTATAGTGCTTTTAAATATTTAAGGTTAGCCCCCTTGATAACTCGAGAATATTTAGCTTAAATAATACTTATATAATTTATTTTTCAAATAGCGTCATACATAAACAAAAATTGGAGCGCTGTACAGTATTTTTAGGTGTTCGGGCCAACAGCCCGGAACACCTCCTATTACATAATTATAA
Source organism: Asterias rubens (assembly GCF_902459465.1). Taxonomy (NCBI): domain Eukaryota; kingdom Metazoa; phylum Echinodermata; class Asteroidea; order Forcipulatida; family Asteriidae; genus Asterias; species Asterias rubens. Next base: position 1,569,576 of record NW_022985693.1, read on the forward strand.
TCATGTTAAGCTAAAAAGAGTCAGCAAAATACAGCAAAACTACATTGTACAATAAGAACGACAAAAACAATGACGTACACCAATACGAGACAATCAACAATATTACACCACAGAATAGGCAATAAAAATGTGAAAAATTCAAAGATAATGTCTAGTAAAAAGAAATGTTTTTAAATGAGTTGTCCAGATGGGTTTTGAAAGTGATGACAGATTAGGTACTGATTGGGTTCAGAGGACAGAGAAAAACCAATGTTGGCACTGAATTTTCCCATTTTCTTTTAACTGAAATCATAGGGTTGAATCAATTTTCATTGGGGGGGGGGATTGACTCCTTCACAAAATTCAAGCCACCACAAACACCAGGGCAAACCCCTTCTCTGTTCAATATGCACTGAGTTCTTTTTACATGCGTTACAAAACACATGGGACCAAGGGCTTAAGCAAAACCAATGTCTGTAGTATTTTCTTTCCAGCTAAACAAGGTGGGCTACACCACCAGTAGCCTGATCATCAAACTTCACACTTTGGGGCTCATGAATAATGCCAGATACAATACCAGACTGAATATTCAAATTTATTGATAACATTAACTACCCAATAGTCAAAACAAATAAAACAATTTGCTCACATTTTCATGGCAAAATCTGAATTGATGTTTTATTCAATTTAAAGTATTCAACACGTTCACACTGAAAAAAAGATTATTAAGTAGAATTTGAAACTTGTAAGTTTTAAGAATAACTAAGAAAGGTTTGCGATAACACATGGCAATAAATAAGCAGTATCCAGAAACAGAGTCATATTTCTGTGAAAAACAAATCCATAGGCAAATCACTTGGATGAGATTCGAACCCACGACCACCATTGCATTGCTAGAGTAGATATCTGACCACTAGACCACCAGTGGCTAGAGGCAGTACGAATCTGCTGCTAAAACATAGGATTTGAGCTGCCTCTAGCCAGCAGGCTAGCTTGCAATGAGTAAACAGTGTTTAATACACATCTGTGCAAGGGTAAGAACAAATTATGCTCTTTATCCCCTATGCAAAGAATTACATCGACTAAATAAGTTCTTTATTGGTCTGGCACTGCTGTCCATCATACTGCATCACTGTAGTGTATTTTGCAGAAACATGAGATTGGTGCAACAACATATTGGATGCTTAAAATGCACAATGTTCATGCCAGACCTCCATAATTGACCTGAGAAGTAACATACCGAACTGTAACAGCCTGTAGTATTATTTTAACTTCAGAGGTGAGACGATCTGTGTAAAGAGAAAGAAAGGGAAAAAAAGTTAAATAGACACAGATGTTCAAAGGGATGACTTGCAAGTGGCAAAGCAAGTTTTTTGTTTTTAATCTTTTTGGCGGGGAGGATGGAATCTTGTGCCCAATTTAAAAGAAACAAAAATATAATATAAAATGAGAAGAGAGTGCTCTACTGCAAACCTTTTATTTTAATGCTTAAACAAGGGTGAGAAGGAGTCAAATCACCCCATCTAATGCATTAAATAGTGCCTGAGCTATTTTTTCAAGTTGACAATTTTTTTTTGCAAGAGTTAACTAGACAAACGACCCATAAAGCTTGGATGTAACATAAAAGAGCAAATACACTGCCAAATGTTTGCTTTGACTTTAAAACTACCTTTATAAAAGCAGTCCATGGACTTTGAGTCTCTTTTAGTCGGCATATAAGTAGCAGCAGATATTTTGCATCAACATTAGTCTTCATGTATGTAGTGTAGACTTGCTCCTGGACCCGGTTCATCACCTCAAAGTTAATGGATAAAAAGAATCAAAACAAGATTTTAACAAATTAATTAAATTCAATATTTTTGTTCAACTGGAATTGACTGGTGTCCGGGAAGATAGAGGGGGAGTAGCCCCATCAAAAGTGCCAATACGCTGTACGCCCTCCACTTCTTGGCCCCCTACGCCAATGTAGCTTCAAAATGATGTAATAAAAAACATGATACAAACTACCGTATTTTCCAGTAGCTTGGATTTTGAAGGGTAGACACATTTCTAGAACTTATTTCTTGCTTACAGACCTGCTGACGGCCCGCCCGCACATACACGCACAAACACAACGATGACCCTTGTTGTTGCCCCTGCATGCAGTGACAAGGACATGGATGGGCCAAAAGAGAACTGTTCTTCTCTACTTAAAAAGTCAAACACCCCCAAGTGCCACTCTCCTGGGTAAGTGCAAAAATTATAAATGCAGGATTTATAGGCCTAATACAGGAATAGGAAATGTGTGTCCTGTAAATAAAATGATGTCAGTATTTTAAAGTAACGCCTAACCGTATCAGAACAGACGTGAGCATCATTATGACCGTTCAACCATCGACTTGTCTGTGTGGACTTGGCCATTCATCCGTCGAGTTGTCTCAGTCACTCTCCTCAGTCTCAAGTCAACTCAAACTCAAGTCAACTTAAGTTATGCAATAACGTAACCCTCCTGCCGACGGCGAAGCACAGCCGACATGGCCGAAGCTGTCGGGTGGACGGTTACCTTACCGCAACTAAACTTTAAGTCAACTCAAACTTAAAGTTAAGTTGTCTGACTCTGACTAAACTGCACCGACCGTCGAGTCCAAATGGTTGAGATGTCTCAACCATCAAGTTGTCTCACTCTAACATATCTGCAGACCTACCTACCAAGTCTCACACATTAGGCGTGACCGTGAGACTCACGCTTATGGGGTCTGTCTCACACTCCCACGCGCCGCAACCATTTTCTCACGCATTGGTGCCAGAAAAAAAGAACAAAAATAACGACAAAGCATTGCCATATTGCGCACGGTTGTGTACAAAAAACGCAATCTACAAATTTTGCACAATTTTCACATTGCACACAGTTTATTAGAATCATCAACTTGAGCTGCCATACCAACAGAGTGCAAATTTGAAATTTGCATGCTTTTGCTCTCCCAGCAGATTCAGCTGACAACTCGGCAGAGTGCAATTATTAAACATATTGCGCACAGATAACTTTCCGTATGGCGCCACCACTTTTTCACTCATTTTTACAAAAAGGGATATATCAATCAGGTAAATTAGATACTATATTATTTTATTTCGAATGAAAAAGTGGTGGCGCCATACGGAAACTTTTCCTTGCACACAAGTTTTTTCTGATTCGTTTAGCAAATTCGTTCAATGCACTCAATTGTGTGTAGACTCTACATAACCAGGCAGAAGTCGTGAGAGGAGTATTTTGGACATCATTTTTAATTTTAGCTGAAAATTTATCTTTTTGGGGAAATAATCTGAGTATACTATGACAGTGACACACAAGGCAAGCTAGCTTCCTTCAATCAGTATCTCCTGTCATGCCTGTGCACTGTGTACTTTTTTTTTTTGGGGGGGGGGGGGAGGCGGGGGAGTTAAAACAAAAAGGCCTTCCAAAATTGGTTGGTTTTTTGGGGGGGGGGTGGGGCATTGACTCATTTGAGCTTTACGGTCGAGTTGTCCAACGGACGAGAACGAGTTGTCTGACAAATTAATTTTCTTATCTGCTTATTTTATTCGGTTCAAAACTTACCACAATGAATTGGAACAAGTTGACCAGCATCAACTTTCATCCGTACAAAAAAAGGTGAGAATGCACCCCAAAACAAACAGCATCCATCACTTTTCGCAGGCCCGTTTATTTTTTTAACGGTCACCTTGAACAGCGCCCCTTCAGGTAGGTTTAGGTTAGTTTAGCTAACGGTCCCCTTAAATAGCGCCACCCTAAAGATTGCGTCCAGTCGCGTCCAGTTATATCAACCTTGTTCCTTTGGATGGAGAACTGACAACTTCGTTTTCATAAGACCGTTCGAAAAGTTCACCCCAAACCTACAGCAAAGCATGCTGGTGGACAGGGGGTCGAGTGGGAAGCGCATTGAAAATTGTGGGAACGACGATGCGGGGTGACCGCCAGGCAAGGTTGTGTGATGACGTCATGGTTTAAGTTACCGAACCACATGCGCACAAGAGGGCGCTATTTATTTGGACCGTTAACAAAACTAGACGAATTAATTATCACGTCACCGATGGAGGCGCTATTTATGGGGGACCGTTAATTAAACTACAAACACTTCTGTCCAATGGGGACCGTTAGATGATAACTAAGACGGACCGTTAGATGATAACTAAGATGACTCGTGGTCTCACTGATCCCTCTTATGTAATGCAATGTGGAATAGTAATAATTTGAAAGATTAATTTATCAAGTAGACAATTATTTTGTGTTAAATAAACATAATTTTTCGTTCTTGCCATTGAACACTTTCGGAACAGAATTTATTTTTAAAGTTCATAGATTTACAAATAACTTACACAGTTAACGGTAATGGAGAAAGACTTCTCTGAAAATATTATTCCATGAAATGCTTTACTTGTTGAGAAAACATTAAAACAATTATAAATTCTCGAGATTTACGGATTTATTTTAAACACATGTCATGACACAGCGAAATGTGCGGAAACAAGGGTGGGTTTTCCCGTTATTTTCTCCAGACTCCGATGACCGATTGAGCCTAAATTTTCACAGGTTTGTTATTTTATATATAAGTTGTGATACACGAAGTGTGGGCCTTGGACAATACTGTTTACCGAAAGTGTCCAATGGCTTTAACTTTATAAGTAAAAAATGCAGCTTACTCAAACTAAGCTTTTCATTGTATTTCCAAATACCCAATACCATTGAACAGTTTTGTTATGCCACACCTAACAATTTCGACACAATGCTTCAAAAATAATAAAGTCTTATCCCATCAAAAACAAAAACATGAAACACAACTGATCAAACATTGTTTAATATGTCCATTGAATAACTAATATTTTATTCACAAATAATTGCTTCAGTGTAACAATTTTTCTCTAGTTTTGTTTAGTTCAAAACATTACAGTATGTGCGTTGCAAAGATAGCATTCCTGATATACATAGCCTTGTGTGTTATCTCTCTGATTTCATCAATGAATGAGTCCCAATAAGTTTATTAAAACTACAACGATGTAAACATGAACAATTAATTTATTGGTGAAATCTGACATCATGAGTTATTTTCAAATTATAATTCATTATAGTTTGTTTCCGTTTACGCTTGCTTTGAGGATGGACATTTGTTTTTATAAATTTGTTATCAAAATTCAGAGATGATGAGCATTGATGGCTGATGTTTCTTCTGATTGGTTCTTCAGCATTGCGCCATAATTGTTGCACAAGTGGACTTACACAGTTGCGTAAAGTTTCATGAAATTGGCTGCAGGTGAGGTTAGTGCCGTGTGTACGTCTTTTTTGAGTAGCGCATACTGATCGAACGTTGTGTTATGCATGCACAACTGGTTCAGAAGCAACAATACTCGAAAGAGATTTACATATGGAGCTTCTGCAAACTTCACCTGATTATACTCCAACCATGCAAAGTTTCAAATCCTACTGATTAGTTCTTGTCCCTCCTTAGCGCAAACATTGCCTGCAGAGTAAAAAAACCAATAATCAAATAATTCAGTGGTTAATTTTGTGATCAAAGACTAAATAAATATCTCTTAAATTCTTGAATGTTAAGAAAAAGAAGACATAGTGATAGAAGTAGTATTCCTTTTTTTTTCTCTGGAGAATTTGTAATTGAGCTCAAAAACACAATTTTCGGTAGCCATTTTCTTTGATCCCTTTTTCCCTTTTCAAAGTATTAAGCAGGCTTTTGTGAATTGAATTTTCGGCCCCTTTCTTCTCTAGTTCACCCCACTTTGTAAATCCTTCAACACATGTCATGTTTTCCTGTTCAATTTTATTTTGTTGGAGTCAATATTTTTCAATTTGACAAACGCATGATAAAAATAGCTGTGTTTTATTTTACACTTTGCAAATGTTGTACTAATTGTTATAACTTGAAACATACCTTACTGAATCAGGACATATTTTGGGGCAGTTTCCCATTCGGAGAGATCCACACAAATTGTCGTACTGTATCTGTAAATTGAAAACAGATATTTAGTAATATATTACAACATATGCAAAACAAGGAAGGCATGTTGACATTAAAATGAAAGTGAAAAAAAAGTGCCGGATATAAATTAATAAGCATGGACACACATCTGAAACTTACTATGTAATGTGATTGACTGCTGAAGCGAAAGATAAACAAGAGAAGAATACAATATTTTACAATAGAATAATTTGATAAAGATGCATTTAAAAAAAAATCAAATGAAAACTAAATTAAAATCACATAAGAATGACTGTTAAATGAGTACAACTACAAAATGGATCTGAGCGTATTTGTCTTTGTTGGGGCTTGCTGTCTAATTTCTTAAGGTTCAATTAAGTTCAACAAAACTTCAACAGACGAGTTCTAAAATAATTTAGGATTTCAATTGACATTTAACAAGAAATAACAAGTTATGAAAATAGGCCTAACTAAAATAATAAGATAAAAAAACATATTAATAATAATAATATTAAAATAGGCCAATATAATTAAATATACTATTACTAGTGGGAAAAGTTTCCGCATGGCGCCACCACTGGTGTACTACTACTACTTAGGCCTTTAATAAATAATTATTATAAAAATAATCATATTATTATTTATTTATATTAATTTAAACTTTTAAAGTTTAAACATTCATTCAAAATCAGTTTTTGTAGATCAAGCAACAAACTAAAAATGCACATGCAATTGGCTAGCCCATCATAGATAGTGGAGTGGCCCTATTATTGAGCTATAAATTGAAATGAGCATGCAACTCAAATATCCATCTGCCTTTTTCACGAAAAGGATGCAGCACAAAGTAAGCCGCCATTTGTCTGCCGTATAGTGGGTACACAAAAATTGGCAAACGAAAAGTAACTGTCTACATTTGTTCATATAAAAACTTACCTTTATATCATAAAAGCACATTGTCCTGTTTAAAAAAAAAAGGCAATTAAGGCAAACTGTCAGTTATGCAAGTTGCCAATTAATGAGCTAATGTTCAAGTTTTATTCGCCGGGCGGGAGTAGTCTAGTCAGTCCGCCCTAAAAAGTTTTTCATTTAATGAATGTGACGTCATCGCGGGGGGGGGGGATGAAACTAGTACATATTCCTTCGTAGAGGGAGGTATACAAGGGGACCGTTAAAAAAACTAGTTTGATTTTTTTTTACATTGAGAGGGCGGGGGCGGGGAGACCTTTTTTTCTGGGGCCACTGCATGCGGGCAATAGATTCCTTTGCACATTTTAAAAACTGGATCTTAATCTAGGCAATGTGGCAGCCCCTCAAGGGAATAATAGTCAATTAACTGTGCATTGATGTTCTATGCTCTTTTCAACGCTTCGTTTACTATTAATATTAAAAGTATGTTCATGGCTTTATTGGAGAGATGGTTTTTAAGAGACATGGCTGTAAAATGAAAACAGTTTAACAAAAACCAACAGGATATAAATATTAAAAAATAACTACTTGAAAGAGTTGCATTTTAGGATCCCTCTCACAAATATTATGCCTGCCATTTTTTTAATAAGGCAACTGAGTGTCCAGCTTCATCTGGATTTCATCTGCCTAATGATCCGACTTTTCGATGGCTTGTAAATAACACCAGATACAAGTCTGACTGGTTGTTCAGATTTATTGATCACTAACCAATTAGTCAATACATTAATAAAACAATTTTACATGCTAACATTTATATGCCCAAATCTTAATGTTTATTTATTTCAATCTACTGAACACTCATACACTGAAACAACAATCTGTTTGCAGGGTAACAATATTAAACCTCAATACCTTTGGAACATTGCATTGTCAAAGAATAACTCAGAGAGACTTGCAGTAATACCATGTATTACTACAAAGCTACTGGGTAACCAGCAACATAGTCTATAGTATTCTCCTGAAGACAATCAGAGCATACTGATCAGAACATTGAGTTTCAGAACCAACACTACTCAAAATAGATTTTCACATGGTTTTATCTAAACCTCTCTTAACAAAACATTTATGAAAAACAATTTGCAATTTGTAGGAGGGGAAGAAGAATTTCGTATCAATTTGGACATACTGCTTCAAAATTTACGGAGTCTCTCCTCATCAAAGACAATGTATTTTAAGTGTTTCAATCCTTGTCTTATAAGCAGACAAGATTATGTTAAAAAAGTACTGGTAAGTAAAAAGATAAACCTTCCTGACATAGTAACAGCATTGTCTCGTTTAGGTGGTTTTTCTCTTATATTATTTTGTCAATGTTATTAATGCGTATGTGAGTCCACTTGTGTTTTTGTTTGTCTGGGCATGCTAATACTAACTTGCTTCCAAGATTATCAATTGATTCAAGATGGTTATATGTCTAAACAGTTTGTTATTGACAATTATTCGTTTTTACCCTTACACCGATGTGTATAAAGAACTGTATATAATTACTCAGTACTTTCCCTAGTTCAGTGACAAACAAATCCTCAGGCAAAATACTTGGGTGGGATTCATATCGAGGACCTTTGCATTGCTAGAGTAGATGTCTGACCACTAGACCACCAAGCTAGCCCCCCAGCAGTGGCTAGAGGCAGTTTGAACCCTATGTTTTAAAAGCAGGTACTGCAACAATTTACAAGATGTTGCAGTACCCCTGTTGCTAAAAAATAGGATTCAAGCTGTCTCTGGCCACCAGGCTAGCTCGATTTTACCGAGTATACAGTGCTTAAAACACATCCCTGCAAGGGTAAAAAGAAATTATATTCTTTATCCCCGATGCAAACAACTATTAAATAAGTTTCTGATTGGTCCGTCACTGCTGTCCGTAATGCATCATTGTAGTAGAATATGCACACACAAAAAGAGTGGTGCAGCATCATTTTTGAAGTTTAAAATGCACAATGTTCATGCCAGACCTTCATAACTAGAAGAAAGATGTATCACTATACAATTGTTGCACGCTGTCACGGGACCCATTGTGTTTTGTACATTATTATTCCTTTTCTCGAAGTTCTGTTGTCATTTTCAATTATTATTTCGACTGAGTATTGTACCCTCCTTGCTGTGTCTTATGCTTCGCGTATCCTCAGCTATGCTACATACTTTTTTTTATAACATCATTATCATTTATCATTACAATTTGTAACTGAGTTAAAAACAAAAGGAGTCGTGAAGGTTTATTGGTCAAGAACCAATCACGTCATACAAATGTAACAAGGCTGAGGTCACACACTACACGTTACACAAAGCGCGGAGGGAAACAAGAGTTTTGTTAAACTGTGTACATTACCTTGATCATTCCCACCGTGGTCGATTTCCGCGCTTCATTAGAAATAGCCCCAAGTTTGAGGGTACAGTAAATAATTGTTTTTTATTTGAATAACTGTTCCTCTGCCTACTCCATCGTAGTAATGTTTGAAGCTGACAACAGGACTTTGATCAGAGGAATAATAACGCTTACCATGGTTTAACAAAGCAATTGTTGCACGCTTTGATGGGATCCATGGGTTTTGTACACCTGAGGGGCCAAATGGCACCCGAGGTGAGGTCGAAGGTACCATTTGTCCCCTCGGGTGTACAAAACACCATGGATCCTGTCACAGCATACAACAATTGTATACTGTAACAAATACGCTTCTAATTTTTGAATATGTTTACTTCAAAGTTTCCTGCATGTTGAGACTATCTGTATACAAAGAAAGAAAGGGAAAAAGAAAAAGGGTAAAAGAGTTATTAAATAGACGCTATAAACTCCAAACGTGAAGTTAGATTATTTATTTCTCATCAAATATGACATTTCAGACAAAAATATTTCAAGGGATGTTTTCTACTATCATCATCATTAGACCATGTAAGTTTTATGTAAATCTGTGATCTTCACGATTTTTGTTTCTTACCAATTCTGTAACGTTCCTTTAAAGGAACATTACAGAATTAGGTTTGCTAACAAAACAGTTGCTGGCAGTGTAAGCACTTTATGTAAACCACCATATACATGAATTGACAAACCTGTAGAAGTTTGAGATCGATCGGCCATCTTTGTCACGAGAGAATAGTGAAAAACCGAATACAAATTTTTCATTGCCAAAATAAAATGAATAAAACGCTCACTGAGCGATAAACTCCAAACGCGAAGTTAGATTATTTATTTGTCATCAAATATGACACTTCAGACAGAAATACTTCAAGGGATGTTTTCTACTACCATCATCATTAGACCATGTAAGTTTTATGTAAATCTGTGATCTCCACAATTTTTGTTTCATACCAATTATGTAACACTCCTTTAAGTTATGATTATTTAAAGCCTCAAAATTAGGCATTTTCAGTATGTAGTGCAAGGATTTCACTTACGCCAGGTTTCAATGCATGTTCATATAGCAAAACTTACTGTTGTAGCCATCGATCCTGATTGCCCGTGCCAATGCGTAATAATTTTGTTGAAAAAAAATCACTGTCCCGTCTTGCTGATTGTTCAAGCTTTCAGAAAAACATGGTTTCAAAGAGGTTTCATCAAACCCTTTATTTATATACATGTATTTTGAGGTTTTTAAACAAACAAAATCGGTAGAAAACTGTACCTTTTTTAGCCTTTGGTAAACTTGAAAACACTCACCATTTGACAGACTTCATTGTGTCGAATGTCAAAATGAAGTGCCTGTGTTTTTCTACAAAACGATGACATCATCTTTCCAAACCCGGTTTAATCTCCTGAGATATAGGCGTGAACATATCTCCTGACGTCATTTCAAGATGACCGCACCCGGGAGTTGCACATCGGCAAGTGGCACTAATTTGGCGGCATATTTCAACTAATGAAAGATGCCAAAGGAAAGGGGATGATAAATAGCAAAAATTAAAAGATGAATCTTTCGACACGAAATGTCGTTTAATTAATGTCGCATTTAATGAACAGAAATGACAAACAAGGCTTATTAAAAATTGCTATTTTAGTTTTACTACACGGTGGTAATTGATATAGATATATAATTATAAATCCGAAAACGGTTGTTCGCTTCGCTGGACTCCCTAACTTATGTAAAGGTATCCGAAAACAACCGGTTATGATTATTCAAATAGCTCCAGCTGATATAAATAAAAATAATATATCAACCATCTACCGTATCGTAGGAGGTCCTGTTTTTAAGGTGTCCCTAAAATCGTGGCAAATCTTTTAGCTCTCTGTGCACGATGTAAACAGTCCCTAGATACAAACATTTTGGTTTTATTTGCCAAGCAAAGAGTCTCCTCTCCCTTGACCAAAACTTAGAAATACGTAAGGCTCCACTGGTTATTTGCACTTGTAAATGCAAAAAGTTTGGTATTTTAGGCATTTCTACAAGGTACAAAAATATGTCATAATGTTGAGGCCATATATAAAAAAAATTGCCCACCGAAAATTTTTAATCAAACATTATTTCAATTCACAATTCACGATGATCAAATCATGTGACTGAACATTCTGCTGAGCATTCTGGAAAAAGAATACAGAGGCTTAAAGAAGCCTTGTGCCTTATATTGTTTTCTAATATTTTTTGAGATTTTCTTTAACCCTCGTATCAATATTATTATAAATATTAAAATTTAAACATCAGCTTGGTGATTCAATTGTCGCTTTTCATTTTTACGCTTTATTATAAATATACAGGGGAATTTTTTGTATTGAAAATAAATAAAAATCAGATTTAAAAGCCAATAATTATTCACACTTTTGAATTTTGAATTTTCTTTTTTTTTGCAAATTACCAATGTCATAAAAATCATTGTGAATAAAAAGAAGACAACTGCTGGCTATGGAGTCATACACAGAGTCTCACAGAATACTTGCAGTCACTGCAGATATTTCTTCCACGTATGGCTTCACCGGGAAACCATTCTTTCTCGTTTGCCTTGAAAACAGCAAAAACTCAAAACAAATGGGACCAGTTGAAGTCATTGAAGATTGGTGTGTGGTGTGAACATTTCAATGTCCATCAAGTTTTAATTTATGTTTGTATAGGCCCTACTTAAATAATATAAACAAATGAAGATAATTAGGTCATCCGTTGATATATCGCATCATTATTTTTTTCCCACCTCGAAGAAAAAGGCATATTAATACCGTGAAAACTGGTAAGAGGAAGATACCTGAGGCTGTGGCTGTCTACACACCCCCATGGGACGCGCTCTCTCCACCAACATGAGTGACCATGATGACCAAATAGGAATAGTGAATTTGTCTGAATAATGAATAATTGAAGATTACCTCACGTCTGGCCATCTGTCAAGTTGAGTTGTTTCAGAATTGTCGAGTTTTCCGAACGGTCGAGTTGTCCATCGAACGGACGAGTTGTCCACCTGTTGTTAGGGAGGTCGACGGGTTTTCCTATTTTTTTACGAAAAAAAAACAAGATTGGTACCATTGGAAAGCTTATCTCAAACGTAATCTAATGGTAGTAAAATCAATCATTTATCTTTAAAGGTTGCGGAGATATTATATTTTAATGTATTTTTGTACTTTGCTTTTGTCTGTCAGACCATTCTCAAAATCATGTCAATTGTCAAACAAATGTCCCCGTGTGGACAGCTTCAATACACAAGAGTCCATAGGCTGCAAAAAAATCTGTCAGGACCCCTCCTCTAAATCTTAAATGCGCAGATATGAGCAGCTACCTAGCAAAGAAACAAAGATATGCACATGATCACGAAGGTATAAGCTTTGAGAAAATATGAGTTTTGTATAGGTTTTGTAGTTTCCATATTTGAGAAATTGAGGATTTTTGATGTAAATTTATGTGTAAAACCTCAACTTTTTGTAACAAAATAAAATGAACGAGTTCAAAACAGTTTAAAATATCAATCAAATTCTATTAAATTTGGTACCTATCAATTGCTCAGACCTTCCTCTACACAAATATCAACATATCCCACGTGACCTTAGGCTATCGAGGCCACAAGAGGGCTCACTTTAAAAAAAACATTTTCGACACAAAATCGATTGAGTTTTCCCGCGACCAAAAATGGGCCCTCTGTTACGCGCTAATTTTCTTATGGATAACTTTCTGTATGGCGCCACCACTTTTTCACTCATTTTTACAAAAAGGGATATCTCATTGAGGTAAATTAGATACTATATAATTTCATATCGAGTGAAAAAGTGGTGGCGCCATACGGAAACTTTTCCTTTCTTATTTTCAACTCTGTGTTTTTCATTTAAAATTCCAATCAATCCAGAAAAAACTGCTCAATTGTGAAAGGAAATGTCTTCAGCTAACCACAGATGATTTTGTACATCAAAATTCGCACTTAAATGATGTCTTTTGGGTGATTTTTCACAAGCACTTTTCGTGTACAAACAGATACAAATCACGATTGAGGCCTTTCCGTCGACCTCCCTACTCAGGCTACTGTTGTCCGATGATGGTCTGATCTGACATTCCTCCCGTAGTACGGTACAATATAGTTATAAAAAGTTACAGTTATAACTTATATACAAACCATATTCAGATCGGAACTTACCACAGAACAAGTAGACAGGCATGACCAGCATCAACTTCCATCGCACAAAACAAGAGTGGTAAAATAATGCACACAAAAACGTTTATTACCTTTTTAACGGTCCCCTTGAACAGCGCCCCTTCAGTTTAGGTTAGGTTAGTTTAGTTAACGGTCCCCTTAAATAGCGCCCCCTAAAGATTACGTCAAGTCACGTCCAGTTTTTAACAACCTTTGTTCCTCATCTTCGTTTCATAAGACCGTGTGAAAAGATCGCTCCCGAACCTACAGTAAAGCATGCTGGGAGACAGGGGGTCGAGTGACGAAGATGCGAGGTTGTGTGGTGACGTCATGGTTCTGGTTTAAGACTTACCGAACCGCAAGAGGGCGCTATTTATTGGGACCGTTCAACAAAACTAGACGAATTATTCATCACGTCAACGATGGGGGCGCTATTTATGGGGACCGTTAATTAAACTAGACTACGTTCACCGATGGAGGCGCTATTTATGGGGACCGTTAATTAAACTAGACTACATTCACCGATGGAGGCGCTATTTATGGGGACCGTTAATTAACTAAACACTTCTGTCTATTGAGAGCGCTAATTAGGGTGGACCGTAAAATAATAACTATGACCACTATGAACTAGTAATAATTTGAAATAATTTATCAAGAAGGCAATTTGTTTATCAAGTACTATTAATTTTACGTTCACGCTTGATGTAAAAAAATGCAGTTTTAATACTTAAATTATCCTTTTCAATTAATTGAATGTTAACTTCCCGATAGACAACACCAATAAAACAATTCTGTTATGCACCACCTGACTCATCTTTTTTTAATAATTATTATATGAGAATTCTTATGTGTAAAACTTTCAGTCCCAACATTCATCAAAACAAAAAACAAGGACACTGATCAATGTGTGGGCATTCTTTTAAAAGGAAATAATTATGTTTCATTTCGACATACTGCCTCAAAATTAATGGAGTCTTATCTCATCAAAGACACAAACATAAAACACAAATTGATCAAACCGTTTTTAATATGTCTGATGAACAAACAATATTTTATTCACAAACTCAGTGCTTCAGTGTTACAATTTTTCTCATTTGGGCAGAACACATTATGTTCAGTTTAAAACATTAAAATATTATATACTATAGTTGCAAAGACAAAAATCCTGACAATAATAGCCTGATGTGTTTTTCCTCTGATTTGTCAATGAATGAGTCCCAGTAAGTTTGTTAAAACTATAATGTTTAAACATTAAACTAATAAGTTATTGGTGAAATCTGACATCATGAATTATTTCCAATATAATTACTCATTGTCCACGCTTTATACTCTTGCTTGTATTTTCATAGCATCTTTTTTAAGCTGTACCAAAACTAATAAGTTTGGTTCCTGACTTTTATGTTTGCCTTGAGAATGGAAATTACTGATAAAAATGTGTTTTGTCAACCACTGGTTTAGAACCAACATTACTCAAGAGGTTTACAAATGGTGCTACCGCAAACATCACCTGGTAATACTCAAACTATGCAACGCTTCAAATCCTACTGATGAGTTCTTGTCCCTTGTTTTACGAAACATTGCCTGCAGAGTGAAAAAATAAATAAAAAAATGATTGAGAGGTTAATTTCCGATCAATAAAAAAATGATTGAGAGGTTAATTTCCGATCAAAGAATAAATGGATACCCCCTTAAATTCTTGATTAATAGAAGTACTATTATTTAATTTGTGTTTTTTTTCTTGAGAATTGGTAATTGAGCTTGAAAACACAACCTTAGTAATACTAGTAGGTAACCCTTTTCTATGTCCCCTTTTCCCAATTTATTGTTTTCTAAAGTAAGTAGGCTTTTGTGAATTGAATTTCGGCCCCTTTCTCCTGTAGTTTGACTCATTGAAAAATAATCCTACTGAACAAAGTAATTGTGTATTAAAATGTACAACATTTTCACACTGTCCGAAGGTTTTAAAAATTTTTATAACTTGAAACATCAATATTACCTTTGCTGGTCTTGAACTTTTAATGAATCTTGGCTTCTTGTCACTAGTTTCCCATGTAGAGTCCAGAGATGTCCTCACTGTCTGAACAGTATCTGTAAATAAGTGTAAATTGAAAAAGAACTATTTCGTTAGTAATGTAAATGCAAAACAAGGAAAGCATGTGGATATTGAAAGGAAAGTGACAAAAAGAAACCGAGTGATACTAATAATATGGACAGGCATCTGGAATTTTAATTTGTATTACTAAAGATTGACATTATACAATTTTAATATTATTGGACAAGTTAGGTCAATGAGATTGTGATTTAAACATTTTCAAATGTAAAGTAAAATAATAAAAAAATCACTCTATTCAAAGGCAGTGGACACTATAATATAATGACTATTGGCAATTACTCAAAATAATTGTTAGCATAAAAACTTACTAGGTAACAATCAATGCAATGGAGAGCTGTTGACATGGTTGATGATAGTTTAAAATCATTGTTATGTGTGTGGCTGTGACTGTGTGTGAGCCCCACTCAGCTCAGCTTGGGCCTTGGTTTTTATTTTATAAAAAAGGAAAGTATACAAAATAAGTAAGTTTATCTCAGGTTACTTAAATCTTTTCTCAGGTTACTAAATAAACTAAAAAGTATAAATTAAAATAGTAGATTAACAAATGAATTTTGTCAAGCAGTATTTTCTGCTTAATTTAATAGCTTTGTGAAACTTGGCCCAGTTCAGTAGGGGCTATAAATTGATATGAGCGTGCAATTCAAATATCTACCTGCCCTTTTTCACGAAAAAGATGCAGCACAAAATAAGCCTGCCATTCGTTGCGCAGTGTGCATATGCATGGTGTGTGACTGACAATCATGACCATCTTATTTTATTAATTTTGTATAGGCAAAAGAAAAACAACTGTTACATTTCTTCATATCGTAACTTACCCTAATATCAAAAGCACATTGTCCTGTTTCCAAAAGGCAATTATGAGCAAACTGTCAGTTCTGAAAGCTGTCAAAAAGAGCTTAATGTTCTCAAGTTTTTGCAACCGAGGAATTAAATGGCGGCCGCCGGATAAAGTTTTGTCTTTATGAATGTGACGTCATCGATCGGGGTAGGGAACTAGTACAACCGTAGAGGGAGGTATACAAGGGGACCGTTAAAAAAAAATCTACCCCAACCTCCTGCAGCAAAGCATGGGATCGAGCGGGAAGCGAAAATCGTGAGCACGATCGAAGATGCGGGGTGACCGCCGACAAAGAGAGGTTGTGTAATGATGACGTCATGGTGTACCTGGTTTACCGAACTGTAAGAGGGCGCTATTTACTGGGACCGTTAAAAATGAACTAAACGTTAACACTTCTGTCCAATGAGAGCGTTATAATAAGAAAGGTAATTTTTATCTTGATCCTAATTGAATCACGTTTTAACTACCTTATAAATTGCTGTGGAATGTTCATTTGAAAGCTTGTCTATAGAAGACAATAGTAGTCAGGAACATTGTATGTTCCCTTCTCGCTCGATGATAAGAAACCTTAGTCAGTTAATAATGAATAACCAATATTATTAACTACCCAAAAATCAATACCTATTGAACAATTTTACATGCTCACATTTCCACGACCAGACCCGACTTGATAGGGTGTTTTCAAATTATTTTAAGAGAATTCTTTTGTTGGAAACTTTTTGGTGGCAAAACATTCATGAAAAACAGAGCGTTCACTGTAACTGGGCTTTTTGCCAGGGGAAAATTATGACAGTCTGCCTCAAAATTAATGGAGTCTTTTCCAAGCGGTCGAAAGAAAAAAACAAACATACACAAATGGATCAAGCATTGTTGAATATTTCCAATGAATAAACAATGTTTTATTTACAAATTGCTTCAGTGGTTTACATTTTTTTCTTATAAACAAACACACTAATGTTCAATACAAATTATAGCAAGTTGCAAAGATAAAGTTCCTGACAAGTAGCCTAGTGTTATTCATGTGGTTTTTCTCTGATTTGTCAATGAATGAGTCCAAATAAGCGTTCACTGTAACTGGGCTTTTTGCCAGGGGAAAATTATGACAGTCTGCCTCAAAATTAATGGAGTCTTTTCCAAGCGGTCGAAAGAAAAAAACAAACATACACAAATGGATCAAGCATTGTTGAATATTTCCAATGAATAAACAATGTTTTATTTACAAATTGCTTCAGTGGTTTACATTTTTTTCTTATAAACAAACACACTAATGTTCAATACAAATTATAGCAAGTTGCAAAGATAAAGTTCCTGACAAGTAGCCTAGTGTTATTCATGTGGTTTTTCTCTGATTTGTCAATGAATGAGTCCAAATAAGTTTGGTAAAACTATAATTGTTAACATAACACCAAGAAGTTGTTGTTGAACGTCACAAGTTTTCTCTATATTATAAATAATGAACATTTATCAAAAAACTGTCAAGCTTTAATTCTCACTTGTGTTTTTCTAGCACTTTTTTAAGCAGTACCAAAAACTAAAAAGTTGTTTTGTTTTAACGTTTGCTGCGAGGATAATTTTTTTTTTTTTTTACAGTTTAGTATCGTGTAATACAATTCCAACATCATTAGCGTTGATGGCTGATGTTTCTTCTGATGGGTTCTTCAGGTGATGTGTGTGCAAGGTGAAAATCTCTTGTGAGTAGTGTACTGGGGAAATTGTGTGTTTTCATTCACTGGTTGAGAACCAACATTACTCAAAAGAGATTTACAAATGGTGCTACCCCAAACGTCACCTGGTTATTACTCCAACCATGCAACGCTTCAAATCCTACTGATGAGTTCTTGTCCCTTGTTTTTACGAAACATTGCCTGCAGAGTGAAAAAATAAATAAAAAAATGAATGAGAGGTTAATTTCCGATCAATAAAAAATGATTGAGAGGTTAATTTCCGATCAAAGAATAAATGGATACCCCCTTAAATTCTTGATTAATAGAAGTACTATTAATTTGTGTTTTTTTTCTTGAGAATTGGTAATTGAGCTTGAAAACACAACCTTAGTAGGTAACCCTTTTCTATGTCCCCTTTTCCCAATTTATTGTTTTCTAAAGTAAGTAGGCTTTTGTGAATTGAATTTCGGCCCCTTTCTCCTGTAGTTTGACTCATTGAAAAATAATCCTACTGAACAAAGTAATTGTGTATTAAAATGTACAACATTTTCACACTGTCCGAAGGTTTTAAAAATTTTTATAACTTGAAACATCAATATTACCTTTGCTGGTCTTGAACTTTTAATGAATCTTGGCTTCTTGTCACTAGTTTCCCATGTAGAGTCCAGAGATGTCCTCACTGTCTGAACAGTATCTGTAAATAAGTGTAAATTGAAAAAGAACTATTTCTTTAGTAATATAAATGCGAAACAAGGAAAGCATGTGGATATTGAAAGGAAAGTGACAAAAAGAAACCGAGTGATACTAATAATATGGACAGGCATCTGGAATTTTAATTTGTATTACTAAAGATTTACATTATACAATTTTAATATTATTGGACAAGTTAGGTCAATGAGATTGTGATTTAAACATTTTCAAATGTAAAGTAAAATAATAAAAAAAATCACTCTATTCAAAGGCAGTGGACACTATAATATAATGACTATTGGCAATTACTCAAAATAATTGTTAGCATAAAAACTTACTAGGTAACAATCAATGCAATGGAGAGCTGTTGACATGGTTGATGATAGTTTAAAATCATTGTTATGTGTGTGGCTGTGACTGTGTGTGAGCCCCACTCAGCTCAGCTTGGGCCTTGGTTTTTATTTTATAAAAAAGGAAAGTATACAAAATAAGTAAGTTTATCTCAGGTTACTTAAATCTTTTCTCAGGTTACTAAATAAACTAAAAAGTATAAATTAAAATAGTAGATTAACAAATGAATTTTGTCAAGCAGTATTTTCTGCTTAATTTAATAGCTTTGTGAAACTTGGCCCAGTTCAGTAGGGGCTATAAATTGATATGAGCGTGCAATTCAAATATCTACCTGCCCTTTTTCACGAAAAAGATGCAGCACAAAATAAGCCTGCCATTCGTTGCGCAGTGTGCATATGCATGGTGTGTGACTGACAATCATGACCATCTTATTTTATTAATTTTGTATAGGCAAAAGAAAAACAACTGTTACATTTCTTCATATCGTAACTTACCCTAATATCAAAAGCACATTGTCCTGTTTCCAAAAGGCAATTATGAGCAAACTGTCAGTTCTGAAAGCTGTCAAAAAGAGCTTAATGTTCTCAAGTTTTTGCAACCGAGGAATTAAATGGCGGCCGCCGGATAAAGTTTTGTCTTTATGAATGTGACGTCATCGATCGGGGTAGGGAACTAGTACAACCGTAGAGGGAGGTATACAAGGGGACCGTTAAAAAAAAATCTACCCCAACCTCCTGCAGCAAAGCATGGGATCGAGCGGGAAGCGAAAATCGTGAGCACGATCGAAGATGCGGGGTGACCGCCGACAAAGAGAGGTTGTGTAATGATGACGTCATGGTGTACCTGGTTTACCGAACTGTAAGAGGGCGCTATTTACTGGGACCGTTAAAAATGAACTAAACGTTAACACTTCTGTCCAATGAGAGCGTTATAATAAGAAAGGTAATTTTTATCTTGATCCTAATTGAATCACGTTTTAACTACCTTATAAATTGCTGTGGAATGTTCATTTGAAAGCTTGTCTATAGAAGACAATAGTAGTCAGGAACATTGTATGTTCCCTTCTCGCTCGATGATAAGAAACCTTAGTCAGTTAATAATGAATAACCAATATTATTAACTACCCAAAAATCAATACCTATTGAACAATTTTACATGCTCACATTTCCACGACCAGACCCGACTTGATAGGGTGTTTTTCAAATTATTTTAAGAGAATTCTTTTGTTGGAAACTTTTTGGTGGCAAAACATTCATGAAAAACAGAGCGTTCACTGTAACTGGGCTTTTTGCCAGGGGAAAATTATGACAGTCTGCCTCAAAATTAATGGAGTCTTTTCCAAGCGGTCGAAAGAAAAAAACAAACATACACAAATGGATCAAGCATTGTTGAATATTTCCAATGAATAAACAATGTTTTATTTACAAATTGCTTCAGTGGTTTACATTTTTTTCTTATAAACAAACACACTAATGTTCAATACAAATTATAGCAAGTTGCAAAGATAAAGTTCCTGACAAGTAGCCTAGTGTTATTCATGTGGTTTTTCTCTGATTTGTCAATGAATGAGTCCAAATAAGCGTTCACTGTAACTGGGCTTTTTGCCAGGGGAAAATTATGACAGTCTGCCTCAAAATTAATGGAGTCTTTTCCAAGCGGTCGAAAGAAAAAAACAAACATACACAAATGGATCAAGCATTGTTGAATATTTCCAATGAATAAACAATGTTTTATTTACAAATTGCTTCAGTGGTTTACATTTTTTTCTTATAAACAAACACACTAATGTTCAATACAAATTATAGCAAGTTGCAAAGATAAAGTTCCTGACAAGTAGCCTAGTGTTATTCATGTGGTTTTTCTCTGATTTGTCAATGAATGAGTCCAAATAAGTTTGGTAAAACTATAATTGTTAACATAACACCAAGAAGTTGTTGTTGAACGTCACAAGTTTTCTCTATATTATAAATAATGAACATTTATCAAAAAACTGTCAAGCTTTAATTCTCACTTGTGTTTTTCTAGCACTTTTTTAAGCAGTACCAAAAACTAAAAAGTTGTTTTGTTTTAACGTTTGCTGCGAGGATAATTTTTTATTTTTTTTACAGTTTAGTATCGTGTAATACAATTCCAACATCATTAGCGTTGATGGCTGATGTTTCTTCTGATGGGTTCTTCAGGTGATGTGTGTGCAAGGTGAAAATCTCTTGTGAGTAGTGTACTGGGGAAATTGTGTGTTTTCATTCACTGGTTGAGAACCAACATTACTCAAAAGAGATTTACAAATGGTGCTACCCCAAACGTCACCTGGTTATTACTCCAACCATGCAACGCTTCAAATCCTACTGATGAGTTCTTGTCCCTTGTTTTTACGAAACATTGCCTGCAGAGTGAAAAAATAAATAAAAAAATGAATGAGAGGTTAATTTCCGATCAATAAAAAAATGATTGAGAGGTTAATTTCCGATCAAAGAATAAATGGATACCCCCTTAAATTCTTGATTAATAGAAGTACTATTAATTTGTGTTTTTTTTCTTGAGAATTGGTAATTGAGCTTGAAAACACAACCTTAGTAGGTAACCCTTTTCTATGTCCCCTTTTCCCAATTTATTGTTTTCTAAAGTAAGTAGGCTTTTGTGAATTGAATTTCGGCCCCTTTCTCCTGTAGTTTGACTCATTGAAAAATAATCCTACTGAACAAAGTAATTGTGTATTAAAATGTACAACATTTTCACACTGTCCGAAGGTTTTAACAATTTTTATAACTTGAAACATCAATATTACCTTTGCTGGTCTTGAACTTTTAATGAATCTTGGCTTCTTGTCACTAGTTTCCCATGTAGAGTCCAGAGATGTCCTCACTGTCTGAACAGTATCTGTAAATAAGTGTAAATTGAAAAAGAACTATTTCTTTAGTAATATAAATGCGAAACAAGGAAAGCATGTGGATATTGAAAGGAAAGTGACAAAAAGAAACCGAGTGATACTAATAATATGGACAGGCATCTGGAATTTTAATTTGTATTACTAAAGATTTACATTATACAATTTTAATATTATTGGACAAGTTAGGTCAATGAGATTGTGATTTAAACATTTTCAAATGTAAAGTAAAATAATAAAAAAAATCACTCTATTCAAAGGCAGTGGACACTATAATATAATGACTATTGGCAATTACTCAAAATAATTGTTAGCATAAAAACTTACTAGGTAACAATCAATGCAATGGAGAGCTGTTGACATGGTTGATGATAGTTTAAAATCATTGTTATGTGTGTGGCTGTGACTGTGTGTGAGCCCCACTCAGCTCAGCTTGGGCCTTGGTTTTTATTTTATAAAAAAGGAAAGTATACAAAATAAGTAAGCTTATCTCAGGTTACTTAATTTCCTTAAATCTTTTCTCAGGTTACTAAATAAACTAAAAAGTATAAATTAAAATAGTAGATTAACAAAGGAATTTGTCAAGCAGTATTTTCTGCTTAATTTAATAGCTTTGTGAAACTTGGCCCAGTTCAGTAGGTGCTATAAATTGATATGAGCGTGCAATTCAAATATCTACCTGCCCTTTTTCACGAAAAAGATGCAGCACAAAATAAGCCTGCCATTCGTTGCGCAGTGTGCATATGCATGGTGTGTGACTGACAATCATGACCATCTTATTTTATTAATTTTGTATAGGCAAAAGAAAAACAACTGTTACATTTCTTCATATCGTAACTTACCCTAATATCAAAAGCACATTGTCCTGTTTCCAAAAGGCAATTATGAGCAAACTGTCAGTTCTGAAAGCTGTCAAAAAGAGCTTAATGTTCTCAAGTTTTTGCAACCGAGGAATTAAATGGCGGCCGCCGGATAAAGTTTTGTCTTTATGAATGTGACGTCATCGGGGGGGGGGGGGGTGGGGGGAACTAGTACAACCGTAGAGGGAGGTATACAAGGGGACCGTTAAAAAAAAATCTACCCCAACCTCCTGCTGCAGCAAAGCATGGGGTCGAGCGGGAAGCGAAAATCGTGAGCACGATCGAAGATGCGGGGTGACGCCGACAAAGAGAGGTTGTGTAATGATGACGTCATGGTGTACCTGGTTTACCGAACTGTAAGAGGGCGCTATTTACTGGGACCGTTAAAAATGAACTAAACGTTAACACTTCTGTCCAATGAGAGCGTTATAATAAGAAAGGTAATTTTTATCTTGATCCTAATTGAATCCCGTTTTAACTATCTTATAAATTGCTGTGGAATGTTCATTTGAAAGCTTGTCTATAGAAGACAATAGTAGTCAGGAACATTGTATTTTCCCTTCTCGCTCGATGATAAGAAACCTTAGTCAGTTAATAATGAATAACCAATATTATTAACTACCCAAAAATCAATACCTATTGAACAATTTTACATGCTCACATTTCCACGACCAGACCCGACTTGATAGGGTGTTTTTCAAATTATTTTAAGAGAATTCTTTTGTTGGAAACTTTTTGGTGGCAAAACATTCATGAAAAACAGAGCGTTCACTGTAACTGGGCTTTTTGCCAGGGGAAAATTATGACAGTCTGCCTCAAAATTAATGGAGTCTTTTCCAAGCGGGCGAAAGAAAAAAACAAACATACACAAATGGATCAAGCATTGTTGAATATTTCCAATGAATAAACAATGTTTTATTTACAAATTGCTTCAGTGGTTTACATTTTTTCTTATAAACAAACACACTAATGTTCAATACAAATTATAGAAAGTTGCAAAGATAAAGTTCCTGACAAGTAGCCTTGTGTTATTCATGTGGTTTTTCTCTGATTTGTCAATGAATGAGTCCAAATAAGTTTGGTAAAACTATAATTGTTAACATAACACCAAGAAGTTGTTGTTGAACATCACAAGTTTTCTCTATATTATAAATAATGAACATTTATCAAAAAACTGTCAAGCTTTAATTCTCACTTGTGTTTTTCTAGCACTTTTTTAAGCAGTACCAAAAACTAAAAAGTTGTTTTGTTTTCACGTTTGCTGCGAGGATAATTTTTTTTTTTTTTACAGTTTAGTATCGTGTAATACAATTCCAACATCATTAGCGTTGATGGCTGATGTTTCTTCTGATGGGTTCTTAAGGTGATGATGTGTGTGCAAGGTGAACATCTCTTTAAGTAGTGTACTGGGGAAATTGTGTGTTTTCATTCACTGGTTGAGAACCAACATTACTCAAAAGAGATTTACAAATGGTGCTACCCCAAACGTCACCTGGTTATTACTCCAACCATGCAACGCTTCAAATCCTACTGATGAGTTCTTGTCCCTTGTTTTTACGAAACATTGCCTGCAGAGTGAAAAAATAAATAAAAAAATGAATGAGAGGTTAATTTCCGATCAATAAAAAAATGATTGAGAGGTTAATTTCCGATCAAAGAATAAATGGATACCCCCTTAAATTCTTGATTAATAGAAGTACTATTAATTTGTGTTTTTTTTCTTGAGAATTGGTAATTGAGCTTGAAAACACAACCTTAGTAGGTAACCCTTTTCTATGTCCCCTTTTCCCAATTTATTGTTTTCTAAAGTAAGTAGGCTTTTGTGAATTGAATTTCGGCCCCTTTCTCCTGTAGTTTGACTCATTGAAAAATAATCCTACTGAACAAAGTAATTGTGTATTAAAATGTACAACATTTTCACACTGTCCGAAGGTTTTAACAATTTTTATAACTTGAAACATCAATATTACCTTTGCTGGTCTTGAACTTTTAATGAATCTTGGCTTCTTGTCACTAGTTTCCCATGTAGAGTCCAGAGATGTCCTCGCTGTCTGAACAGTATCTGTAAATAAGTGTAAATTGAAAAAGAACTATTTCTTTAGTAATATAAATGCGAAACAAGGAAAGCATGTGGATATTGAAAGGAAAGTGACAAAAAGAAACCGAGTTATACTAATATGGACAGGCATCTGGAATTTTAATTTGTATTACTAAAGATTTACATGATACAATTTTAATATTATTGGACAAGTTAGGTCAATGAGATTGTGATTTAAACATTTTCAAATGTAAAGTAAAATAATAAAAAAAATCACTCTATTCAAAGGCAGTGGACACTATAATGACTATTGGCAATTACTCAAAATAATTGTTAGCATAAAAACTTACTAGGTAACAATCAATGCAATGGAGAGCTGTTGACATGGTTGATGATAGTTTAAAATCATTGTTATGTGTGTGGCTGTGACTGTGTGTGAGCCCCACTCAGCTCAGCTTAGGCCTTGGTTTTTATTTTATAAAAAAGAAAAGTATACAAAATAAGTAAGCTTATCTCAGGTTACTTAAATCTTTTCTCAGGTTACTAAATAAACTAAAAAGTATAAATTAAAATAGTAGATTAACAAAGGAATTTGTCAAGCAGTATTTTCTGCTTAATTTAATAGCTTTGTGAAACTTGGCCCAGTTCATTAGGTGCTATAAATTGATATGAGCGTGCAATTCAAATATCTACCTGCCCTTTTTCACGAAAAAGATGCAGCACAAAATAAGCCTGCCATTCGTTGCGCAGTGTGCATATGCATGGTGTGTGACTGACAATCATGACCATCTTATTTTATTAATTTTTTATAGGCAAAAGAAAAACAACTGTTACATTTCTTCATATCGTAACTTACCCTAATATCAAAAGCACATTGTCCTGTTTCCAAAAGGCAATTATGGGCAAACTGTCAGTTCTGTAAGCTGTCAAAACGAGCTTAATGTTCAAGTTTTAGTCGCCTTAACCGAGGAATTAAATGGCGGCCGCCGGATAAAGTTTTGTCTTCGTGAATGTGACGTCATCGGGGGGGGGGGGGGATATGAAACTAGTACAACCGTAGAGGGAGGTATACAAAGAGACCGTTAAAAAAATTCTACCAAAACATGGGGTCGAGCGCGCGGGAAGCGAAAATTGTGAGCACGATCGAAGATGCGGGGTGACCGCCGACAAAAGAGAGGTTGTGTGATGATGACGTCATGGTGTCCCTGGTTTACCGAACTGTAAGAGGGCGCTATTTATTGGGACCGTTAAAAATGAACTAAACGTTAACACTTCTGTCCAATGAGAGCGTTATAATACGAAAGGTCATTTTTATCTTGATCCTAATTGAATCACGTTTTAACCTTATAAATTGCTGTGGAATGGTAATTTAAAAACTTGTCTATAGAAGAAAATAGTAGTCAGGAACATTGTATTTTCCCTTCTCACTTGATGATAAGAAAACCTTTTTCAGTTAATAATGAATAACCAATATTATTATTGTTAAAATCGATACCTATTGAACAATTTTACATGCTCACATTTCCACGACCAGACCCGACTTGATAGGGTGTTTTGTCATTATTAGAAACTTTTTGGTGGCACTCACTGTTTACTGGGCTTTTTGCCAGGGGAAAATTATGACATTCTGCCTCAAAATTAATGGAGTCTTTTCCAAGCGGTCGAAAGAAAAAAACAAACTACACAAATGGATCAAGCATTGTTGAATATTTCCAATGAATAAACAATGTTTCAGCGGTTTACATTTTTTCTTATAAACAGACACACTAATGTTCACTACAAATTATAGAAAGTTGCAAAGATACAATTCCTGACCCCTATTTGTGTTATGGTACGTTCACACAGCCAGGGAAATATCGTGTCGGCAACGGATTTGGCGGGCAAAAGCCGCACATGCGCGGCTGAACAGCGTTATACGCGTATGGATATTCTCAAAAGTTAAAAGACGACACCTTGGTGAACATGCGCACCACCACCATCCAGGGCATGCCATCAATCACACGTTAGCGCGTATGCAAATGTGCGCACGAACGACTGTACACTCGATAACAAACAGTCCGCTGTCTCTTCTGCGCGGATGCGCGCGCGTAAAAAAACAAAAAAATGCTAGCCAGAAATTTAATTTTGCGAACGCAATAATTCATATCGCATCATTCTCCCTTCCATCGAAGTTCAGTGTTTGAGAATTGAGAAACTGCAAAAGGCAACCAGACCGACTGACGTATAAATAGTGCTGAAGCTGCTCATTTCGGTAAATACTTAAAAACTCTCCTTTTTAAACAGCAATTTAATGAATAAAATTTGACATGACATTGACATCAGGCAGGCATGCCAGTCGGCATGGTCAGATCGAGTTCTACTTTTTCTGTGTAGGCCTCTAGCCTAGTTTGATTTCTAAACAAACGTTCAAAATAAACTTGACAAATATAATTAATTATAATGGGTGATTTCAGTCATTAGTGATTTCACAGACACCCCCTCAACATTATACCTTTCAGGGGTGGGGAGACTGAGATTTATAATAAGATAGAGTGATTTCTTTCCTCATTTCTCAGTTTCCATGGTTTTTACCTCTGCTGTTTTAAAAAGTGTTAGGCCCCTACTGTTTTAGACATTTTTTTTAGTGTTAAAATGTTAGTGTTATCCAGATTCTATTCATCTGCTGATCATGCTGATTGCACTTGACTTGTAATGCAGGCCTAAAATTTCAGCTTTGACTTTTTGTCATTTGATACTGAGTGATAGGGCAAACAAAAACATTTTTGATTTTGCAAAGGGAAAGGAAAGGGCACTTTCACTCGGTTTCATTTAAAAATTAAAAGTCTACGTATGAACTAGAAATAAGCTAGGCCCCTACCTAGAGTAGCAGTAGGCCTGCAGTAGGCCTAGCAATAATTCCTAGTAAATTGAGAAAATTTTGAATTATTATGGGCACCAACTGACACTGACCAGCTGACAGGCATGACATGCGCGGCATGACCAGATCAGCAGATAGGCAAGCCGCAAGGCCAACCTGGCCAACCGCAAACCAAACCAATATTAAGATTGGATTGATAGGCTTTCGAGTCACAGTGGTTAGGTTCACTTTTATTAATCCTGGCCATCTTAGAATGGGCTTGTCCTGTCTGTTTTTATAATTGTCTTGCTTGATTGCCAGTGCTCTGTCTCATTCAATCATTGGTTTACAATTGTTCTAGGTGTCATAAGTTTACATTCATTGTTTCTTATACTGTTATATTTCTTTAGTACGGTAATATTGTATCTTGTACTGTTTGTTGAAATCTTGGCCGAATAAATAATCATAATAATAATAATAATAATAATAATAATAATATAGTCAAATAGAGTCTAAAAACTTTAACTAAGTAACAAGAATTAAGAATAGACCCAGTCTTGGCTGCTGGGGCGCTGTACTCCTTTTTTTCGAATTTTGTCATCTCGTACGACCGAATGACAAATTACGGATTAGGGGCCTACAGCGCCCCAGCCCAGTCATGTCAGTTCTAAGTCAAATTAACATGATTAAGACAATAAATGGGGCAAAAAAGGTAATTTATATTCACATATTTCTGCATTTTTTCTATTTTTCTATCCAGGAGAAGTATCAACATGGGTGACAGACCAGGAGATATCTCAGAAGTTACTACGTTCAACAAGGGCAAACTGAAGAGTGTGGAAACAAAAGAAAATAATCCACTTCCAACCAAAGAATGTAAGCCATCATCATATCCATAATATTCACGAATCACATTGACCATTGTGCTTAATTAAAAATAATTAATGTTGCCAAATGCCATTCTCCAGTGTAAACTTTTTTCAAATTCCAAATCTAAATCATGTATTTTGTAATTGTAGGCTATGGCGACTGAGTATGTCACGTGTACAGACAAATGTTATTAAAATATTAAATATGCATGAGCTCCCCCACAAAATGAATAAATAAATTGATTGTAACATTATAGTATTATAACTCATGATTTTTATTTATTTCTTGTTTTCCTCCAGCAATTGATCAAGAGAAGAAAGCATAGCATGGCAATCTCCACCAAGTTCTGTTCTTAATATTCCTGTCTACGATTAATAAGCATTTCTACGAGTTGTTTTGTCAACTAAAGTTAAACAAAATAATGAACTTCAAACTGGTCTAAATAGATAATAGTCTTTGAACAGTGGTGGGGGGGGGGGGGTCTACCATCCTTTGTACTTTAGCTAGCCTGTTATTAGCATATTCTGCTAAGCAAATGAATGCAAGTACAATTTAATAGTCAAAACTAAACTATCTAGCCAAAACACACTCAGTAATTTGGACTACCACAAGTACAGAACTGCTGAAATTCACCAAGTCATCAATGCGAGAGAATGGACAAATTCAGCAACTTTCATTGGACATGCGCCGCCCAAGAGCTACCATCACACAGGAGAACTACTGTGCTGAAATTTACCTTGAGCCACTACACCAGCAGCAATGAAGACTTTTAGGGTCACAACTCTATCTTACCTAAAATTCACCCCTCCCCCTCTACCTCTCCCTGATTACATTTCATAAACATTAATGCTTGAAACTCAAATCACCTCTAACTGGCAGTTTTTATAGATTACTTTGTAGTTCATTCAGTGATTGGTGATCATTTACACCCTACTGTGATTTGGTTATTTAAGAACCACCTTTTGTTTTCAAATCAACCATCACTTGTTTAATTTCTTAAATTTAATGTGAGATTAAATGGATTCAGTTTAAATTGTTGACAATTTATGACACGTTTGTTTTGCTTGAATTTTTTACTGAGTACTTTACTGTATCTCCTGACTGTTACTTTACTGAAAATATTTCTTGAAACAAAAACAATAGGACAAATATAATCCGCAATATAATATTTTCACTCTTTTGTGGAAAAGGTGGCATCTGACATAGTCAATAGATTTTAAATAAAGCTTCAGATAAACATCGTTGAATGAAAATAACATAAAAATAATATTTCAGGAACATGACTCGTACCCAAATGACAAAAAATGCAATCTCTTGCAATAGACCTTATGCACATGACGTCATTTCAGTAGGGCGCCCTCACCTAGAGGTCAAAAGGAGGTTGTTCATTGGCCAATCCTGTGCACCGCGCGTACAAATCTGTGCGTTTCGATTGTTTCGTCACCGTTTTTTCACTAAGATGGCCACTGGATGATGTAAATGCATAAGGTCTATGCCAGAGTGAAAGGCACAAAAGACCGTATTGAATATGATGTCACGCGGCTCAAATGTCTGACCTACAAGTTGGCGTCTGTGCGTGTGTGTGTGCGTGCATTTGCCACAGAAATAAAACCGCGAATGTTGCGTGCTGTGTGCTTCGATGATGTACGCATTTGGACGCGCATACGGTTCGCCCTACAAGATGGCGACTTTTCATAGCAAAAAGGGGTTATTCAATAAGGTCTATTGCAGGCTGAAAAGCTAGTGTGTCACAATTAATTTGGTATTAAAGTATCATTATTAATTTAAAGATCAACTGTCACAGTAGTAGTGCAATTCCCATGCACCAAGCCACCCGACTCCCCTAACTACCATTCCACTGAACATCATCACTGTAAGAGTTATAAAAGTTGTGAAATATACCCAAATCATTAAAGCCATTGGACACTTTCGGTAAACAGTATTGTCCAAAGGCCCACACTTCGTGTATCACAACTGATATAAAAAATAACAAACCTGTGAAAATTAGGGCCCAATCGGTCATCGGAGTCGGGAGAAAATAACAGGGAAAACCCACCCTTGTTTCCGCACCCATGTGTTCAAAATAAATCAGTAATTCTCGACAACGAGAATTGATAATTGTTTTAATGTATTCTCGAAAAGTAAAGCATTTCATGGAATAATATTTCAAGAGAAGTCTTTCACCACTGCCTTCGGTAAACCCTGTAAGTTATTTGTACAAAGGTTGGCTCAGAGCCTGACATTTTGGTTGATACAAAAGTAAAAACAGCAAATAGAGTATTTTATTTTTATAAATATATAAAAAAAAATTAAAGTACTACATATAACTAACTTTTAGTGACTATAAGAGAACACATAAACAACTAGTCATCAGAAAACAATGTCTGGAAAGTCTTTGAATATTTAAGATTTTGTTTAAATTTTTGTTCATTTCCCTTCCTTCCACAGAGATGCATTTTGTTCATTGTTTGTTGGTGTAGCCTTAATCATCACTACTCCATTAGGATTAACACTAACCTCCAATTTATCATTTTGTTTAAAGTTTCCAATGTCTTTGTGCTTGAACAAGTCTCGTACTGAGTAAAGTGGTGAGTCAGTGATCTTAAGATCCTTCATGGTTGTTGTGAAGTTGTGAGGCATATCCGTAGCTCGACTGAAAATCACAGCTGCATATGATCCATTTTCCATCACTTTAGTCCAAACCTCAAAGTAGGAATTCTGAATGTAAAGAGGGTATATAATTGATCACAGCAACAGTTCACCACTCATTGAAAACACAAATAATTCCTTGGACTGAGAACAAAGTGTTACACTTGACAACTCATTGCTTTTCACGTGTGATGTTTGATGGCGTGGCCGAGTGGATAAGAGCACCGGACTCCAGCTCAGGTATTTCTGCTTAGCAGAGTGTCGGTTCGAGTCCTGCTTTTGACACTTGTGTCCTTAAGCAACCACACCTAACCATTATTGCTGAGTCGTGGAGATAGGCACAAAAACCAGTAGGTAAATGTGTTGTGTAGTCACAAAAAAGAACACAGGTTCACCCCGGTGTTCCTAGTCTGATCGCAACATATTGGGCCACAAGGCCTTGTATACCATTACAAGTACATAACGCCATGTCGATGAATAGGTTTAATACTTCAGAACATAGCTCCACAACACCTTGCAGAAAACAATTAATGTTGAAGCACCTTGAGCATCACTGAGTGACAGATACAAGTGCTATATAAGAAGCCACTATTATTTTTACTATTATAATTGATTTGAAACCAATATAATTGTTCTTCTCCCTATGGCTTTGCACATAATGCACTACATTTCTTACCCCCACTAGAGAGCTTACACAGCTTGCTTCAGGTTTTTCCCCACAAAATACACCAGGGGTGGACATCACAAAGAGTTCTTGAGTTGGGAGTTACTGGTCCTAACTTAGGACTAGCCTTCAGTTTTTAACATCTCCTAGGACTAGTCAACTCTTTGTGAAGGCGACCCCATCATCAAGACACAATAATACAAATCAACACACAGAAAATGTCATGTTGTATGAGTTATTTTATTAGAAAAGTCAGCAATGTCTTAGTCTTACCTTGTAGATTCTCTTGCCCATCTTGCCCAGCTTGTCCTGATTGACAGCTATGACTTCCAAGTTGAGTAAAATCTCCTTCATTTTGGGATCAATATCTCGTAGGTCATTGGACATAAACAACTGGGATGTCATGACTGACCAAAGAGCCATTTGAGACTGGGCTTGCTCATAGCTCAGGGTGAAATCGCCAATAATCAGCTAGAGGAAGAAAAAGATGTTCATCATCAACAAGTTTAGTGAAACCTTTGCTTTCAAAACCATTAGTAATCACGATGACTAGAGCAAGCTAGTCGAAATATGAGACCAACTCAAGAACTGACTCTGTGGTAGTGCAGTTACTTACGATTCTATAAGCTAAAGTAGTAGTCTCAGTCAATTTTATATACCTTCCGCCAGGGTAGTAGCTAAAAAGCAGGACAGTTCTTTTCAGAACTAAGATACCTCCCGAACATTGATAAATCTACTCCGCGGTAGTAGAATAAAGAAAGCCCGTTCCCTAAGAACAAAACTCTACTCGGCAAGTAGGTACACACATGGTGTTACCGCAAACAAAACATATAAAAGTAATCACCCTTCAAAGACTATGCAGAGGTATGTTCTAACTACAAGACACATTTATTTACACAGCTCCTGTAAGGTGCTGAGGCCCAATCTGCAGTCAGCTGTATAAGAAAACCCAATACCTTTTCTTATCCGAGTGGA
This sequence comes from Asterias rubens, assembly GCF_902459465.1. Lineage (NCBI taxonomy): Eukaryota > Metazoa > Echinodermata > Asteroidea > Forcipulatida > Asteriidae > Asterias > Asterias rubens. The sequence goes on from NW_022985693.1 coordinate 1,602,447, forward strand.
TTAGAACACCAGCATCAAGCTCTGGTGTTTCCGATCAGCAGAGTGTGGGTTCTGGTCTTGATACTTTTGTCCTTAAGGAAGAGACACCCTTTCTCCTTTGGATGGGACGTAAAGTCGTATGTCCTGTGTGTTGTGCAAACTCTGCTGAGTTTACGTTCCAGGCAAAACAAAGCAGAAATTGTTAAGTGTCTTGCTTAAGGACACAAGTGTCAAGACAAGGAGTTGAGCCCACACTCTGCTTATCATAAACACCAGAGCTCAGTCACAATACGCAATTACCACAGAATTGTAAAGCACATTGGAATTAGTAACAAAGTGTGCACCTTTTCTCTGTATCAGCAATTGATAACATTTGTTCTTCCATGTGCAAAGTTGTTTCTTTAACCCCATTAGCCTTTTTGAGGTATGGTGGACACTAAAGGAGTTCACTGTTTGGTTTGGGTGTATACCCACAAATTTACCCAAACCTAATAGTGTCATATGAGTGTGTCCACCATATCTCAAAATGGCTAAAGAAGCCAAGTACATTCTCCACCTCTAGGAAATCTGGGGCCTTTCTCAATCCTCGGCTTGCAGTGCATATCGCACGCGAGGTTTGAACATAAGCAGATGGAGCCTGGAGCCTAAGCCTAAGCCCAAGCCGAGGTTTGAGAAAGACCCCTAGGTTTTTAACTTTTGTTTGTCTTAAATGTTGTTTCCATGAATAACATATTGTACACAGTATACTTCAGATGAAGTCTGTAGCCACTTACAAAGTCTGCATCATTGTATCTCCCAGGTCCAGACGCATTAGCCAAGATGTCTTGCATTGATGCAAACCAATCAAGAATGAAAAGCACTTTGTCCCAGGAATCCTGCATATCTTCAAAATCTCGTACCGAGTTACAATATTCTCCAATTTCAGTGAAGTTTGGCTGAACAAATAAGATCAAATGATAAAGAGTTACTTACATCAACAAAACTGTTTCAAAAAAGTATATTACATGCATTTGTAATAGTAATAATAATAACAATTTTGTATATAGCACTTTTCACACCAGAAGGGTGCCTCAAAGCGCTCCCAACATGATTACCCCTGTTCACTGGGCCTTAATTCATTCCTTAAACCATTTCAGCTACTTGGGGAGTATATAGGCCATGTACAACAAATATGCGATACTAAGCTAAATCAGTCACAAGAATAATCTGCCCTCACATGTACCTATTTACCACTGGGTGGAGAGAAGCAATTACAGTTGAGCGTCTCGCTCAGGGACACAAGTGTCATGACCGGAACGCAAACCCACACTCTGCTGAAGAATACAGGTTTTCTTAGATAATCTTGGGGACACCTACTCACAGATGTTATCACACTTACTAAAGACCTTTTCACACTGTATCACTTATAGGGTGAAACACAGCCCACTTTAACAGTGTCTCTGCCTAGGTCCTTATTCAATTGGGTTCAAGAATACCAAAGGATGTTACTGCTCACCCCTACTCCAGAGCAAGGGGGTGTCATGGCTGAGCAGTTAAGAGCACCGAACTCAAGCGCTGGTTTATCTGAGTGTGGGTTCAAGTCCCAGTTGTGACACTTGTGTTCTGAAGCAAGACACTTAACCCTTGCGTCGTCCTTCAGATGGGAGGTTAAGCAGTATTGGAGATTCATTAAAAAATGCATCTACACGAAAGAAATAACTTACATTGAGTTCATGTGCCCATTCACATGAAAACACAATAGGTCGATGGGTCTCAATGAGGGCACGAGACATATTGATGAAACCTGAATAAGAAAATAGTCAACAGAAAATATTATATACCTCATATATAGATTCCTCTAATCTGATTGGTTAAAAAGGAGTCATTGCAATAGCTAGGCCCCTATTTCTATCAAGATGACGTCAAAGTTAACTGTGCCCAGGGCACAGCAGTCGACTGTACCTGCCCTGAAAATAACGAAACAGTAAAGAAAATATGACTGATATGAGGGCCACAGTTAGAATTATTAGCCCAGGGTGATGTCAAAACCATGACTATGGCGCTTTAACATACAGTATTTTACATACATACATACATACATATAGGGCATTTGTATAGCGCCACTACGTCAAGAACGCAGCACTTTAGATAGGTACAGATAATGTTTGATACACTTCTTAAATGTTCAAAGAGAGTCGGCTTTCCTGATTGAGGTGGAGAGTGCATTCCAGGTGTGTGGAACAAAATTAGAGAATGTGCGACTTGAAGCCAACTTAAGAAGCTTGATTGAGTTGGGTTCCATGACGCGAGTAGTGTCGGATGCTGAGCGTAGACTTGAGCGGCCAGGCCGATGGAGAGACAGGCAAGAGGATAGCCAGGTGCTGTGCATTTACACACAGAAACCAATATCTTGAAGGTTATCCTCCAAGATCTTGAATGGTCATACTTTATGAGATATTGCGCATCTGGTAGTTGGGACTTTTACACAGGCATGTTACTTGAGCATTCATACTCAAGGAAGTGTCAAACACAATACCGAGATTGCGCACACTCTCATCAGAGGGCTGGATGATCTTGGTACCAATACGGAGAGTCACTGCTGGCAGGAGGTGCTTAAGGTGATCAGAGATTACCACAAGGAACTCGGTCTTCTCGTTGAGCTTCTCGTTGAGCTTGAGCCTGTTGACAATCATCCAAGACATGATCTCATCAATGCATGTCGACATCTGTGAGAGTGCAGATATCATGGAATTGTGGTTGCCGGGGTCGAAAGAAGAATACACAGTGTATATCATCTGCGTAGATGTGAAACTGTAAGTTATTTTCCTGCAAGGTATGTGGGACTACATTTGAATTATGAGCCTACTCCTTTTACATAGCACCATGTAATGGTTGACAGGGTGGTGACGGCGTAATATGCAGCAAATCGAACCAGGAGACTTGGGGCGAGCTACTTCTCTTTTTTGATAAGGGCACCGGGTTCTTTTATGTGCAATAAACAACACACTGGACCACTTTACGTCCCATCCGAAGGACGACGCATCATGGTTAAGTGTCTTGCTTAAGGACAGAGGTGTCACGACTGGGATTCGAACTCACACTCTGCTGATCAGAAACACCAGAGTTTGAATCTGTATGGTGCTCTTAAGTATTCGGCCATGACACACCACAACCATAGACACCCAAAGTCAATATGGGGCTTGTCATTGGGCACTAGGGGCCTTCTTCATTGGTTAAATACAGGGTCAGTTCTTTAGCAGTTGTAAAAACTTGGAAAAAACTTCTTCATCAATGAACTGGGAATACACTGCAAGTCCCGACACCTGTGAATGCAGAGAGCGGCAGACAATGGGTCATCTCCTTACTTGCCCCGTACTTCCATCACCAACTACTACTGATGACCTAGCTAATGGTACCGACACTGCCCTTCAGTGTGCCAACTACTGGAGGGATAGCATTTGAGCAGCGCCAGTAGTTGTAATTGTGCACTCCTGTGTTGGCTAAAATCTTTGTTTGTGTCACCACTTTGGCAGTCTTGACACCTGTGAAGTGAATGCAGAGAGCGGCAGACCATGGATCATCTCCTTACCTGCCCCGTACTTCCATCACCAACTACTACTGATGACCTAGCTAAGGCTCTGGACACTGCCTTTCAGTGTGCCAACTACTGGAGGGATAGCATTTGAGCAGCGCCAGTAGTTGTAATTGTGCACTCCTGTGTTGGCTAAATTATTTGTTTATGTCACCACTTTGGCAGTCTTGACACCTGTGAATGCAGAGAGCGGCAGACCATGGATCATCTCCTTACCTGCCCCGTACTTCCATCACCAACTACTACTGATGACCTAGCTAAGGCTCTGGACACTGCCCTTCAGTGTGCCAACTACTAGAGGGATAGCATTTGAGCAGCGCCTTGTGTTGGCTTATCTGCCCCGTACTTCCATCACCAACTACTACTGATGACCTAGCTAAGGCTCTGGACACTGCCCTTCAGTGTGCCAACTACTAGAGGGATAGCATTTGAGCAGCGCCTTGTGTTGGCTTATCTTTGTTTATGTCGCCACTTTGGCAGTTGCGTTTTACTTTGTCGTTAAAAAGGCCGCCAAGGTAAGAAGATGGATGCAACAACGCAAGGTAGCCTCCAGAAGAATACCAAATACAAATGCTTTTACCAACTGGGAAGATGGTGACAAAGATTAGCCAACACAAGAGGGCGCGATAACAACTATTGGCGCAGCATGGACAACAAGAAGAAGAATACACAATTTTGACATAGTAGAGTACACTATACCTTCACCAAACAGCTTCTTTCCAAGATTATAGCAGGAATCCATCTTGACAAGGTCTATACCCCACTCTGCATACGTCTTAGCATCATCTTCAATATGACCCCATATGCCAGGATACCCAGCACAGGTTTTCAGACCCATAGACTGGTATAAACCAAACTTCAACCCTTTCGAATGGATCTGTGAATACAAACAATTATTGGAAATAATATTCCTATTGCCTATGTTGACCATCCGCATATCAATTAAAAATAAGGGACAGGTGGATGGGACTGGCAGGCAACTGCATTTAAAAACCCAGAGCTACCAGCCCATCTAACCATCCTGTAGGAGCCAAATCAGGGAACAGGCAGAAAGGGACGGAGGCGAGCCACATTCATAAACACTTTGCGTCGGGATGAGGCCCCAGTGACACAGGGGGAATGAGGGCACTAATGCTGGACAGGAAAGAGTGGAGGGCTGCTTGTGAGTCAATGCAAGGGACGCGACAGACAGGGCCAAGTGGAGGAGAGCCATAGGGAGTAAGCAGGCCAACCCAGAACAGACTGGACAACAGCCTTAAAACCGACATGATGATGAACACAAGGTTACAGTAGAATGCTGAATACATAATCTTACATAATCAGCAAGAGCCTTTAAGCCATTTGGGAATCTGAGTGGGTCTGGCTGCAGACGACCCTGTGCATCTCTTGCTTTAGACATCCAGCAGTCATCCATGTTGATAAACTCATACCCAGCCTGTTTAAAACCACCATCCGCTAATGCATCCGCCATTTCTCTGTACAACACCTCACTGTAGATAAATAACACTCATAGTAATAGTTTCAACAAAGTGAACTTCATAAACCAAATCAAGTGTAATATTGATGAAGTCTGTTTAAGTCTTCCTGTGTACCTTAGGTCCAGACAAAAAGTAGCAATGTTGGACAAGATTTTACAAGGACCTTGGACACTTCACAAACATTGTTGTCTTTTCACACAAGGTACATCTTGTAAAAGTTTACAACCTTGCTATAATTTAGCAAGGGACCCTGGCTAATTTCAAGTGAAAGGGGCTCTAGTTTTTTTGAATGAGGGGTTGACAACAGTCCAACACAATTAAAGTGACGTAACCTGTCAGTCTTGTTTTGTCCCCTGGATGATTACAATGTTCACCAGCCTGCATATTGAGTATTATGATATTTATGCAGGCCTGATACTTCACGGGTGCAATGAAGGCGATTAATTGCCTCCATGCCCCCTGATAATTGCCTTGGTGCCCTTGAAATGCTCCAGTAGAAATTTACAATGTCATCACGTAGGTGCCCTTTACCAAGGAGAAATTGCCTTGATGCCCTTACCCTTTCAAAAACAAAGCATACAGGCCTGTAGCCGATTTCACGAAACTTTACGCAACTGCGTAAGTCCACTTGCGCAATGTTTATGCAGCAACTTGCGCCATAAACATTGCGCAAGTGAGCTTACGCAGTTGCGTAAAGTGTTGTGAAATCGGCTACTGGATGTGTCCTTTATGTTCATTAGTTTTTCTTACCTGATGCAATTCTTAGGATCATTTTCACAGTCTATGTTACAGCGGAACCTCTCCCATGAATTCCAGCCCATGGGTGGAGTCCTGGCTAAACCATTGTCTAACCCTTCTACAAGACTTAAAGATGACAAAGTGAAGAACAGAACGGCAGACTTTGCCAAGTCCATGTTGACAAGCTTAAATTCCTGAATGAGAAAAATTAAGCGTTAATGTTATGACATTTCTTTACCAGGGGTACACCCAAAGAGATGAAATTTGCTTGCATCTGGGGCCTTGAATAAATTACTTACAAATGTAATACAAAAAATGATCAAAGCAGGCCTGTGTCTGTATGTATGCTACTGACTGTACATGGAAATGACCTCTTACCAAGTTATTTCTAAGCATGTACCTTATCATTCATAATCTGTGGAGCAGTAGCTAGCTGGGCATGCTGGGAAAGAGTTTGAATACAATGTACAGGCTGACCACACAGCCCGCTTTGATGATCATGTTGTGTGTCAACATGATCATCAAAGCGGGCTGTGGTTAAAGCTTCTCATTGGCATTATTTTTTTTATTAAGTCTACTTCAATGCTCGATTGATCATTGACTTGAATTTGAATACAACAATACATTGAGCTGTCATCACTACAAACCATGGATTGCCATCATCATTCACTGACGCCCCCCCCCCCCCCCCCCCCCCCACCCCACAAGACTTTAGAGTAGCCCAGGTCCAGGTTGGACTCCTCTGTTGCTGAGAGTTGCGAACGGAAAAGTTTCCGTATGGCGCCACCAATTTTTCATTCGATATGAAATAATTATAGTATCTAATTTACCTCAATGAGATATCACTTTTTGTAAAAATGAGTGAAAAAGTGGTGGCGCCATACGGAAAGTTATCCCTATGACTATGTACACCCAGCATCAAGCAAGCCTGAAGTTTTTAGACATCGAGTCCCTGCCTGCATGCCTGCTGACACCGACAATGACATAACATGGCAAGTTTTCAATAGCCCACCCAACAAGACAACAAAGTATGTAAGTAACTCACTCACTGCGCATCCTGACCCTGACCACGTACGTACAGCGACAACCTAGTTGAAAAAGGGGATTGTTGCATTCATTGCCATATTATTGGCATTGGCTTGCAAATCAGTTGATCATTTTAATTGCAATGGATGCAAACACACTCGAAGTTGAATCAACAATACATTCAACAATCCATATTTTGACCATGGGCATGACCGAGGACCATCAACCGTGACCGTGCTCGCTACTTCTGGCCACTTGCATCACAATATAGTAACACTGGAACAGTAGGCCTAGCTAGTGTGCCATTCAATCAATCGACTATAATAAGAGGAAGTTGGCCAGAAGAAATTATACTTACCCTCAGATCATAGAGCAAGAAAGTGATGTCCTCCAGTCAGTTACCAGTCCAGTCTTGTTTATTTTCTTCCTGCTGCATGCAACATGCATGTGGACCAGTTTGTTCCCTAGGACGCAGATGGACAACACGCCCATGCATGCCAAGTAACCTCTACTGTCCTATGAAAAAAAAAATAGAAAAAGGGGGGGGGGGGGGGGGTCGCACACCTCCAAAAAGTCACCACTAATTGTGTATAGCGCCCTCTATAGTTCAAATAAATACAGGGACTGGTGGAGGGGGGGGGGGGGGCACTGATCTGTATGGAGGGGGGGGGTCCATTATGCAGTTGAGGGATTAGTTCCTCATGGTTCCGCATGGTTCCGCATGGTTCCACTATTTAAATAATCCTTGAACCGAAATGTGTTATAGTCACTCTCAACAGAGAACGAGTCATTTTTGTTATGTATTAGTAGTTTTGTATGACTTTTAAATATTTTATTTTTTGGTTAATAACACAAGCAGTGTACATTTTGCAAGGTGTTTCCGCCATCAAACGAAGCCCGGAGCCACTCGAGGGAGATTCGGCCCCCCCCCCCCCCCGAGAGTGCCCTCTTTTGAATCCTCCTCTGTCTGCCATGGTATTTCCCAGTATGGGGGAAAGAATCTCCGGCGGACGGAATTCCCTTAAACCATGGAGGAAAAAAACACACCGGAGACACTAATAAAGCCGATCAATGTTTGAGAAACAAAACTTTGCCTTTGATGTTCTCTGAGATGGTTGGTAATTACTGCCTTACCTTTGGCGCTCGTAATCTCAGTTTCATTAAAGCTCTAAAGGGAGGTGATCGCAAATACCGCTCCATGATTGGCCGACTGACAGGTTATGCAAACCAATGAATGATTAATTTGCCGGATGCAGACGTACGCAGCAAACGTAATGTATGGAGGGAGACATATGGGTGTGTTATAAATAAAGCTTGATGATCACCCGTGAAATCATGCTCAGAATACCATGAGGGTGTCCACCATCGTGTAATCATGTTTCTGCCTAAACCAAACCGCCATAAGTAAATCTAGATATATTATCCTGTGGAGAAGAATTTGACTCCGAGTGCCAGACATACAGTTCAACTTGGATTTCATATTACACAAGGCAACCTGTGTAAACCATCAATATCGCCTCTATGTGACAATGTTCACACACACACACACACCCCCACAACAAGTGAATTATAATCAACAGAACATCATCGACTGGTTTACTCATTAAGTCAGTGTGTGTGCTCGGTCACGTGGACTCCAAGAATCAATGAAATGCACCGAGTGATGAGGCCCTGATTTACAGCGTGCTGGAGATAATACATCTTCCAGGAAATTCAGTTTGGGATATTTGACGCTTACATTGAAGACGTTGTCTAAGTTACAGAAACTATTTAGCTAAAACAGTCTGTTGCAGCAAGGGGAACGAAACTTTGAAGTTAAGGGGCCTATGATTTTTTTCCCATCCGAATAATGAGCCGATTTTGTTTAACTCTCGCTCTATGACTGAGATAAAGGTGTGAAGGAGAACAGAGCTTGTTTCTTCTTCTGCTAAACTTCGCCTAAAAGTGCAATGAATATCTCTTCGATGTCGTTTGGCAAGTCAGAGTACAATGAGTACAGCAGCTTAGATGGATCTCTCGATAAATGTGATCTCCCAATGAACTTCTCTGAATCGGAGACGAAAATATTCGAGTATGCGGAAACCGACAGAGTGATAAATGGAGTGCTATTACCAGTGATATTAGGACTTGGTATCTTGAGTAACTTTGCGTTTCTCTATGTGGTATACTGTGTAAAGCGAATGCGGACATCAACGAACTATTGCCTGACCAACTTAGCCATAGCTGATGTGCTTTTCCTTCTGGGATCTGCTGGGAGTAAGATATGGAAGTATTCCCAAAGCCCAATTTCCATTGATGACAGTTCCCTGGGTAGGGCAGGGTGTATCATTATTTATCTCATCAGTGATACAGCATTCTTGTTCTCCCTGGCTGACATCACTTTGGTATCATTCCAGAAGTTCTATGCGGTATGTTCAGCTCATCGAGCCCTCGGTGACTCCCGTCGACGTGTGTTTGTCCGCCTTCTGGCTGCATCATGGATCTTGGCTTTCTGTATTGCCCTAACATTCATCCCTTGTACCATGGATTATGTGGTCATTTGCTCAAGCTGGCCTTCCAAGATGCCATACCAGAAATGGCCCAATGAATTTGCCTACTGTGGACCAGTTAAGGAATGGACTATCATCTATGGAGCTGGTGCCCAGGCAATACCGTTCATCCTTATTTTCCCAATCAATGTCTATCTCTACTGCCGCATCATATCTGGTATCACCCAAGTTATCGAAGACACAAGTGTCACAGGTAGGAGGAGAATAAATATACGTCAGCGCAACCAAATAGCTGTCATGCTAATCGTTAATGGGGTTGTGTTCTTCGTATGTTTAGCCCCTTTTGAAATTATGAGTTTATTTTATATGATTGGATTCATACGAGAGCGTTTTATCCTGCATGAGGATACCCGTAATAGCCTTATATCTGCAGCCAGGATTATGTCTTACATCAATGCTGCTATTAATCCTTTCGTATATACCTGCATGAGTACTCAATACCGTGATGCATTCCGCCAGACATTTGGATTGCAACGATGTGACCAGCCAGGTTCGGCCACAGAACAGGAGTCCATTTTTAAACATTTACGCCGGCTTTCTCACAATATTACTGCTTCAACGTCAGCAGGTGGAGGCTTACGTCTATACCATGGTGTGCATGCACGTTCAAGGACAGACAGTTAGGCAAAGGGACTAGTCGCCATTTACATGACCAAATAACCGACACAAAAGGTATGGAATGAAGGTTTATAAAACAATAAACTTTAAAAACAGAAGAAAACTTTCTCCAGAAGACGATCAGAGCACACTGACCGAAACGTCGAGCACCGAGTAATAACCTGCTCTTCTCAGAGCCACACTTAGCCCTGTGGACTTACACTTTCGTATTGTACTACAGAGGAAGAGTCCTGTACAGGGCTAAGCCACCACTATACGCACAGACAGTTTTTACATGGTCACCTCAAGCCTAAACTTTCAACACTTAATTAATAAGAACAGCCTATCAAACTGAAAAATAACGAAATAAAAGTTGTTTATAAACTGTATACTTGAATTGTTACCAAGGTCTATCTGCTTGAAAGGTACCCGTAGTGCGTTTTCGAAATGCGTTTAAAACATTCATTATTGTTACTCTACTTTATTGTGTAACCATTGTCTTTGAGTCATCTTAGATTACCGTATCCCATGAGAGACTTGCGCCTTATTACCTATTACAATAACACCGTATGTAATTGAGACCGGAGCCAAAGTCCATTACAATCAACTAATGGAAAATGCAATGAGCTGTATAAACACAAAACCCTCATCAACAAAGTGACACAATCCGCCTTTGTATTAAATTTGTAAAGTGTAACAATTGGTTATATAGATCTCTGGGCAATATGCCTGCATTATAATTGATTTAACTGAATATAATTAGAGGCATAAATTCATCTCATTTAAACCAACATTGAGAAGTACAATAATATGTATGTAATTCCTTGCGATCAAAAATCAAGTTCCATATTATGGTTATTCATATTATCTCACAGTCTTCTTAATAAAAACAAATTTACCAACGTCATTACAAAAGTGTCTACAATCTCACTAATTCGCCTTTTGTAGAGTGAAGCATTTTCGACCGTATATTAAAGCGAACTCCCCTAAACATTTCATTTCATTATATAAAGTACTCCCAATCTTGCAGCTAAATTTAAATGATATGTTAGTTTCACCACAGTACAACAGACAGGTTAAGGACATCCCATAATTATTAAAAGGTTCACAGAATTAATGGTTGCTTCCTGGATTTGAAGTTGGAATGAGAAATTGCCCTTAGCTGAAAACAATTACAACTAAAGTGTACAGGCAAGAAATACTGAACGACAGGTGCACTTAAAGAGTCCATTTTTACTGGTAGGACCTAATTGACATTGCATATTATTGTGACATAAAAAATACAGCGAAACAGTGCTGTACAGAACTTGCAGTAAACGATCAATCAATCATTATATTCGCAGGGGCCCGTAAATATTTTTCCAAAATAACCCAATGGAGGTACGTGCGTTGACGAGCAAGCTAATGATCCCAGCATATGGGGAGAAGAGAAGGTGGTGGTGGTGGTGGTGGGGGGGGGGGGGGGGGGGGGGGGGGGGGCTCATAGCCGGCTAGCCCCCAACAGACGAAAGAGGCCTCTGCAATGTAATATAAGGCAGACACCGCATTTCCCCCAGACAAAACCCAATTCGATTTCCCCATAAATCGCTCATTTGTTCTGGCTCAATTTGTTTTATTCCCTTCTCGCTATGATTAATATTGTGTGCCGTGTGCCTTTGGGTTGTTGTTATGCCTGCATGCTGTGATTTGACCAAAAATAACAACATCGCTGCGTACGGCTAAATCAACAAATTCAGACCTTGCAGATAAATAGCATATTAACGGTGGTTAATTGTTTTCATATCCACCACAATCAACAAATAATTATTATACTTTCTAAATACATGTAATAACTTTTATGAGTCCACTTTTAACGGGTCATGGATAACGAAGATTAAAGGTTGTTATATCACGTCAAACCATGGTCAAATGGTGAAGTAAGTTCATTTTTGCTGGCAGGAAATCATATTTTGTTTGTTTGAACGACCGTGTACAAGATGACCGCACCATCATAAGTGTACAGTGGCTAAGCAACACCCACCAACTCAGATACATCAATAATTGATGTTTCCGAGTTGGTGGATGTTATACTAAAGCCACTGTATACTTATGATGTACCATACCACTTTGCTTTGGTTTATTTCATGCGGCATTTTGTAACCATTAGTTTAGAAGTTTTCGAGAGTCTATTAATTTGTTTGGTGAAATTTATGTTTTTCATTGCAAGACTGCACACTTTTTGTTCTCCATCTTATTATGTGAATTATCTGCATCATAGAACAACAAGTTTACCTATTAAATAATATTGTTTGTTGTACATTTTCCTTATGATCAACATGGTGCATTAAATGATTTGTGCATCATTACATTGCGTATGTAAATTTATTCCAATTGATCACGTCATGAATAATTCATAGTCAACAAAGTACCTTTTCGGGAGACCTCGGTAAATTGCTTGACGATCATTTCATGCATGGCAGCTTAAATGGATATTGCCGAATTATATATCAATGCAGAATCAAATGATGAATAACATAATGCAAGCTCACTGGCAGGCTGTGATAAGGGCATGGGGCCCAATCTGTCTTAGAAATGTTGCCGGAGGGTAGAACTTAAGACGCATTAATAAGGACAATGTTGCAGAAACCACGAACGTACATCATTCAACAACAAGCTAGCGCATCTGTTTATTTTTCTTTAAAAGGAACATTACAATTTGTTGCTGCCATGTCTCGTAAGCACTTAATGCAATCCACTATAGTTATACATAAACTGACAATCTTTAGAAGTTTGAGATCGATCGGCTATCTGGGTCACGAGAAAAAAAAAGTGAAAACCGATTACACATTTTTGAATGACATCGGTTCAAGACAAAAGTTAAGAAAACGCTCACTGAGCGATAAACTCCAAACGGGAAATTAGTTTGATTTATTTCTCATCATCGACTAATATGACATTTCAGACAGAAATATTTCAAATGACTTTCAAATGATCATTATTAGACCATGTAAGTTTCATGTAAATCTGTGATCTTCACGATTTGTTTTCTTACCACTCTGTAATGTTCCTTTCAGTGTTTATGGAAGTCAAAACCTATGTGAAGTGTTCCTTTTTGACCAAAGAATCATCTCACGATGCATCGATGGATATTAGTGTTCTTCCGATGATGTTTATTCTTCAAGCAAAGGGGACATTTCAAGCCGATCATTTTCCAATCATCATGGTAACATTTTCCTCAACTGCCATTTCGCACTATTCTTCATTCACCGTGGTGCAAAGAAACCGTTGTGGAAAATATTTCTAATTACAATTATTATGACCTTTTGTTTGAGACGAGATTGCTCTTTTCCATCAAGAGAAGACAGCGACAAAAATAAACCTTAATAGTGAACGATGATACGAAGAATCAATCAATAGAAATGAAAATGGGAAGAGGAGACAGTCTGGAGAATCAAAGCTGACAATGTCTTGTATCGCTAATGTAAGCAGACAGGTTGTCTCCTAAGACGCCCCGAGCATTAACTTCTTCGGGAATGCAAGACAGTATGTTTTTTTTAATAATAATTTGTTCTGAAAAGCTGAAAATCATACTATTATTTCAACAACCAGAACCGCACTGCTTTTTATGTTTGTTATAAACATTGAAATCTGGTAATATTTGAGGTAACGCCGTGCATTCGCATAAACAAATCTCATAAATGAGTTGTCATTCTGACAAGAACTGGTGGTGTAACATTTCAAACATTTGATCAGTATGTTGGAATGAAGTTCAACAACAGAAAACTATGGTACAAACGAAATTAACAGTTCAAAAACAGCTAAAGTAGTTCGTTTCGGTGAAGAAGAAAGGACCTTTTGAAATAAGTTAAACGTCTGGACTAAGTCAACTTGTACTATCTCGATTGCTGTGCACTTTGTTCGATAACTCCATCCTTTTATTGGTCAATACTTAGATAGTTCATGAGCCGAGACGTTTTCTACTTTTGAGCTTATACAAATCAACAATCAATCAATAGGCTTTACTTTCAAAAGAAGGTGATATGTAAGCAAAGTTTTGAAATTGGCAAATGAAGTAGATTGTCTGATGTTCTAACACAAGTGAACAAATCAAAAATTGCGAAATATGGAGAATACCATCACAGAAAGGTCAGGTAGGTAGGCTACTGCAAGTGAAATAAAGAGGTTAAAGAGAAGTGTTGATGACATCCGATACACAGCTGAGCAGCATCATCATCATCCATTACTCATCTTAAGACACTCTATGGATGCCTAAGTTATACTCCTAGATGCAACAAGGGACCATGATACACCAAGGTGGCAGATCTGTAGCGTCTTGACCATGACATACTGGCACAAAAGTTGGCACCATCCATTCTCCTTGACATTAATAATGGACTTGATTTCAATTAGAAGGAGGTTGGTGAACTTCCCTATGGACGTGATGCTATTATTAATCTTGACAGACATGCAGGATGCAAATGTCTCCTAAGAATGATTTAACGATAGAAATATGATTATGAACACAACCATTTTACTTTCAATCTACTCTAAGAACTATGGACATCTAGTGTTTGTTTTTACTAATCAGACTAAAACTATCACTTGATAGTCATTGAATTATTTAAAATGTGTATGAATATTGCATTGGTATACAGGTTGACCTTCTTTAATTTTTAATAACATTCAAATGCAAGCATTGCCTGGACGCTATGAAAGCTTTACACCATGGTTAGTGATGTATAACCCTTTGTGCCCATCCCTATTTTTCGAATGATGGTATACACAGTCATAGAGTTATATATAAGAACTAGAGGGGGCACTGGCCTATATACGCGCTCCGGCATGCGCGCAGGCGGCCATTTTCTAAGTTGACAAAACTGGCATCTCACAGCGTGTGTTTGTGCGGCCATTTTGTAAGTTGAACAAACAGCATCGCATGAGCGTTCAATAAAAAAAACCTCAAACGTGTATTTCATATTCAACGCGCGTGCAGAATGAGGCACTTGTCATCTTGCGGTCCCGTGGCGTTTGTGCACGAAGCATCACTCGTGCGCCCTCTAGTTTTTATATATAACATGTATACAGTAAACTAGACTGAAGTATTGCATATTTTAGTTCCACTGAGTTCCACTGAGCTTTAGATATTAAAAGTCAATGGCAATACCATTCATACAATATTCAAAGAAGCAAACAAATGGTAAATTTTCAGCTGAAAAGGGAAACAAAGTAAATTCGTTTCACTGAACTTTATTAATTTGTTTTTTTTATAGTAGATATAACTGTATAAGCAAACATTCGCTAAATTATATAACAATATATTGAAAAGTAGTTTTGTATTTAAAGGATGTTGTCAGGCCATTTAAAATAAAATTATTTTAGTTTGTTTCAACTAGTTTAAACTCCAAAACCTGCAGTATGTGAGTTTGAAACAATTTGTTATGACCATTTCAAAACAATTCCTAAATGAGTCTAGGTACTCAACTCCAAAACTTCAAAATTTCTAAGCTGTTTCAAGCCCTTACAATCTCCACTTTATATTTCATTAATCTCTCTTTAAATATATTGATGCCATAATTGTTTAAAGACCATATTATGTGGATGTGAGTTAAAATCTTCAGCAACCATGGAATATCGTAATTGTTGTTACCAAATACATATTGATACCTCACCACAATGCCTCAAATCCCATATAGTTTTTGTTTCTGTACAAACAACCAATACTTCTAAGTGTTAGTATAACCTTTCAGAACTGAAGGAATTGCCAATGCCTACTTCACAATGATAAAGATAATATACAGCATAGAATGGCTGGGTCTGCATGAAGTACCTTGAAATGCTTGAACTACACTGAGCACCACTCATTCAGTAATGTAAAAATAATTGAAAAACATCCCCAGAGGCAAAGCATAATCTCAATGAAACACTTTAACTGCCACTGTCACTAAAATGATTGATGAATATATATAACTGCACCCATGAAGAAACAAAGTAGTACATGTAGTGAATTTCAAGCTCAAAATTGTCTCCTTTGTTTGCAAACCTGCAACTTTCCAGATCTCAAGATTAATTGTCTTTGGAAAAAATAAATTAGCACCCGGCTTATTCTTAATCATCAGTGTGCATGCATGTTGTATACAAATGTTTCATCATGTTTATGCTAACTGGTTCTCCGCCAAAAACAACACATAAAACACGAGTGATGCAAAGGGCTATGTAAAGGGCACCCTATGAGGTAATTGTAAATTTCTACTGGAGCATTTCAAGAGCACCATGGCAATGACTAAGGGGCACGGAGGCAATCGCTTTGGTGAAGTATCAGGCCGGTGATGCAATGTGGGTTAGCACTTCATATAAACAAGAACATTATACTATTGTAATGTCAGAAAACTTAATTATTCCATCCATCCAATCTTAAAGAATTATAAATCACTAGGTTGTTTAAAATAAAAGCTTGAATGCAAGTTGTAGTCATGATAAAAGGTTCATGCGTCATAAGCACTAACCCTGGATAATCATGATTTATAACGCAATCTGTAACCAGGCAGTAGGAGGCTCATCAACACTCCATGGTCAAGCTATTAGAATGTTGATGGCAATACTCCCCTACTATAGTAATCTTTATATAGGGCAGATCTCGATTGCTATCCTTGTCATTTTGACTGAAGGCAGAAGTAGCCGCTGTATTAAATTCACTGCCCAAAATATATGTCTTTGCTCGAATTGAGGTACAGACACGTATATATGGCAATACTTGGCCTACTTACGTTCGTCTTTGACAATGTTGAGCTAGTTTGAAATAAATTTTAAATGGCGGGGCTCATAAAAAAGTCAACTGACAAGAGAGTCTGTTAAAATATGTTTACTGAACTAGAAACTTGACTTGAACCAACGACCTCCAGATTAGCGTGCCGGCGCTCTACCAACTGAGCTATCTAGTCCTAAGTTGGCAGTCTCCCTATTTTGTCAATACCTTTGTTCGGGATGCCATAGAAACTTTTAATAGCTTTATTTCATTGGGCAAAGAAAAACACAAGGAATTGTTTCCAGTAATTTTTTAGAATAAAAGCTTTTTGGGATTTGTAAATTATTTAAAGTGCTTACTTTAAATGAACTTTAGGGTTAACTGGTTGATGGGCTGTCATTTGATTCTCTCCTCTTCTCCAATAGATTCTTCAAGAAGAATTCACCTGCAATGAACAATAGTAAAACACAGTTACTTCACACATCAGTGGACTACACTAAAATAAGTAACCAGTTTTTATATAACGCTTTTCACACCTGAAGAGTGTCTCGAAGCACTTCCAACAACATTACCCCTGGTACCTGGGCCTAAAATCATTCCTTAAACCATCTCAGCTCCCTGGGGGAGTTTAAAGGGAGAGTTTAAAGCCTGTGCAACAATGCGCTACTAAGCTAAATCACAAGAACCATCTCTGCCTTCACAGGTATCCATTTACCACTGGGCGGAGAGAAGCAATTATAGTAAAGTGTCTCGAACCAATACTCTGCTGAACAGCGAGTTTGGTGCTCTTATCCTGTTGGTCAAAAACACCCTACTAAGGGCATTATACTGTATCAACCATAGTTAAAGCAGGAGCTACTGATTCATTAGTTAGAGTTTACAAAGCAAAAACAGGAAGTAAAGGCACTGGGCATATTTGATAATTGTCAAAGACCAGCAGTCACACTTGGTGAATCCCAACATACATGTATGCATCAAATTACTATCTGTGAAAATTTAGGCTCAATTGGTCATCATAGCTACACACAAATAATGAAAGAAAATAAACCTTGTTGCATAAATATGTGTGCTTTCAGATCCATGAGAAAGGCTTCAGGCGTGAAGTCTTTCTCAGATTCAGACATTTAATTAAGAAATAACCTCTTTCTCAAAAACTATGTTACTTCAAAGGGAGTAATTTTTCACATTGTTCAATACTATCAACAGATCTAAGCCTTTTTGAGATATGGTGGACACTATAGGAGTGCACTGTTTAGTTTGGCCGTATAAAGACAAATGAACCTAAACCATAGCAGTGTCATAGTATAACCCATATCTCAAAATGGCTAATTGCTCGTTGCCAAGTAAATTTTTGTGCTAATAAAGTTTTAAGTAATTACCAAATGTGTCCAGTGCCTGTAAATAAAAAAACAAAATACTTTTGAAGGTCATTTCAATGTGACCTCTCATTGACCCTTTACTAACCTGCTTTGTATGATGATCTCACCAGGGGACCGCTGGCTGTGTAAGCAAAGCCCAGTTTATTGCCAACTTTCTCCCAGTAGGCAAACTTGTCTGGTGTAACGTATTCAGAGACTTTGAGATGCCTCCTTGTGGGTTGCATGTATTGGCCTAGGGTAACACATTCCACACCTACTGCTCTTAAATCTGAAACATAGATCACCACAATGATAAACACAACACAATCTATATATTAAATAGATGGAAATTTGCATTAGGGATAAAGAATAATAATTTTGGTTTTACCCTTAAACCAATGTGTTAGCACTGTGTACTTTCTCCGAGTCCTATGTTTCAAACCAAAGAATTCAAACTGCCTCAAGCTAACGGGCAAACTCTGTGGTTTAGTCGTTAAGACACTGCTCTAGAATTGCAAAGGTCGTGGGTTCAAATCCCACCAGAGTAATATGCCTGTAATTTGTTTTCACAGGGACTCGTGAAAGTACCGATTATACCGTGCTTACACGTAAGGGGAAAACCAAAATTATCACAATCTACACATTCATAAACTTGTTTCTAAGACTGCAATACACCCTAGTCACTACCACACAAAGAATAACATACAGGAACACAACTAAATTACTGCCCACGCAATCAATCTCGATGCAATGCCAGCCAGCGTTTCACCAACAAATACAGGACAGATGGTGGTCATTAATAATAATGAATCCTACCTTTGTTGTGTGGGGGTTATTATGTAACACCCGAATCAACACCTCAGCTTTTTGTTGAAAGAAGAGGATTACATTGAATCTTTGTTTTTAATTGAGTTTCAGGTAAAGTAAGGTAAGTCTGAGCAAACAAAATCCAGCCTTTCTTCCGGCTATGGACCTTATTGGCGGCCATATCTCATCGAGACGGCCGAGATATTGTAATATATGGAGCTTGAGTATGGTATTTTCTTGATAGAAAAAAACAACAAATCTCGTTGCTTCAAAGAGAATCTTTGTCCTCTAGGATTTGTCAGGTAAAGCCTGGTTCATACTTCCTGCGATTGCGAATAAATACAAATTTTGACGCCACAAACTCGTACGAATAATTAACATCAGTTGAAATGTGCTCAACTCCTACGAAATATTCACGGTGAAAACAGGGATGTTGTGTCAAAATTCGCTTTGCATTCGCAAGAAGTATGAACCAGTCTTAAGGGTTTCTGCGTGCCCATGATTCTCTCAAAGAAATGATTCCAGCAATTCCAAGAAAAATAGTCCTGTCAAGGTGAAAGGGAAGAATTTTCCTGAATGGAGGAATACAAAGCTCTAAATGAGAGTGGATCCATTTGCTTGTAGTTTTGGAAATCATCCTGTTATGACTCCACCATCCTAAATAGCAGTGCAATGCCAAGGCATGTGTAGGCCTACACTTTTTGTGTAATAACTTTTTCATTTAATCTACTGAATAATCTGGCTTGTCAATGTTTGAGTACCTTGGAAAAATGCACCGCTCAAAATGACAGGGTTTAATTGCACGTAGTTTTGGGAATCGTCCCATTATGACTTCACCATCTTAATATGATTGAAGTTTAACAAGAGGTAGTACTAGCATTGAGATTGAGTGCAATGCCACAGCATGGGTTATAACTAGTTCCATACAATATGTGTGTGAAAGCCTTATCGCATAATCTACTGAATGGTAATGCCCAAGCTTGTTAATGTTTACAAAGTTGAGTACCTTGGAAGAATGCAAAGCTCACATCACAATGACAGAGGATTTAATTGCATGTAGTTTTGGGAATCATCCCATTATGACTTCACCATCTTAATATTATTGAAGTTTAACGGAAGTGCTAGCATTGAAGATGGCGGCATGGGTTATAACTAGTTCCGTACAACATGTGTGTGAAAGCCTTATCACATAATCTACTGAATAGTAATGCTCCAGCTTGTCACTGTTTTACAAATTCGAGTATTTGTTCAACACATACGCATAAACTAAACTGGGCCAAGTTTCATGGCTCTACTTACTGTAAGCAAGAATCAGCACTTGCAGAAGTAAGGAATTTTGTGCTTACGTCAAGTGTATTTCACAGGTTTGCAGAGAATTTGTGCTGATGTGCCTGTGTACTCAACGTTACTAGCTCTTCTTGGCTTACATAGTTAGCCCAGAAATTTGATGCTTACTCAATAAGCGGAGAATGGTGATTGTAAGTGAAGAATTCGAAAGTAACCAGAGCCATGAAATTGGGCACTGGCTGCTTGAGTGAACTTCTTAACATTAGTGTAGTTACAGGCCTGATACTTCACAGAGGCAATGAAGGCGGTTGCCTCCATGCGACCTGGTCATTGCTTTGGTGCCCTTGAAATGTTCCCGTAGAAATATACATGTCCCTCATAAGGGTGCCCTTTACCAGGGAGAAAATGCTTTGGTGCTCTTGCTTTTTCAAAAACCAAGCATACAGGCCTGAGTTGGAAGACCTCTAGTAATAATGAATTCTGCCTTTGTGTGGGGGTTATTATGTAACACCGGAATCAACACCTTTGTCTTTTTGTTAAAAGAAGAGGATTACATTGAATCTTTGTTTTTAATTGATTTTCAGCTGCTGGTAATTGGTGTATTTACCTTTCATTGTTTGGAAGACCTCTTCATCTTTCTCCCCCATGCCTAACATAATGGAGGATTTAGTAATAACATCAGGGTGGACCTTCTTGGCATGAGCAAGCACCGACATAGACTGCTTGTAGTTTGCTCGGGGATCTCGCACAAAACTGGAACAAAAACCAAATTGAAAAAACTTTGAGTGCCTCCTTTCACTTATTCAAATTTTGCAAACAATTTAAGGACTGCTCAGAATACTTCAAAATGATACATGTCATTTGAATGGATACTTAATTCTATCAACATAATGAGAAATCAGTAAATGCATTAGTGATTGCTTTCTTACAATATGTGTAACACACACACGAACTGACTCAGTGCAAAAGAATTAAACTTTTAAACAACCACTTTTAATGCTCTTCACAGCTCTTTCTTCGTCAAGATATTAAACAAACTTTAACTTTTAGAAAAAAAATTGCAAACTGCAATAAAACTCTAACAGCTGTATACTAACTATTGGCTAATAGTAATAAACAATCTCAAAACACTAGGGTCCTAGATTTATCAGTTCATGAGTTCAATTCCGCGATTAATATCCGATTTATCAGTTCACGAGTTCAATTCCGCGATTAATATCAAGGATACGGGCACTGTAATTCCTCCTCCACTCGACACCTTGCAGCTACATGTACAGATGTAGGTACGCAGTAGGTCAAATAGTTCAGAAGTCCCGGGGAAACTTGTTGCAGCTAGGTAGTACGTCTAGACCCAGTCCAGCAGTCCACGCATTCCACAGTCCAGCAGACAGCGAGTCCAGATGTGGAAGGTCCGCAGTTTCATTCGTCACCAAGTACCAACACTCCAACAGTTTAGAGTTTATTCAACTTGAGAAAGCTGATTATTCATAGAGAAGATCTAAGATTGTAGATCTGAGATCTGAGAGCCAACAACTGCCAATAAATCTTTACTGGTTTGCGGGAACACAAAACCTGCTAACAGGAGGTTATTATTTCTCCCTCAACTATTATATTTCAAAAAACAAAATGATGAGCAAACTTTTACATGACATGCATAACAACAAACATGTCTGTCATCAAACACTCTCACATGGCCTGGACATCTCCAGTCAATTGAGGGCGCTATCACCTGTTCCAGCCTTGAGGGCGCTATCACCTTTTGAGCTCTGGGCTACATATGTGTGAGGTTTCGGCTGAGCAGTCTAGGGCAGTGGACTCAAGTTTTATAATCTACAAAATGAGGGTTAGAATCCTAGCCTGGTCAGTGGCAACACTAGCCCGGTCAGTCACAAGGTACTTTATCATAATTGCTTTGCTCAACCCGGGAGTACAAATGGGTACAGGCAAGTGCTGGGGAGTAACCTTTGATGGACTGGCATCCTGTCCGGGGGAATAGAACCATCTTAGTCATAAGTGCCAAGGAAACCAGATAAATACCAGCCTGATGAGTGATATTGGCTAAGGACAGACTTTATCTAGCTACAATATAGAGCAAGTTTGAGCGCGCACATTTAGTCAACTAATGACCAGCAACTTACATGTGCTCACTTGAACGACTCCTTTGGAAGTCTAGTCAACCATTGGTACCACAGAATTGAACATTCTATTGCCTTCCATGTTTCCGCTATAGTGTTCCTGGATTCCCTCTGCGCTTTACACATATTGGCATGGAACATGCTATTGGGACCAGTGAAGAAACCATGGTCATGAGGCTGTTTCCAAAATGGTCGACGGCAGTAGTCAACCAATGGTCGACCAGCCTGGGTTTCGAGTTAAAATGGTAAACCTTTAGTTAACCTTAGTGCACACTCGAACTTGCTCATAGTATAAGCTGAACTTACATTTGAAGGTTCTCCACAGTTTCGATGTTATGAGCAAACACATCCAGACCAGACAGAGCAACCCTCGCTACGGCTTCCATATCCCCACGGAAGTCTGGTGTTAAACATTCGACCAACATGGAGCTCCTGTTAACCATACAATCAATACAAAGTTAATGAGTTCCATCCATCTATTTACATATTTACATGTATTGTTCTACAACATTAGTCCTTACATAAACATAATGGTTCATTACAACTAATGATTAACTTTTAATCACAACACTGGAAACATTTCTGATCTGTGATACTACGGTCTTCATCAGGGCGGTCAGGTTGGTGTAGTGGTGTCTTGCCTCACCTTCCACCTCTGGAGACCCTGGTTCGAGTCCCACCGGGGCACAACGTGGATTGTGGTTTCAGTCCCTACTTGACCAAGTGGGTTTTTCCTGGAACATTTCTCCGTGGTTTACCTCCCACATCTAAAATTGAAATTTCTTTATCATGTTCTTCTCTCGTTTGGCTCTAATTAGAACGTTGAGAATTAATATCTAGATCCAGCAGGATGACCTGGAAGTAAAATAAGTGACCTTGTAGACACGTGATTCTAACACCGCATTATAGACTCCTGGGAGTTTGCACCAACCCCTGTCCTGGTTCAGGGATGGTCTAAGATGTGGTGTTGGGATCACGCGTCGGCAAGGTTACAGATATATACTGGGTCATCTTGCTAATGAAGACTGTAGTATCAGTTAACAATTTGTCCAGTGCTGTGATCAAGAGTTTAAGAATAATGGCAATAATTTAAACATACAAAAATAATGGATTGGCAGACAGGGAAAAGGAAAAGAGTTAGAGTAGACAGAGAAGAATATAGAGAGATGGAATCAGGGTATATGCAGGAACAGCATGGACAAGAACTGCAAGAAATAGAAATGAATGGCAAGAAGAGGGCTACATCTTACACTAGATGATGATGATGATCAAAAGTTAAACATTTAATTGTATTGAATTACCAAAACCAATTTTACAGAGCTGCTTAAGCACAAAATTAAACTTGGCACAAAACAACTTTGCTTACCACCAAAGGTTACCAGTCAAATGGCTATGTCATTCACAGCATTAGTGACTGGTTCCCCAATTGTTTTTGCTAGGCAGCTTTCTACTTCAGCAGCTCTATGAAATCGGGACCATAAAATTGAAACCATTTTGCTTCTGCACAATTAATGTGTAACATGCAATTATACATTCTAAATTGTAGGATAAGATAACCAAACATTGGAAACAATGTCTAACTGTATACCTTTTTAAACCATATTTACTTCTAAACACTTACCTCTTCTTAAGTTCTATGACAGTCTGAGCAAAATGGGCTGAGCCTCCATCTGGCAAATCTAGGAACAAAAATTTTTCGTCACTAATACCAGGAAATTCAAAGTATAACTGTCTTAATATATTCTACTTAAAGGAACACAATGCCATTTATGGAAGTCAAAAATTTGATAATTGGCCGACCGTGTTAGCCGACAAGGTAAAAGGAAAATGTTTGTGTGGACCATTGTATTCTACTTTTACAACATCTTTCTACCCATAATGCAATTTGTAACAAACAGTTACAAACGCTTTTCCAATACCAACTCGACCGATCCAAGGCAACGTGTTCCTTATAGGTTTATAAACCACAAAGGAAACTGAGTGGGTAAGTTGGGGTTGAACAACGAAAAAGTTAGCTGAGTTTGAATCAATGACCTCTGGTTTAATGTGGTGGCCCTCTACCAACTGATCTCAGCCCTATGTTGGTAGTCTCTCTATTTTGTCAACATCTTTCTTCGGGGATGCAAGTCAGCAGCCACATAATTATTACCTGATGTGTAGCCAGTCATCATCCCAAAGTTTACAAACAAACATGGGGATAGGCAACCAGGGGATCACCTTAAAGGAGTGTGACTGTTGTTCTTTCAAATATCAAGTTAGAAACCACAAGGGGAAACTGAATGGGGAAATTTGAGATGATTTGGGTTGCACAAAGAGAAAACGCCTAGAGCGGGATTTGAACCAACATCCTCTGGTTTAACATCCTTTTAATTTTTCTCCATTTTTCGTTTGGAGGAAAAAACATTTTTCATATATAACTGAATATCACTTAAACAATGCAAGCTATTATACAACATGACATCAAAATAATCAATAAATAAATGAAGGGAGATTTGTTTCTACCATCTCTGTCTACAGATGTAAGAACAACATAGTCCAGTCCCCAGTCAGATATAGCTTTGGCAGTGTTGACTGGTTCATTAGGATCAGGAGGTGGTGGCTTTCTGGCAGTCTTCACTGAGCAAAACCTACACCCTCTTGTGCACGTATCTCCAAGAAGCTGTAAACAACAATTATAATTTTCAAATAACTTTCCACTTAAATGCATTCACTGGAATCATTTATATTGGCAATTGGCATTATTGTGCCTTAAAAACAAAGGTTGCTATGATGGTACAAACATATTATTTGGCTAGTGCAGGGCTCGAATTTGGGTGGGGGGGGGGGCACGTATCTACCAAACAAGGTACTCAAGGCGCTGAGTATACAAACTTTCAGAAAGATAGGTTATTGCAGTGATGAATTCTGAGACCCGATTATTTAGCACCTTCTAAGTGTTTACAAGGTGCTACGGCACATACAGCAGCCACAGCCAGAAACACGCACTCAGAAACACATGGGACCAACGGCTTTACGTCCCATCCGAGGGACGAAGCAATGGTTAAATGTTTTGCTTAAGGACACAAGTGTCATGGCTGGGGATTCGAACCCACACTCTGCTTATCAGAAACACCAGAGTTTTAATTCGGTGCTCTTAACCGCTCGGCCACAACACTTCCACATCCTTACCATGATAGTAGCTGTGGCTGTTTGATGTTCACCTCCTCCCCAACACTCTCCTATGTTAGGACATCTTGCCTCTTCACAAACCTTTGGGATATTTTTAACAATGTACATGTATATTAAAGTCAAATTTACCACATTTAAATAAATAATATAAATATTGGCTTCTTATATAGTGCTCATATCTGTCACTCAGTCACGCTCAAGGCACTTCAATACCTAGTATTTTCCTGCAAGGTATGTGGGACTACGATTGCATTCTGAGTTATACTCTTTTTACATAGCACTGTGAAATATTTTACAAGGTGCTGTGTCGCAATATGCAGCCAATCAAACCAATCAAAGCCAATTTGGCAAACCCTTTCTCATTTTGGTAAGTCCACTGGGTACTTTTAGGCCATCCGAAGGACGAGGCATCATGGTTAAGTGTCTTGCTTAAGGACACAGGTTGTAAAGCTAGTAAAGATGGACAGTTTTACATACAATGCAAACTCTTCTCAGAAAAACTTAACAGCACCTTCCACAGAAAACTTTGCAATGAATATTGTCCTCGATTACTCCTTTTGTGTGAAGATTGCTCAACATGTACAAGATTGAAATTAGTGCTCACTGTATTAAGGTTTAGTCCACGCAAACTTTCTTTGATTCTGTTGTAGTTCTTCCCAACTGGAATCTCTGTCTTCAACCATGGTGGTAGCCTCAATCTAAAAAATAAACCAGACAGTGTTAGTGTACACACACCTCACTAAATTGTATCTGTATCCACTTTCTGATATAAGTTTGATCAAACAATTAGACACTTTTGAAATGATTTGCGCCAATACATGTACATCTTACAAGTTCTGAACAAATTAAAGGCACTGGACACTATTTGTAGTAACTCAAAATAATTTTTAGCATAATAACTTACTTGGTAAGAGCAATGGAGAGCTGTTGGTAACATAAAACATTGTGAGAAACGGCTCCCTCTAAAGTAACATAGTTTTTGAAAAAGAAGTAGTTTCTCACTCAAATAATAAAATACAGTAGTCTAAGTATATTGATTAAGGAAGAGTTACTCATTCTAGCTTAAAACTAGCCTTAAGTGTTTAATATCTCCTAGGACTTGTCCTAAGTTTAGGAGTAGTCCTAACTCTGTGTGAAATCAACCCCAGTGCCTTTAAGATACTTTTATGAAAAGAATCAGTACAGAAACACAAACCCAAAGTTGTTTATTTAACAGCAACCTCTGTTACCTTTTCATTCCCTTCTCTTTGACCAGTTTTCCATCATAACCATCACTTCCCGTATCAGTTGCCTTTAAGTCCTCACTGATGAAATCTCCAAGGGATGGCCCCTGAGCCAGACGCTCTCTCTGTTCATTACTGAGTGAAGCAAATCTAGGACTACATGGTTTCACAGTGCTGCATCTCTGTTGTCATTAAATAAAAAGATCCTTAGGATATTGAAAGCAAGCTCTTCTGGAAGACATAACATTTATTTGCTTAAAGCCACACTTAGGAAGCCTGTTCCTGTGGCAGACTACAAACCACCTATAGTTGACACCTGGTGCTGGGACTCTTGCCTGCACAGAAGGAGCTGCATACACCAATGGAAGACCAACAAGTTTGGAGGGCCATCATCGCCTAAACTAGTGAACAGCCACATGAAACCAAAGTTTCCTGTTGTAGTGTACTCAACTCTTCTCTTGCTTGATGCTTAAATTCAACAAATACCATCAAAAAGTTGTTCTGTCCCCGGGGGTCCTACTACTTACCGTAAACTCGCAGTAAACTTACTCCTCCAATATACATTTAAAATCAATGAAAGAGGCATAGAACTGTTAAGTATTAGCTAAAGGAGAACTTTCATAAGTTTTAGGTTACATTTTGGTATAACAATTTAGTTTTTTTCTCATGAAAAAATTAACTCGAAGCCGCAAAACCATCGACCACCATCTTGCTTTTTCACAGAGCTTGCACAACAAAGCAACAGAGACCGCTTTCCTGCATATGGATTACTCTTGGCTCAAGATGTCAATGACTGGTACCGCCCAGTGTAGTCAGTAGTATGTACTGCGCTTCGTGTTAAAGCCATTATACACTATCGGCACAGAAAAAAAAAAAAAGTTCACAGATTTACAAATTACTTACAGGGTTTACAGAAGGTAATGGTGAAAGACTTCTCTTGAAATATTATTCCATGAAATGCTTTACTTTTCGAGAAAACATTAAAACAATTATCAATTCGCATTGTCGAGAATTACGGATTTGTTTTAAACACATGTCATGACACGGCGAAACGTGCGGAAACAAGGGTGGGTTTCCCAGTTATTTTCTCCCGACTAAGATGATCAATTGAGCCTAAATTTTCACTGGTTTGTTATTTTTTATATCAGTTGTGATACACGAAGTGTGGGCCTTTGGACAATACTTTTAATACCGAAAGTGTCCGATGGCTTTAAATGATCGCTGACGTCTTGTGTCAAGACTAATCCATAACTGCAATCTGCATAGTGGTTGAGTTGATGGCAAGTTGACGGCACAAGCGAGTTGACTGCAAGTAGTAGGACCTGTCCCCGGACAGAGATTTTAATGTGAACAGGCCCGGCCCATCCGCCTGGATATTCGATCACCTCTGCCAATTTTGAGATTTTGTCACATTCTTTTTCCTTTTAAAGTTTTCACTTCTGCCTTTTTTCTGGATGTACAAAATGCAAGATTATTATTTACCATTTTAGGTGCCTCTCATGGAATTGAAACTTCAAATTGTTACTTAAAATTCCAGAGGGCGGCTTAGTTATTTACAAGAAAAAAACCCAGCAGCTTAAGTTATAGTATACCGAAAAAGAAAAAAATACAACCCAGCCCTTAGAAATTACCGGGCATAATGGAAACGTCCAGGTACGTCGCAAAGACAACGTGGCAGATATTACCGGTCTTTGCTAACTCGGAGTGAGGGGTCGTTAGTTGTAGGTATTTAGTGCCACTGAAAATTTGCTTTAGAATTTGTAGGTTGTTCGATGCGATTGACGAGTTGTTCGACATCCAATCTCGTCTACATTATTGATATTATCTATTCTTTTTTTTGAGTGACTTGCTTGCATTATCGATCGTGAATAACTTGTCAATTGATGATCAGACAACATGATGATTTTTCGATTACATTCATTCATGTCATTCATTCACAACACATGATGACACCAGACTAAAAAAAACCTATATAAATAAATATAAAAAATTAAACAAAAACTATTTGATTGATATAAATTAATTATTAATTATTATATAAAATAACAACATTTCTTGATGAGTTTCGCGTCACTGTTATTATACCGTGGAATTTCACCTAAACTTATTTAAAGAAAAGGGTTAACTAAATGAGCACTTACGAAGACAAAACTCGTCAGTCGTGATGAAGTAAACATTGCTCTGTTGGCTGCCATCTTGGTGTTGAGTTTTATGCACCGTTAATGTTAAATACCGCCCTCTTTTGTTAATTGTTTTTTTTATATATTATTAATATTAGACTTGTATCAAGTCGATTGATCAACCTTCTCAGCACACTTTATGGTCAAGAAGTAAGGTTTTCATTGATATTTTTCTAAGTCTTTCTTATTCTTCTTGGCAATGCAATTCCCCCCTTCATTTAAATGTAATTTTTGCGTTTGCGTTACGTATTTTACATTAAAATTAGAACTTAGAAAACAACAGAGAAAACACCTCACTTCAACTCCGTTAATCTTAAATAGCGCCCTCTAATTTAAAAGGCTTGGTTTTTATTACTATTAAACTTGTATCAAGTCGATTGATCAACCTTTCTTCGCACACATACACATAGTCAAGAGGCATTGTTTCAATCCAAAGTCTTCTTTAATAATTTAAGTCTTTCCTAATCTTCTTGGCGATGCAATCCTCCCACTCCCATAAAAATACATACATGAGTTTGAGTTAATTATTTTGTACTAAAATCAGAACGTGGAAAACACTAGAAACGCTTTAACACAAGTCTATTATTTTACTATACATGCATGCACTGCATGCACTCTGTGCACCAGCAACGCGCGCCGCATTTATCAACACACCGGTCGGTCACCACCACCACACGTCGTAGTAGTACACAAGCACTTTATGCTGTGTGGCTGCGGGGAATTCATAGTAAATTCCACGACAATATCACATTTGCCGATCGCAATATGACCGAAGAAGACCACAACAAACTATCAGACTTAAGAGGGGCTGAATGATTGCCAATGCAATCGTGACTACCGACTCAGACAATGCTCAGATCATCATCACTGAACAACAAGGATTTCACTTTCTCAATCTCAGTCAGTACACACAGTTCAATTGCAGACAAAGGAAGGTAAGTAACAAGTTTACTTTTTTAGTTTTAATTGCACCAATTTGTATTGTATACAGTTGTACAAAAAGTACAGGATTTGGTGGGACCATGGTGGGACTAAATTATACACAAATAAACTCAATCAAACACATGCCATGATTTGCGCTGTATAGTGTATATGGTTTGAGTCTTTGACTTTTTGAGTTGTTGTGTTGATCGCCTCTCATGCTAGTCATACATATCACATAATAATAGGTCCTATTTACATGTCTTTCCTTGCTGCTCGGCCCTATTACATGGCTCTGCTTACCGTGAAGGCATACACTTACGGAAGCAGGGAATTGTATTGTGTGCTTAAACGGCAAGTGTGCCTCTAGAAACTCTAAGGCTATATTTTCTAGAAGTACGGCAAGTGTATTTCATATGGGTTATCGACGAATTTAGCTTCAGTGCGTGCATATTCCACGCAACTACTACTAGTACTAGGCATTCTACGCTTTGGCTAGTGCAGAAATTTGGCGCTAGCACATAATCGTAAGCGGGTAATCTCGTGATCGTAAGCGCAGAATTTGGCGGTTAGTTAGCAGAGCCATGAAATGGGGCCCTTGTCATCTCGCATGCCCCTTGCAGCCGTCTTTTCAACAAAACAAGTATTCCCGCCTGACTGTATTTGCTGAGTTGCTGGAATGCACTGTAGGTAGGGGGCTTACACTTGCCTGTTTTTCCACAATTGTGGCTTTTGGCCATTCAACAAAATCAGCCAGGTGGATTAGCGATAAAGTCTTATAAAAAAAATAATGTCTGCAGTAAAAATTTTAATTTTTGGGGGGATAAATACAAGTCTAACTAACTTTAAAATGTTTGTCACTGAAACTATTTTGTCTGAAATGCCCCTGTTTAATGTCCAAAACTTACCTCAACTCAAGAGGAGTTTTAGAGATTCAAATTTTAGCAGTGTCCATTTTTGTGAATGCTGCGGCTGGATTACGTTTTGCCATTTGATGTGGCGTCACCTTGTATTTAATTTTAAATGAGGTTTGAGTTCATTGTCATTTTGTTTAAAAAATCATCGCTATTTGCTGACATTTTCTCAGCAAAGTAGACTCTGTATTCAGTTGAAGTTTTCACAGGTGACTCTATTGTATCTTTATTGCCAATTTGGCCTTGATTGATATTATGTTGACAAAAAAACAATTTATGATCCTGCCGATAAGTCTGCTATTAAATGATGTTATCATAAAGGATCCTTTCTACACATCTTGCTAGAGTCTGTTGTTGTTAATACAAAACTTTTGTACATCAACATTTCAATACAATTGCCAATGATATGTGGTTTACTGAGACAGTAACTCATCTTTGTATAATTGATATTCAATGTACATACAAAACTTTGCCCACTTTTACAACATTGAGGGGATGGGGTAGTGAACAGTACTATGTCAATCCAGTCACTATGCACAGCCTTGGCTTCTGTTTTGGTTTTAGTGTTAATGTATCCTTGGCTAGAACAATCAACATGAACAGTTCAATGGTGACATTGAAAAATAAGCCCTGACTGAAAGTTCCACACACCCACATACATGTTATTTGTGTTTATGAAAAGTAGTGGAAATATGGCCACCAACCAAAACCAAGTAAACTGACTTTTGGACACTGTCAAAACCCCTACCTTGACCCATCATGCAAAACTCATAGTCACCAAAGGGTTGTTTGTGGTAGAATAACATCTTATATGGACATGGACTTATCTTAGCCCCTTGCTTAAAAGAATTTCATCAGAATTTCTGATTTTTAGTCTAGCAAAGCCAAAAATCCAGCCCCATCTGGAACAATAAAATAAAAAACCACAAACAAACAAACAAGTAGGAATGATGACGGATTACAGTTGCAAAATATTCATATTGTCAGATTGTTCATGCATAAAATGTACACGTGTGTATACATACTTGATTTTAAATATTGATCAAGTTTTGTACCAGATTTGACTAGCTCAGTCTACCACAGCAGTCGGTTACATTATTATTTGATTATAAATCAGAGGCGCGCAACGGCGTGTAGTGTAACAGCTGTATGTGGCAACAAAGGAACATCTGCCTAGACAATAACAGCCTTTAGCTAGACAGAGGATCTCTGTGTTACACTACCTGCAACTGTTCAAGCATTTATTGAATTATTACTGTCTAAATATTGTATGATAGAGTTTAATGGAACTTAATGTAGTGTTGATTACTTTATTTCTATCGGGTTAAAACCCTTTAAAATAGAGTGTAACCCATCTCATACAAAGCCATTACTTTACTTTTTATCAGTGGAATTCTATCCTCAGTTCAGGGCCAAGCCAGAGGGCAGTGATTTTAGTGTTGGGTTAGTAAAATCATGACCGAACAAGTCTGGCAGTCTGTGTGTTTTTCAATTCTATTCGACAGTACATCACCATGCTCAATGTGTAATATCTTGATTACACAAAATTTATGTGCAAATGTTGACTTTTGAGCCTGATAAATGACATTTAATTGTACTTTTAGTACTTTTAGTATAAAAGCACAGAGATAAAACATCACTTACAATTTACACCTTTAAAATAGTGCTTGTTAAAAAAACCCAGTAAAAACAAAACAATAAAACAATCAGATGTTTGATACATGTTTGTCAAAGTCAGGAAGTTTTTTCACTCATGGTTCTGATCTTGTAAATTTCTGGTCCAGTGAACATTTTGAGCAGTGTACATTATGTAGTTGGCAGACGGCTGTCGCGGACGACAAAGTCAAGTTTAGATGCATCCATCAATGACATCTTCCTCTCCTCATCTTGTTGTAAGTTTGTTGGTGAAATACTGAGCAACAAGCCCTGCAACGAGCTTACCTGGCTGCAGTCTTGTTGATTTTCCCCGAAAAGTCAAACCCTGCTCAAATGTAGACAAAATTGTTGTTTGTTGAAATAGCTTTTTTAGACAGAAACTAAAGAGACTACAAAGGCTTGATATACTTAAATATTCCTTTTTTGCAAACAACATTTTTTCTTATTTTTGTTCTGTAATTGTATAGGGCCTGCTCTCTACTAACTGTTGGCGTGAGTACTGTTACTATCAATCAAGGCAATTTCGTCTCATCGAAGAGAACTAAAGAAGGTCTTTAATATTAATTAAACAATTTACAAAGAAACCTTTCAGAGTAAGAAAGGAAGCTTGCCTAATGAGGCAATATACTTAATTGTAAAGTCAAGTCCCAGTCCACTGGAATTTGTTGATGCATTGCTTGTCAGTGTGTACGTTTGACAACTTCATTGCCAACATAAGGGTATTGGTTGCAAATTTTAGTAGAAAACTGCTGATCAAAGACCTACTGACATTAATTGTATGATTGTGCAGGTAACAAGTTTCCATCCTCGATGTCTACAGGGTACTGCAGTGGTTGGATGAGTGAACGTTAAGAGTTGTTGAGGTATCGGCTGACTAGCCCAGGGTACCCTCATGGATCGTAGGAGCCAATCTATTGCATTAGAGAAACAACATGTCCATGATGTGTACGAACGGATTGCTCCTCACTTCAGTGATGCACGCTACAAAGCATGGCCCAGAGTCAAGGAGTTCCTATTGGGCTTAGAGCCGGGAAGCATTGTAGCAGATGTAGGTAGGTGAAAACAAAGCGTAGAGCAATAGCTGAGGCCCTGGCTATAAATGTATGTCACTTGTGGCAGTTTAAGCAATCTCCAAGAACAAAAGCAGTCACATTTCAATGTTCATCTATTTTTCTTGGGGATTGTAAGAGCAATTCTCGCAAGTGAAGCATGCGGCTTTGACAGGAGATAAAAATGCACACTGATAAAAGTTTACACAGATTTTCCAACATCATTACACTTTTTAACAAAAAAGGTCATTTATGAATGGAATACAAGAGTTGGTTCTGTCCTCAAACGCCAGCCTTGACCAGTACTGGCCACAACCCTGCCAGAACAAACATTCACTACCTCGTCCCACTCTTTTTATTCCCTGAATATCAGGCAACCGGAAATGGCTCAATGTCATCAATATTACAATAATTATGATTCCAAAGTAAATCAATAACTTGAATAAACAATCCGGCTTAATAAACATCAACAACTTACGCTTGTTTACATTGCTAAGCATTTACTTTCAGTGTGACACAGGCTCCATCTCAAATACATTTTTGTTACAAACAGAGAGTGTGCATTAGACTGAATTTATTGACACCCATAATGGATGAGTTGGCACAGAGTTATTTACCCTTGATTTATTATATTTCTGTAAAGTGTTTTTGAAAGAATCGGACAGAGAGGAATAACTATAACATTGACGCTTGTATTTGTACAGTTTGTACTACACTCTGCAACATTAGTGCTACATGTATGACTTTACGCCTTTAAAAGGTTTTCCAGGACACTGAGTTTTTTATTGATGAATTTCAAGAAATCTCATCATAAACATCACTTTTTTTCAAACAGTCCAAAAATGCAAAAATAAACTTGTCGTGCATCTTGAATCATGCATTGAATAATAATGAAGTGAATTAAAACGCGTACTTGTGATAAATTTCTCCACTCTTGCATTGGTCCAATGAGAATTTTGCTTGATTTTAATGCATTATTCGCAATTTTTAAAATATGTACACTAATAATGGTTTGTTTCCTTTCAGATAGTTCTTGTTCATATTCACCTTGGTGCAATACAGACAAGTGACTATTTCATTACTCAATCCACACATACTCAGTATACCACTTAGTCTTCATTAATGCTTGCTTCCGTATTGTCTGGAAAGAAATTATATTTACAAGCAGCAGCAGAGTGGAAATCGACATTAGATGACCCTGAATAATATTGATTCAAAGTCTATGGAAATCCTTCCATTAACTATCACTTCAAATTTATATTTGTATGAATTTGATTTTTTAAAGATTAAAATTATTCAGGAATTCTATCACCATTTTGTCAAATATTCATTTTGAAGTGAATTAAATGCATACTTGTAATAAAGTCCTCCATTCTATCCATCTCAGCATAAACGTCATGTCAGTCATATGATCCCTGCTTTAGTTGAAAAGGGTTTTCTTCATCATTATAAATCTGGCTTCAAATGCATTGTCCTGCCTTTCTCAGAAATGGTTTGTAGGGCTTGCTTTGGGAAGTTACTTTGTCACGTTTCCGTTTGCAGCCGCAATATCCACATGTAACTGATAACTCTACTGTTGTTGTATTTGATTGTTGGCTTAGTCCATTGGGAATTACAGAGAGTATCCGTTATCATCATTTCGGTGTCGCTTCCATTTTTATGTATTTTCTCTTGCAAAACATTAAACCTCATTTTAAAAAGATCATAATCATTGTTTGTGATGCAAACAAAGCCATTTAAGTTTGTGACGCATCAGTCAACAACTGAACTTTTCATTTGGCTGATTTCTTGTGAAGTCATTCAAGATGATATTAACTTTATTAAATTCAATTCTCAGAATAAATGAGTCTGCATCATTTATGTGGACTGCGTGGGGCAGTTTCCCCTAAGGAAAGTCAAACAGCTACACAAATCTAAACAAGCAAGGCACAATTTTTTTAATTAGGTTTGGAGGATGATGCCATATAGCATTATTGCGCAAGGTCTTTCTTGGAAAACATTCACCAGAGGCCACAATCTAATTAAATCTTACAGTAGATGAGTACGCATTTATACAGAGCCACCCTTGAAACGCTTCAACCAAAATCAATTCTTGTACTTAATAGAGAGTGCACAGAAACAACAAATTGACCTGCGCCATAAAACCAGGGATTGTCAATAAGGTTTCCACTGCTACTATGTAAGTCGTCTTAGATAGGATAATGAGGTCTCGTCATAGCAACTGAAACTCAATCTTACTATACATGTATGTCTGATTGTTGTACCCTTCCTCTCATTAACTATACATAATTCAGTTGCGTCTGATCAATTTGTCACCCCATTTTTTGTAGAAGGATGGCCTCCTGACAGGGCTGGGTTGCACAACTTTAACATGTATGGATAACATCAATAAATACAGCTTGCAAGTAAATCGTGTAGGGAACATGATATTTCCACTGATACTCTTAGGTGTTGTAGTGCTCCATTTACTTATGCTGATTGAATAGATCTTTGTTAATTCTTGCCTGAGTTATTGCTCAGATAGTCCACTTGTGTACAGATTTTTATTAAATGAACATTTTCTGATTTTGCTTCCTTTTTTTGTGTGTTCATGTTGGAAGACCAGGCTCAAAATGTTTTGCTTGACTTGATATGAAAAGAGAAAAACAACTGACAAAAAATGTTTTCACTATGGGACAAAATATAACCCAAGGTATTACAGGGGTCAAAATGAACACTGATCCACGACAGGACAAGTCCGGAGGTCTTGATATTTTCAGTGTACAAATCCAGAAATATGAATATAACAATACCCTTTTATTTCAAAAACCAATTACAGGAAATATTGATTAATTATGTGCTCAAGTAGACCATACCTTAATTAAAAAATACAATACATATTAATTGATTTCTGTTGCTGCTCTTGATAATATAGGAATTCATTTTAGAAAATTGAGAAAAATAAAACAAACAAGGAAAGTGCCAACCATGGTAATGGAGAGGTTATTTCAAATGTATTGACAGAAGTCTGATACCGGAATCAGCAAACCTCTGGGAAGTACATGCTAATGATGTTAAATTTGCTCAATCTCATCTCAAGCAATCTAGCAGAAAAAAACTATAGATTTTAAGAAAAGGTCACAACAGCGCGGTTCACAATCTTCACTCATCTTAACACGGTCCCTGAAAGTAGAGGTTTAGTCGTGTGTGCAATAATGCACTTACCAAAGGAGTAATTTGCCGTCTGAAGGAACATGCATAGACCTGCCTGATCACCAAATCATCATCTTCTTCTCTAAGAGCTTGAGGTGGATTAGTCAAGCAGGTTCTCTTCATTCTAAGTCCTCGTGATGAAAACAGAAATCACCTTGGGGGACATACATGTCTAGGAAAGTAGTGAAGGGGGGGGGGGGGGGGGATGTGGCAGCTTGTCATGTGAAATGCATATTTGCTAAGACACTCTATATTATGGGATTTGAGGCATTGCATAGTGAGGTATCAATATATTTTGGTTTGTAAACTGCTCACAAAAAGTAAGGAAACTTTTTTCAATCCAGTATATTTGTTATTATTTAATACTCTCTTTGTATATGGTATATATCAATGCAAACCTGAACTGTTCCTTTTTAAAATGATACCATATTTGCAATGATTACATGTTGCTGAACTTGGCTACACGAATAACAATGAGGCAAAGTCACAAATCAAATGTTCCAAAATTACCGTTGTCTGTGATTTGTGAATGGTCAATAGGTAATGCTCAATAATCGAATCGATCAAGCTTTTCAGAACCATTAATGGTTTACACAATGATTTGCATCAGTGAGCTCATCGGACACAATTAACTATCATCTCATGAAAAACACCTTGTTTGATGGGTATTTGCAAAACGATATTCTACAGCCGAATGCAGTCCCATACTTGCAGACTCTTGGACCAAATGCCATCTTTCACGATGACAACGCTCACCCCAATCGAGCCCGACTGGTGACTGACTACCTGAAAAATGTTGGGGCGCATCGGATGGATTGGCCTGCTAACAGTCCAGACCTGAATCCCATGGAACATCTGTGGGACCAGTTTGGCCTCGCTGTCCGCGCCAGAACCACCAACACATCAACTGTTGCTGACCTAACCAGGTCCCTTAATAAAGAACGGAACGCCATCCCTCATCATCAGTGCATCACAAGACTTGTGTGCAGCATGAGAAGAAGGTGCCAGGCTGTCATCAACGCCTTCGGATCATCCACTTGTTACTGAACTTTTTGTATTAATAAAGTGTATTAAGATCAGTAAGTTGTCTTGCTCTATACCAAACTTCTTGTCTCAATAAAGTGGATTAAGATCAGTAAGTTGTCTTGCTTGTTTGAATTACAGTGTCAATTTGATTGTTCACACAGTAACACAAAATTGCTAATTTTGGCACATTTGATTTGTGACTTTGTCTCATTCTCATTAACGTGGTCAAGTCCAGCAACATGTAATCATTGCAACTGTGGTATCATCTTAAAGAGGAACAGTTCAGCTTTGCATTGATATATACCATATACAAAGAGAGTATTAAATAATAACAAATATACTGGATTGAAAAAAGTTTCCTTACTTCTTGTGAGCGGTTTAGTAACACCATGTTTATCTATTTGCTAGGAGTAGATTTTTCGGGTTTCAGTTAGACTTCTCAGTTAGAATTGAAAAGTCTCCCAAAAAATCCAAAAAAATGTACTCTACGGTAGTAGAATATATCTATAGCAAGACAGTTCTCTAAAGAACAAACTCTACCTGGCAAAATTGTAAACTCTACATTCATAGACAGATATGACTCTTTAACTTTGTCTGCATTTAAAAAATAATTATGTGGTTTGCTTTCATATCTTTCAAACTGTTCACACATTAAAAAAACCATTCAGTGGCTCCTGCAAAAAATTCTGTTTTGAAAAACAATACATTACATAAATACGTGCACACTCGTATGCACTTGTCTGACATTAACAAAATCCAATTCCTTTGATTGTGTACTCTCATTGATATTAAAATGCTTGAACCCTTTTTACAGTCCTGACAAAGTTCTTCTGGGGATGATTGGGGGAGATTAGATGAACGATAAGTTACAACCAAGTAGAACATGATTTATTATGCTCTACATGATTGTATCTTATCAAATGACAAACTATTTTTGGACATTTTTATCGGACTACTGAGGAATAGATCTAGACAAGATTCTTGCAGGAAGTAGACGACAATCTCAAAGGGATGGAAAGACAACATGTTATGTGACGCCCCACACTAAAATTGGATAGTTCTCAAAATGCAAAATGTTTACAGCAACATTGAACAAGACAAAGGTCCAGAATCAGGAATTACACAGTAACCCCCGGAAAAGGGAAATTACAGGGCATGTTTCCACTAAGAGCTAATATTGATCTTAACTGCAAATCAATTGTAGTTGCTAGGGAAAGTGTGATGTCACAATACAAATTACTATGGTAATACTGAAAATTTGTCTTACGATGAATTTTATTGCTTTGTGAAATCGAGCCTAGGTGTCCCTCTTTGTACTGGTGAAACAAATCGTAGCAGGGTAGGTTCATGCCTGTGCCCTCTACACACTGAAAAGACTGTCTCCGAGCAAAAATTGAGGGCGCTCTGAAGTTGTGCCAGTCCTAATAAACCACCTGTCGAAAGTCAAGAAAAATTTTGCGGATAAGCACATCATGTGACAAGAGATAAAGACCACTAAATATTTTGCCTCATTGGGACAAAATATCAATTTGCCATTGTTTGCATGCAAAATTCAGTCTTTTCTTAAAGCTCGTGCTAGGGTCGAAACGTAAGGCCATTAAATATTTTTTGCATTTACATGTATATGATCGGTCCTTTTGATTAGTAAGTTGTTTGCAACAGCTAAATCTGTTTTCTCTCTTCTTTTAAGTAAAGTTTTTCTCTTTTTTTCAGGCTGTGGCAATGGGAAGTACTTGGGAATCAATAAGCACATTTACAAGATTGGCTCCGATTGTTGTTCAACCCTGGTCAACATTGCCCACCGTGCTGATCATGAGGCCATGGTATGTGACAACATCCGTCTTCCTTACCGAGACAACAGCTTTGATGCTGTTATCTCCATTGCTGTCATCCATCACTTTGCGACTACAGAACGACGAGCTCAAGCATTAAATGAACTGGCTAGGATATGTCGTCCTGGTGGACAGATCATGATCTATGTTTGGGCAATGGAACAGAAACTGAGAAAGGTCAGTGTACTTTACAAGCCATTTAGTTTAATCAGGTTTGTGTGAACATCATGTGGAAAACTCTCTTATGAGTAGTGTTGGTTCGGAAAAGAACCTGTGGTTGACCACTCGCGCTTCGATCGGTATGCTCTGATTGTCTTTAGGGGATCGCTGCTTAAGTACTGCCTTGTAGATTAACTGGTTGTTAGGCGTGGCTCAATTGTGCGCAAAGGCAGAAACAGGAACAGAAGAGAGAGTTTTCATTTCGTATACGCTAACCTCACCTGATTTTACTCGCACCATGCAAATTTCAAATCCATTTAGTTTGTTGGACAGCCGAGAATCTGTTAACTAAAAGCAGGCTAGTAGAGGAGGGATGAATCACCCTACATACATTTATATCACTAAGTGAGTGTATATATGCAAACAATTCAAACAAATAAAGCCAGATTGCTTCCACTTTACCAGCCTAACCTTTCAACATTTTTCTTTTGTAAATCAATCATGTTATGGTAGTTTGTTCATTTTCTTCTTTCCAAATCCCTCAAATTCACTTGATTTGTCTTGCTGGTCTTGTTTTGACATTATCATCAGTTATTTTCTTTGAGTGCCTTTATGCTTTGTGCACCTCTTGTGAAGGTGCATTAACTTTCTGGTTAGTCTTGGCCAAAGACATCAGTTATCGATAGTGGATAGTGTACTGCGCTTGGTTGTAAAATCATTTTAGGGCGCCCTCTTCACCATGATTTAACCAACTTGGCTGTCCAGTCAAGAGAGCCAATCAAGCTGGTTTAATCATGTCGTTAGAGGGTGTGCTATAACGACTTATAGCTGAGCGCAGTACACTGTCCACTATCAAACACTGACGTCTTGGGCTAGGACTACTTTCTAGTTTCCTGCCTTGGAGCTTGAAACCCACTTTTAAAATGTAAATATGTAATGTACATGGGTAAATATCAAATGCTTTTAAAGTCATTTAAAACAAAGGCACTCTGTGATCCTTAGTATATTGTTTGCATTGATCTAAATTGAAAGGTTTCTTCTTCCCCACAGTTTCATGTTCAAGATGTTTTGGTTCCATGGCATTTGCAACCAAGGAATCTCAAGAACAAAGGTAAGTTCAGTTTTGTTGTGTACTAATTGATGATGATGTCACTTCTAGTAAAGATAGCTATGTCGTATCTCTCATGTGGCTTCCCACATGTTGTTGCTGGCCTCTGTGGGTCTCTTGTCGGCACAAGACGTCACGGTCGTTATCGTGGCAAATCATTCCAAAGTTGTTGTTGTTTCGCTGAAGAGAGCCCCTTGGCATTGATGGAATCGAGCTGCTTTTCATAAGTGTGCAATTTCTTGAGTATCACATTTGTAAAGCATGTTCAAATCCATGAAATAAGACTTAAATTTTGGAGCTGCACATTTACCTAACCCATATTTTTTTTTTAAAGTGTTTTCTTTGGTAGTTCAAGGCAGATGCTCAACTTGTAGTTATTTTTCTAAAGTTTGAATTATGTTCTTCTCTTTTCAGAAAGATCAAGAAAATTTCTTCCAAACGGATTGACCAGCAACGGCTCTTCTGTTGAGAACGATGTTGTGAAAAATTCATCGCATAAGTTGAAGATGCAGAGCTTTCCAACTGCTGCTGGTAACACTTATAGTATCTCTCATTCTACTCTCAGAAGGCAGCCATTTATACCAAGCCAGAGCTCAACCGAACTTGTGAATGGATTGAGTAAGCCAGCCACAAAGCATACCAGAAGTCCTCTCTTAAGAACAAATTCTGACCAGGGTTATGACCCAATTACCTATGCAGAGAAGAGTCACTTTAAGAGGTTGCTCATTCCAACACGTTCGGACTCCGTTGATGAGGTCTTCGTCAACATCAGTACTGAGGAAGATCGCATCACTTGCAAAGAGCTGTTTACCAATGACATCACAAATATAAAATCCCACCACTCGGTTTCGAAAGAAACTGGCCCGAAGAAAGCAAATGGGGCTCCTCCAAGAATGTCGTCCATTGAAGGAAAGGAACACAGGGAAACAGTGGAAGAGCCCTCTTTGTTTGAAAGTTTCACATCAACTGCAACTCAAATACTGCGTGCAATATCCAGGCAAAGTAGCCTTGAAATAGAGAAACAGTCTCCAAAAGAAGTCAAAGGTAAGATGTCCACCTTTGGGAAAAGCATTATATTTTGTGATCCAGAAATCAATGGACATGTAGATAAAGAGGTTTACTTAAATTGTAATGGCCATAAGAGCGTTCCAAATGGCTACTCTCAGGGAAGTTCAAGTAATTGTGCAATAGATGATATTTTTCAGAAATTAACTGTAGATTCCCCAGCTTCTGTAACTAACGGCATTACTCCAGTGCAGAATGGGTACTCATCAGACAAAGAAGGTAAAGAAGGTATTCAGCAGACCCAACCTTCTCATGATGTTAAGATCTACAACTCGAGTACCTCAATACCACTCAAGCCACTCCAGACCAATCAGCCCATCATTGGGATGAACTGTGTAACAGCCCAGGGTGAGGCTTACCATAAATCCCGCCCCTTACGACATTTACCACACATGGGCGTCGGCAGAGAGAGAGACTCCTCGGTGGAGTCCGTCTCCTCCTCTGATGATAGCCTCACTGCTTACCCCGTTGAGATGAAAAACTCTGACCAAAGTTATCATTTCAAGACTGCCGAACAAACTGAAAATAACCCAATTTGTACCTATCCTAATATTCCGTCCAAGAAACATATCAGAACACTTAGTAGTGATTCCGATTGTGATTCATTTGTACATATTACCAATGGGGAAGGTCAGGGATCAGTTTCTAGTGAAGGGGATGCTAATTGCAATGACACAGCATCAA
Source organism: Asterias rubens (assembly GCF_902459465.1). Classification (NCBI taxonomy): domain Eukaryota; kingdom Metazoa; phylum Echinodermata; class Asteroidea; order Forcipulatida; family Asteriidae; genus Asterias; species Asterias rubens. Next base: position 1,644,870 of record NW_022985693.1, read on the forward strand.
CTGTACTTCCCACATCAACTCATAATTCTTCTCAATGCAATGGCAGTGTTGCAACTTGTACCTTAATAGAGCAAGTACCAAGTAATCAAGAGCCAAACACTGTAAAATCAGAGGTCACTAAACAACTGGAATTGAAATCACTGCCGGATACTAAGCTTAATTCCAACAGCCAAGCGGATGACCTTACTCCAACCAAAGATACATGTACTCCAACTCAAAATGGCGCTTCACCTGAAGATAAACAAGTGCTTCAGACTTCCCCTAAACCTAGTATTCCATTCAAGAAGAATGACCCCTCACTTTATCTACGTTACTACCATGTTTTCCGTGAAGGGGAGTTAGCTGACCTTATTGAACAACATGTTGATAGTCTTCATATTATACGTAACTACTACGACCATGCAAACTGGTGTGTCATTGCTGAAAAGGTACAGGTTTGGACCATATGAGCAATGAGTAATGTTTAGCGTTATCTGAATAATGGCAAACTAAGCCTTTGGTTTTTGGAACTGTTTGATTTTTTTAATAAGGGAATTAAAGGGTAGCGACGAGTTCTTAAACGGCCATTTAAAACCGGCAGGGTCATTGTCGTGTGAACCCTGCAAGGTTTTAAACCGACGTTTAAGACAGGTCACTACTTTTTTTTATTCCCAATCATAAATGCCCTTAAACGAGAAACAAAATACATTTATGGAAAGTTTGACAATTGAAAATTCAAGGTTTAAAATATTTTTTTCCAAAAACTTTGTGAAGAATCTGTCTTTTTGCCCGCCGAAATATGTCTCAGGCCTGTGGTCTAATGTAAAATTCGAGCCCGGAAACACCATAATTGCTGTACTAAATTTCATTACTATTTGCTGAATTTTGTTCAACCTCCCTATTACTTCCTTTTTTTTACATAATTACAAGGTATTCCATTTTAAGCAGGGTCCACAAGTATTGGTTTGTAGGTGCTTGGAAATGTTATCGTGAATGCATTTTCAGGCAATGGTTACAAGCGATTATGTTATCTTTAATAAAGATGTACTGTTTGCGCAAACTAAACATAAATTTTGTTGCGCAGTGTTTATGCAAATATGTTGTGAGTATTTTGTATACTTAATATATTGGTAGGGTTTTTGAAAATTAATGGGCTATTTTGGGCAATACTTTCTATCAGTTATTAGGAAACTGATATTCTATCAAGGTGCTGTTCAATATTGTTTTCATTCTATCATTTCATATATCAGTGCAAATATAACTCAATATTCAAAATGTTTAAATAACTTTTGTGATGTTCTGTCATTCTTTACAAGTTTTTGCAGGTAGTATTTCCTGGAGCATATTTTAATTTTGAAGAATGTTTACTTAAGCGCATTATTGCAAAATGATGATTTATATCAATTTTTAAACCATGTGTTATTTGTGTGAAGCAGGCAGCTTGCAAAACACACTTGACGCTTTTATGTGTCAACCATGTTTGCTTGGCTGTACTGTATTATTTATACATTTACAAAAGTGCAATCTAAATGCAATTTATTATTACCCAATGGGTTTGCCTACTGATTGAAGGTAGTCTGTTATAATTGAGTTTAACTTCTGTGCGACTGAGTCGCATATGCCGAGACTATAATGCCCTGAAATCACTGTCTCTTGGGAGAAGTAACAAACTGTACGCTTTTTTTTTTTCAATGATTGCAACCCAAAAATAGAAGAGTAAAGCCAGGGCCCAATTTCATAGTGCTGCTTTACGGCTGATTTTGTGCTTACTTTACGATTCTCATTTCATAGCACTGCTAACCATAAGCAACGAAAAGGTATGCAAACCTTCCTGCGCTTACTGCTTGAAAATGAATCCGACGTATCAATCTAAATCCATGGTGAGCGCGCAAGAAGGCCACCTAATTTTCTTGCTAATCTGTGAAAAACTCTTACGCTTAAGCAAATTTTTTTGCTACAGTTAGCTTGGTTAGGATGAAAATCTGCTTACCAGTATTAAAGCAGCTTTGTGAAATTGGGCTCAGAGCTTGTATAGTGCAGTAACTCAACTGGTTCTTGTATAATATTTTTGAAAGACAGTAATCTTGTTTACCCGATGCTTAGTCTGGCATGACCTCATATTTCGTATTGTAAATTGTACTTAAATGTGGCCCTAGGGGCTGATTTCATATAAGAGCTACACTGTAAGATCAATCTTTAAGGCCGTAATGTAAGACTGAAGGATGGTTTCTTAACGCCAACAAGCCCAACTTTTGACCGTTTGAATTACGAAGATTCTCAACACTGCCAACATTATTCTGAACCTTAAAGTCAAAGTGAAAGTCATTATAGCATTTGTATTTATTTTAAAGAGGTTCTAATATCAAACATTACCCCATGATAAATGCAAAACAAAATGTTCACCCCGCCCAATGACACTTGAAATTGATCATATAGGCCTAAAAAAAATACTTACAGAAGAAATGAAAATGTTTATTTTTGAGTGACTTGTTCTTTAGTATAAATCATCCACCATAATGATCTGATGCTACATGAGTTGCCTATAGTAGTTTTATATTAACATTACTAACCTTTATAACAAATTTTTAGTATATCTTGCTGTCTTTGCAATAGTTGTTTTGTTTTATTAGACAAGCTGAAGCAGGAAATTTGTACAAGCATTTTCTTAAACCTAATTAGATTTGCTGGCATTGTTTATATTCCTGTAAAGTGTATGTAATTTTCCCCTTAAAGTAGCAGTTTTTCTGTATCCCTAAAGTAATCGTACTTTATATTTGTGGCAATATTTTATACCCAAGTAAGATGTAGTTTTATGCTGTAGTTATTACATTTTAAGTATTATTTGTAGTTTATAAGATGATATGGTGCTGTGGATATAACTTAAATAATTTGACATCCAAATAATGGACTGTACTTTGTTCATTTATTCCAGAAATGAAATAACCCAACTCATTTTTTTGAAGACTTTGTTGTGTAAATATTATTTATGTCGTACATTATTTACATAGCCACATTTTGTATGGATGTTTAGCGAACTACGCACTTAGCAGAATACTTGTGTCTAAGTAGTTGGCATGGACGAAGCAATTAACAATTACCTCTTAGTTCATTATGACCAATCTTTTACTTGTGGGTTAAACAAAGAAAAACTTACTAGAGTCACAGTGGGATTTGAACTTGCTACCTCCGGATTAATGTGTCGACATCACGGGGAAATCTGCATTACAGAGACTCTGTCCCCCATAATGAGAAACAAAACATGGGCTGAAGGAGGATGATCTAAAGAGGGTGCTATCAGAAGAAAAAATTTGGACATAGCTCTCCGCATGGGGGGGGGCACACAGGATCTCCGGGGGGACAGAATCTCCTGCCGCACCGGCGCTCTGTCAATTGAGCTATACATGTATATCTATCTAGCCCTTTTGTTGGTAGTCTCTCTATTCTGTCAATATCATTGTACGGGGGTGCCAGAAATCAGAAGTCAGAAGCCATAAAACCTGTTTCATAAATTAATTCTACGCTTCGTACAACCAATTGTACATTGGTTGTACGAAGCGTAGAATTAATTTATGAAATTGTTTAGGTTATGAGACAATTTCAGCATTGTTGACTTGCTGTTCATTGCTGTATGTTGGGGAGAGGTGGAAGGGGGGAGGGAGGGTAGGCATAAGTTCAACTTCTGCTTTGAAAAATAGTAACCAAAGTCTCATTCCATCTTCTGTTTTTGTATGCAGATAACCATCACATTAATATACTTCACACATTCATACCTCCAATGTATGTTTTTTTTTCGGTATAAAGATATATTTCTTAGTTTTTAAAGTTTAATTAGCACTACTTAGAGTAACATGACAATTAATGGGACACTTAAGAGATGAAAGCAGGCACCCTACTGAATGGGCCTTTTTCACTTATATCGTCGCTGAGAACAATAGTGACTATTTTTTTGTTAAAAGGGATGGCCGCTATTGTCCCAGAATATTCCATTGATTGAACATTGTTGTAGGAAAGTGGTCGCCTTTTAAGATCAGTTTTGATTATGTGTTAGTCAAAATAGGGTGCTATGTGTTGTATTATGTGTATATCTTTTGTTATTTAAATAAAAGATTGTGTGTGAACAAAACAAAAAACACCTTACACAGTCTTTGTTCTTACATTTTTGTGTGTTAGATAAACTTCTTAAGAAACATGTCAATCATGGTGCTTATAGAACTCTTCTACCGTTTATGTTCAACAATTTCATATCCATTGTATAGACCCCTTGAGTAACGCGCAATGCACCTACACGTGCCTATCCTGTCTGCCATTTTGGGATTCAAAATACGCACAAAGGAATTGACTCCTTAAAAGGTGGAAATGGTAGAAGCGCATTTTGAGGTGCAATCCGTGTTGTGCAAGGGGTGTACAGTATACCCGATCCATCCCGATCTTTTTAATAACATTTTACCTGGGTCTCTTGGCCAATTCAAAGTTTGTAGCAAACAAGTTTGAATGTGAGTGGTTGCCTGCCTTAAAAGTAAGTTTAAAATCTATCTGAACTATAAGGTAACCGTTAGTGACCCCTTATTTACATTATTCATGCCATGTGGGACTATGACATTGTTTGGCCCTAGATGCCGAGATAATCAGCAAATAAAGGGTGATAACGGTAGATTCAGTAAAAAGAGAACCAAAAAGAAGACAACCTCCTCCCAATATATCAAATTGTTGACATCATGGTTTCTTTTTTTTGGTAACTAATAGTGGATAATATTTTTTTTCATATGACTTACAGGTTTTGTTTTGCCCTTGGCAAAGTACACCAATGTTGTGTTGACTTTCCCATTAATCTCATCCAAAACTGATTAATTATTTGGCTTGACTTCAACAATCAAATTGTTTGTGTTGACAAGACTTTGAGTTACTTTAAGTTTAGGAATAATACACTTATAGGCACAATCTAGTAATATCAGTGGGTCAGATTTTAACTGTCAAGTAGGGAAGAGGAGGGATAAAGTTCACCTTTTACCTGAAATCCTTTATTCTTGATGAATGAAAGATAACGTTCTGGTTCCATAGTGGCTACAATTAATGATGATTGCACCGTTTGTCCTTGAAAAGTAACCAAGAATGAAGTTACATGTAAGGGTTCAACTTTACTGCTGAGTTAGTTCGCAATCAAAGCTGGACAACTTCTCTGAATCAACTGGAAGCGAAAGAGAATACTTTGGTGTAAACACTGTTCTTAACGGCTCACTGTGGGCAAACTCTTTAGATTAACTTTTAGGTCTAGAATACCACAGACTCCTACCAGCAGGCCTTGTGCTTCAAGATGTACACTTCATTGCCAGCAATTCAGGAAGATGGCGCAAACAATCACCATGACTCTAACCTCAACAGTGTCACAGAGACGACTCCTGCCATTGCTCAAAACGACAAGGACTTAAGGAGGCACGATGCTGGCTCAGCCGATGATGCGATTCCGGAGAGAGAAACATGGGGAGGACGCTTTGAGTTTATCCTGTCTGTTATGGGTTATTCCATTGGGCTAGGGAATGTCTGGAGATTTCCATATTTATGCTACGAAAATGGTGGAGGTGAGAAAAATCCTAATGCTGTTATTTTGTCCATTTTGTTAAAAGTTTTTTTTTGTTCAACTGACTGTAAAACAAACATTTTAACCTTGGGAAGTTCTTTATCACACATAGCTAGGCTTCAGGTTGTTGTAGTGATGTCTTACTTCTCCTTCCACCTCTGGAACCCTGGTTCGAAACCCAACGGGCCACTATGTGGATTGGGTTTTTAGTCCCTACTTGACCAAGTGGGTTTTCTCTGGTATAATTCTCTGGGGTTTTCCTCCCACATCTAAAACTTTAATTTCTTCATCATCTTGTTTGGCTCTAATTGAAAGCGTTGATAGTATTTATCCAGGGTCAGATCAATGACCCAAATTGATGGGTGAAAGGGAATATAGGAAACCTGAATCGGTAACTCATCTGTTGTGATTTTCTGTCCAATTAAACAGTTGACAGTGATCCAGGCATTTTTACAATCACTTAATGTTATTATTTCATTGCTCTACAAGGTGCATTTCTGATTCCATATTTCATCATGATCGGACTGGTGGCATTACCAATCATATTCCTGGAGCTATGTCTCGGTCAGTTTTCCAGTCTTGGATGCATCAGTGTTTGGAAATACAGCAAACTATTTAAAGGTATGTCAGTCTAGTATAACTAGAAATCATTACTTGCTCATTTACTTGAATTGTCTTTAACAGATTAGTAAAAAGTTAACAGTGAACTAACCAGGGAGGTAGGGGTGGGGAGGGGGGGGGCAGTTCCCCTTACTCAGGGCCCTTGCCCCCTTTACTCTTGCTCCAAAAATTCAATTGAAACCCCACCTAAAAAAAAAAACCTGCACAAATGAATAGTTTGATACATTAAATGACATTAAATGACCCCTCTCAACATTAATGTGGGGGGTCGTGGTCGAGTGGATAAGAGCACCGAACTCAAGCTCTGATGCTTCTGTTCAGCAGAGTGTGGGTTCGAATCCCGGTCGTGACACTTGTGTCCCTGAGCAAGACACTTAACTATAATTGCTTCTCTCCACCCAGGGGTAAATGGGTACCTGTGAGGGCAGAGATGGTTCTTGTGATTGGTTTAGCCGAGTAGCGCATATATTGCGCACAGGCTGTATACTCCCCAGGGAGCTGAGATGGTTTAAGGAATGATTTAAGGCCCAGTGACCAGGGGTAATAATGTCGGAAGCGCTTTGAGACACCCCTCGGGCGTGAAAAGGGCTATATAAAAACGGTCTATTATTATTATGTTTTTCCCCACATGCCATGCCCCACTTCTGCCAAATGAAAATGTCTTATAGCTTGCTGGTTCAATCATACAATTTAAACTTAAATTTATTTCCATACTTCATGAAAACACTACAAAGGAATGTTTAAGGGAGTATAACAAGTAATCAAGAGTTTGATTTTCTCAACAAGAGCAATAAGACACAAATACTTGAAATTTTCCATAAACTTACAAATTTATTTTCCCCCTCCATCTTACTCACCAAAACCTCCCCCTTGGTTCATTTCCAGTTTCTGCCATTTTATTTGATCTTTTACTGTTCAAATATACTTGTGGTCTCTATGCAGGAGCTGGATTTGCCATGGCTTTTTTGTCGGCGGGCTTTTGTCTTTACTACAACCTGGTTCTTGCATATTGCATTTATTACATGGTGATATCCTTCTTCAATCCTCAACCCTGGGTTGGTTGTGACCATGAGTGGAACACAGACAACTGCTATGAGGGGAAGTATTTTGGACATTTAGACTTGAATGACACTACAAATAGCTCTTTATACTCAACGACTGAAACATTTACATCGACATTACTATCTACTGTGGCAAACTTCACAACAGCTGGGAATTATACAGGAAAGCATGTACGAGCCACAGAAGAATATTGGAAGTAAAACATTATTTTTTATTTGTTTAATTACTTGTGCAATTAAGACACTATAAGTTATCACACAAGCGCGTGTGGAATACGGACAAATATAGCGCGTCTGCGTCCCATATCCAACGAGGCCGAGTTATATATGGGACGCAGGCGCGCTATATTTTCCGTATTTCCACGAGTGCGAGTGTGATAACGTATTTATCTTCAAGCAAACTTGGCGCGTAACATCAAACACACAAGACGCATGGTAGTGATATTAGCCGTGCAATATAGGTTTTTATCACCACTCCATTCTGCCAATCTGATTGGAGGATTAGCGTGTACTTGAAGATAAAAAATTATGCATCTTGTAATAAGATTCTTCACTTCATTGAATGTTTACCATTTTAAGGTACTATTAGGAAACCATCAAATATTCAAACCAAAATATACTGCTTCTGCATGTACTGGTAACCAACCTTTATCAATTGACATTCTACAGGCTCCATGTCTTAGACATATCTGATGGTTTGCATTCTCTTGGATCTATTCGTTGGCAACTCTTCTTGGCATTTACAGCTGCTTGGGTCATTGTCTACATATGTATCTCTAGAGGAGTCAAATCGTCTGGTAAAGTAAGTAACGCACCAATGTTAACAGACAAAAAAAAAACTTCCAGTAAGGCTTCCATGATTCATGGGGTGTGGAGGCCCAGCGGATAAGGGCACCGAACTCAAGCTCTGGTGTTTCTGTTCAGCAGAGTGTGGGTTCTAGTCCTGGTCGAGACACTTATGTCCCTGAGCAAGACACTTGACTAAAATTGCTTCTCTCTTAGGGTACCTGTGAGAGCAGAAATGGCCAAGTGAATTTAATGGCCCAGTGAGGGGTTATTATGTTGGAGCACTTTGAGAAACCCTTTGAATGTGAAAAGCATGGTATAAAAAAAGATTATTATAATTATGTTGACAACTCCGTCAGAATGACATAAATGAGAAGGTTGACACAACAGCTTAGGTTTTGGATGCTCACCAACCTTACCTTCCACATCTTAAAGGCGGCGTTTTGGGATCAAGAGATACTTTGATGTTGTTTGACATCAATGTGATCTGAAATATTTCTGTGATTTCTCCATACAGGCAGTCTACTTTACAGCAACCTTTCCTTATGTTTTGCTCATCGTTCTCTTAATTCGCGGAGTGACACTGGAAGGGTCTCTTCAAGGAATTTTGTTCTTCATCAGACCGGACTTTAAATCTCTTGGTAGAGCAAAGGTAGGAACAAATCAACAACAAGTACCAGAGTTATGAGAGCATCTTAAGGACTTCAAAGTTTCAAAGCCTAATTGAGGAGACTGGTAACATATGGCTAGATACATGTAGCTCAGTTGGTAAAGTGCCAGTACGTTAATCCAGAGGTCCTTGGTTCAAGTCCCAACCCAGTCACTTTTTCTTTGTCCAAACACCATCTCTATTATTTCTCTCAGGTATGGCAGGCAGCAGCCAATCAGGTGTTTCTCTCCTTCAGCCCAGGATGGGGAGGTATGCACACACTAGCCAGCTATAATAAATTCAACAATAACTGTTACAGGTAAGTCCATCCGAAGAAAAACATCAAATAATGATCTTGCATCATAAGTCATCGTTCAATCAATCATAGAAATTTGTGAAGGGCCAAAATCAAAAGTTTGCTCTAAAGCGCTAATGTAGAAGATGGTACGCCTCCTGAAACAGGTGCGCTTTCAGGATTGTCTTGAATGTATGCAGTGAGGTCTCTAATGTCTTCTAAAAGTTCAGTGTTCCTGATTCTGGTTCCGTATGTAGAAAATGATCAATTGTCTATGCTCAACAAATTGTGGTGAACAGGAGGTTGATGATCAATTTTGTCTCTTTTCAGAACTTATTTGGAGTATGTACAAGCACACCAAAACAAAAAGAAAAGTAAAAGTTTACCCTTCTGATCCCTACATTTGTGATGTATTTGCTCAAAATGTTTTAGCATTGTCCATGTTTCCAAAGAAAAACACAAGAAGTTTTGCCTCATTAATTTCGTATTCAATAATTCTTTCTTTATGTATGCTTCAGGGATGCCTTTATGTTCTGCATCTCATGTGCCTTTACCAGTATATTCTCTGGTTTTGTCATGTTCTCAATTGTTGGTTTCATGGCACATGATTCTAACACATCTGTTGAAAAGGTAGTTGATGCTGGTAAGTATTATCCTGATGAACTGGTGTGCATTGTAGATAACGGAAACACTGGGAAATGTAAATTCTGCAAGCTTAAAAGGCACTGGACACTTATAATTGTCAAATCTCAATTGGTGTATCCTAACATAAGAATACCAACTTAAATCTGCAATAGTTTGGTCATTGAAGTTGCAAGAGAATGATGAAAGAAAGAAAAAAAACCTGTTGCACAAAATTTGTGTGCTTTCAGATGCATAAGAAAAGGCTTCAGCTGAGTGAGAAACCTCTTTCTCAAAAACTACATTAATGGTACCTCAGAGGGAGCCGTTTCTCACGATTTTACATTGCTCTACATTGCCTGTAAGTTCTTATGCTAGCGATTGTTTTAAGTAACTACCAAGAGTGTCCAGATCCTTTAATGTGAACACCCAAGCTTATATGTTTCTGAGCTAAACTATCAGACAAGAACATAAAAAATAGATAATTATGATGTCTTTTAGAATGAGATGTCTGTCTGATTTTCAATGCGTTTCTCTGAAAATGTAGCTTAAACGAGGAAATGTAGATTGTCTCTTAAAGCTTCTGTTTTAACGAGAACTTTTGTGAATTATTTGTATAAACAACACACCAATATTATCTCTAACATTGGGGGAGGGGGGGGGGGTAATTCCCCCAAAGAAATAATACTTCAGGGGTTGATTTTAAAAAGAGTTATTCATAACTTGGACCTAGTCCTAGGAGATATTAAAAACTTAAGGCTAGTCTTCAGTTAGGACAAGTTACTCTTCCTAACTTGAGATAAGACTAGTTTTAACTCTTTGTGAAATTCATCCCAGCAGTGCCATTACTGTTTTTTTATGACTTGAAGGTTACGGTTTGGCGTTTGTGGTGTTTCCTGAGGCAGTGAGTCGCATGTGGCTCCCCCAGTTGTGGTCTTTCCTATTTTTCTTCATGCTCATTATCCTTGGACTTGACAGCCAGGTAACTATAAAAGAATAGACCTCAACTTTATCCAGTAAATCCATTTCTCTTAAATTCATGAGTCAATGGCCTTGAACGAATTATTAAAAATAAATGATAGGGTGTCATGGCCGAGTGGTTTAGAGCATCAAAGTCAAGTTCTGCTGGTAAAGTCATCGAAGTGTGGGTTCGAATCACAGTCATAATGTTTGTGTCTTTAAGCAAAATGCCTAACTATAATTGCTTCTCTTCACCCAGGAATATAAATGGATACCTGCGAGGGTAGAAGTTCATATTGTGTATGAAAAAACCTTTGGAGCACCACAGCAGCCCGGGCTGTATACTCCCAAGGAAGCTGAGAAAGATTACAAAAATGTTATTTACCCAATGACCCTTAGTTTGAATTTTCCTTTTTGAAAGCTTTAAAAATATGTTATAACAGAATCAATAACTCAATGTTGATAATAAGTATGCTCCCTTTTCAGTTTGTTTGCTTGGAGACTTTGATCACGGCACTAACAGACGAGTTAGCAGCAATATGGCCCAAAACAAGACGTTGGAAATGGTTGATAACCCTTGGAACGTGCTGTACAATGTTTGTCGTTGGCTTACCTCTTGTTACTCAAGTAAGCTTGGCCTGTTGAAGTTATTTTAGTAACCACTGACTCACGTTCGTTTCTGTTCATCTGAAGACCTCACAATTTGTAATGACAATGCTGTTTGGCTTTGGCTGAGCTGTGTTTACTTTGTGTGCAGATTCTTTTTTAAGAAGAATACAGACAGAATGCCATCACAACTGCTCATATTAAACAAACATGCTTTGATTGATTGACAATGCCTAGACCTATGTTATTTATATACCTTAACTAGTTCAGGGGTCAGAGTCATTGCTGACTAAAAACAATCAAAATTTAAGGAGGCATGTTGAAAAGATGGGTTTACCAAAATTGTTTTAACCCAATGGGTTGAAGAACAGTTTCCCCAGCACTAGAGAAGTACATCAAGAGACAATATTTCCTTGTATGTTTAAAAATGACTGATTTTCTTCACCAGGATAACTTTAAAAGTTTGAATTCAGTTAAAAGTCTGACATTTCTCATCCCTGCAAATTTGATAACAGCTTATTCTTGTTAATATTTGTTTCTGCATAGGGTGGTATTTACGTAATGACTCTTCTGGATTGGTATCTGTCTGGCTTTTCACCGATGGTGACAACAATTACAGAGACTTTGGTTGTGTCCCACATTTATGGTGAGTATTAAAAGAAGTGTACTTTTGTTATCTTCAATTCACCAATTCATTACTTTTTCTCCCCCTTTGATATTGTCCTTTTATGTTTCCATCTTCTTGTGTTCAATTCAGCTCTCTCCCCCAGCCCCCTTGTTTCTCTCTTTATTGTTTACCCCTCGTTTTTTTCTGTGTGCTCTCTGACTCTCTCCATCAATGTATTTCTACTTGACAGCTTGTGTTACACTTATTTACCTGTTCACTTGTGTTGTTATTTATTTAGCCTTTGAGAAAGACTCCGATAGGGCTGAAATGTCAGGCCATTAAACATTTTGTATTTATACCATCATGTCCTTTTGGTTGGTAAGCAGTTTTGCAACAGTTAATTATATTTTCTCAACTTCAAAAAGAGTCAGACAGTTGTTATGAATATTATAAGTTGACATACTCTATACTTTGCTTACAGGAGTCAATCGTATTTCCAGAGATATCCACTCAATGCTAAACTTTACTCCCTCCCTCTATTGGAGACTCTGTTGGATGCTCTTTAGCCCACTCGTGTTGCTGGTAAATACTGTTTAAATATTCATTAAAAAAATCATTTCTGTTTTGTGTACATTTTTCATTTAGATTAATTTACGCACAGTAAGTATCACTTGCCATCCACAGACAAATAACAAACAAGTAATATATGTGCTATAAGAGGGATTGAGCTCTGAGGACGATATCACACTATTATAAGACTAATCGTGACACACAATCACTGAGTACAAATGGAATTTGCAACACACACTCTCCAGGACAGCAGCAATGCTTGTAGGAGAGTATAACTCAAGATGCAAGATGAGTTTACAGGCCCGATGCTAAAGTTCCAAACTATTTGATATGTTACTCGTACAGAAATCCCTCCTGGCACTCTGCTATTTCACTTGTCATCAGCCCTAGTACAAAGATCCTTGGTAAAGGTCCTGGGGTGGATTTCACAAAGATAGTCCTAACTTAGGACTAGTCCTAGGCAATGCTAAGAGATAGGACCAGTCCTAAGTTAGGACCAGTAACTCATCCTAACTTAGGACCAGTCCTATCTCTTAGCATTGCCTATGACTAGTCCTAAGTTAGGACTACCTTTGTGAAATCCACCCCTGGCTACTAGAAGTTCAATAACTTATATCTAAATATTAATTTGGTGTTTACCCATATGCACAGATGTGTGCTAGGCTAGCACTGTATACTCAGTTCTGTGGACAAAAAAACCACTAGACAATTACTCGGATGAGATTCGAACCCACGACCTTTGCAATTCTAGAGCAGTGTCATACCAACTAGACCACTGAGATTGCGCAGGAGGCAGTTTGAACCCTATGTTTAGCAGCAGGTACTGCAAATAATTCTTTCAAATTCAACATCACAGAGATGGAAAAGAGGTTATGGAGTGGACCTGTTAGTATCACTGGCCATTCGCAAACAAATGAATAAATAAAAATGTGTTTGATTGGTGAATGACTATTTTTCAAAATTTGCCTCTTCAAGAGAATAATGTCACAGTCCTATTAATGCATGTGATTTTTCTTTCTTTCTACAGTTTATCATCGTGTTTGCCTTTTTTGATTACCATTCCCCTGTTGTTGGGGATTATACTTTTCCATCTTGGGCCGACGGAGTAGGATGGTGTCTTGTTAGCTTTTCCATCTTTTTCATATTCACATACGGGATATACCACCTGCTTGGTGAAAAGGGAACACTCATTGAAGTAAGTAATCAATTGTGTTATTCATTAATATTTCCAATTTCCTTTATGGAGAGAAAATACTGTCAACTGAAAAAAAAGTTTGTATAAATCTTAGGAGCCTTTATGAAAACTTAATTTTAACTTCTGCAATACACGATGCATATTACATTATAAATCATTCTCAATGTTTTCCCTCTTTTTTTTGCAGCGTTTAAAAATGGCTATCCAACCGCATGCGCAGTGGGGTCCAGCACTCAATGTTAACAGATTACAGGCTGGTTATGCACTGATGCCAGGCCATGAGCAAGCTGGTTCCGGCAATGAATCCAATATGATTTCAGCTCCAGGAGCTGGGACAGAAGATTATGATTTTCACCATCCTAAGGAATTTGAAACGGGGGTGTAATTCCGACAGACACAAAAAACTGTTTTATTTTAAGGCCCTACTCTTGACTAAACTATTCTAAAATACAATCATTCTTTGAATTGAAGTTGAGTTAACAAAACAAGAAAACATTTACAAAACAATGATGTTATTCTTATGTTTGTCAGTCCATTCAATTTGATTAGTTTTTATTTTGTTTTACAAGAAAAATAAGATGGAACAATTTATATCATTCTGATCATAATGAAACAGTATAACTTATCAGGAATTGTAAGTGTAAAACTTGGTAGTGTTAAAACTGTAACTTGAGTGTTTTTGAAAGTAGTGAATTGTTTTCTAGTGTTAGTTATTTCTGAATAGTTATATCAATACCGGTAGTTTTGTCATGATTGATAAATAGACTAGTTATGCTATTAATTTATTCGGACTAGAGTAGAGTACAGTAACTTAAGGGTGGCAGGTGTAGAAATAGCTAGTGCTTATAAACGTTTGAGTATATTTTGAATTAATCAGTATTAACCTTCAACTGTTTAAATTCCTCCTGAATTATTAAGCTATCTATCACCCCTTAGTTAAACTTTTAGAAAACAATTGTATTTACAAGCCTCACCTAATTGATTGATCTTAATTTTCTGAGTTTTGCCTGCTTCATTCGTGTATATTACTTGCTGTGAACTTGGTTTATGGGAAGGTAAATGTTTGGTAATCACTCATAAACCATTGTGAGAAACTATTCCCTCTGAAGTGGCGTAGTTTTCAAGAGAGAACTAACTTTCCCTGAATTTGATTTCGAGACCTCAGATTTAGAGTTTGAGGTCTCGAAATCAAGCATCTGAAAGCACACAACTTTGTGTGACAAGGTTTTTTTTTTCTTTCATTAATATCTTGCAACTTCGACGACAGACTGAGCTCAAACTTTCAGAGGTTTGTTATTTTATCCATATGTTGAGATACACCAACTGTGAAGACTGGTCTTTGACAATTACCAGTAGTGTCCAGTGTCTTAAAAATTATTGAAGTTATTATGCCCCAAGATTTGAATCTGAGAAGCATAACTGTCAAAAACTTTTCTCAGATTGTGTTTTCCACTGAGGGAGACAACCTTTCCCTGACAACCTTTGAAATTAAATTTTCATAGGTTAGTTTTTTTGGGTATACATTTCTATTAAAACAAAAGACCAGCTGAAAAAAAAATTAGGAAAAAGTTACCTTTAATATGTTTTTTTTTTATCTTTAACTTTCTTTCGCACTGTATTTTAAAACTGTTTTTTAACCGCTGCATTTTGTCTTGGTTTATTTTTTCCTGAGTTTTACTGGGTTTTTGTTTGTCAAGATGATTTGTAAGGTATTTTACTTATGTAATAATTGTTATGTTCATTGACTATAAATATTAAAGTTGGTAATTTAAGAAGGTATTTGTGTCACTGATTCATCAAGAAAGGTAAACAATAAAGAAATTTATATCGAGGAAACCTACAAATTTGAGTCACTGTGCTATCAGTATTATTAGACTGTCACACTTACATTTCATCGCGCTAGTTCCCCCTAGTACCTATAACGATATAGGACTAAACTTCTATTTTAAGCAGTCTAGGGACTAGTACTGTAGTAGGCCCCTACACTACGTACTGTAGGGGAAGTAGTAGTACCAGCACGTAGCACTACTTTACTGTAGAACCTTATTACTTACGAGTCATAGCATAGTTAGTGCAATCTAATATAAATGGCATATTGGACAAGCATTCTACTTAACTACAGCCATAGAGCAAGGAACAGCCATGACACACGTCATTCCGTTGGTAATGACAACTTTTTTTTTTTTTCTTCTTTTGGTTATATTTTCTATGTGTCTTTTAGGGATATTGGAGTGGTCAAATTTTACAGGTTACATACGGGATACCTAGGCCCTGCATAAAGTAAGTAGTTACCAAATGATTTGATTCTGAAGCACCTGTTTAAGCTTGTCTTCTTGCAATCTTTCTTTGACAGCTGGAACCTGCAGGCCACATGCGTTTGTTTGTTGACATTACAACTTGAAGGGCGCCTCCAAGAGGACGTATTGTTTGGATGACGTTTGACGTTGACTATCGTCTTCGGCTGCAGCTACGTCTAGATCAGCGCGTCTGTCAGTGTTGAAGAATAGGCAGACGCGCGCGATCTAGCCGTAGCTGTAGCCGAAGTCGCCGTTTCGGACACGGCCTAACATCTACCGTTGACTATGAGTTGACGCAAAAATAGTATCTTTGGTTGTTGACGTCAGACGAAACTTCTAGCCTGCCGGAGGGGGCGCTATATAAGGTGACCGTTAAAGAAACAAGTGCCAGAATGTTGTCCGTGAAAACAAGTGTCAGAATGTCGTCCGTGAAAAAAACAAGTGTCAGAATGTGAGAGAGCTTGTGTATACACGCTAAGGAGTAAAGTAGAGACACAGTCACACTCGCATCTTTTTCTTTGATATGGACGACGGTAGTAGCTTGTTCGGGTAAGTTTCGAAAACAATAATTCCTCTCATTATAATAGTAGGCTATTGTAACAAATAACAGGCCCATTTTGTGTCACTTTTTTGCAAATTCTGAAAGTGAAATGAAGTTGACGAGTCCGGTCCCGGGACATGCAAGTAAAGTACAACTGCAGGAATGCAGACCTGCAATTAATTACTTGAGATGAGCGTGGAGGTTTGAGAGTAAACTTTCCAAAACCCTTGAGAAAAACATTTCCTTTTGTACTATTTTGAGCAGACTGAGCACGGTTTCACGCGTCTTTTACTTTGGCCATTTCATATTATTCAATAATTTTATGAAAGAAAATAGAATACAAACGACATTTACAATTTAACTCTTGAAGTCATGAATGCAGATGTCGAGTTTCATACTGAACCTGTTCGTCCTTTTTGTCTTCGTCTTTCGCGCTCGACTATAGTCCCTCTCCTCCCTGCGCCATTGGGCCAATTTGTTGGTATTTACTAAAAATGGACATGGATATTAACATGCGCTTAATATTGTTTGTGTGTCCACTGGCAGCTGCACCTACTCCCCGTTTTAATGCAATTGCAAACGTCCAAGAGTCACTCGGCAGCACCGCAGGCAGTAGTACTAGTAGACGCAAAGCATTGTCACACCAACCCATGGATGGCATGGCAGCCCACAAGGCAAGCCCAGTAGGCCTATAAAAAATGATACAAAAAGGCAAGAGGTCCCTAATATTTTTTTTGCCGACCAAAGTAGTGTTTTTGAGCAAGTGAATGTGCGTTTTACACATGTTGGTTGGAAGAGAATGGTCTCTAATGCTGATGAAATGCAAACCAATGGTCCAGTTTGAGTGGAAACATCATCATTTTGTGTGAACTGTGATGAACACGTAGGTTTACTTGGAGGCCTACGCGGCCATTCCACCATGAATATAATGGTTAAATCTAACAAGGGGAGGTAACTGTAACATCTAAAATTGAATTTCTTGTCAACCCCAATTAATATTATTTTACCCATGAGCAGCGTCACTTCCCCCTATATAACTTTTACTTTGACCCGTCAGACGTCCTAATTGATTATCTCATCAAGCAGTCCCGTGTACACACAAACTCAGACCGTTAAAGTTGTATACTGCCCTCTATTGAGCCTAAAATACACAACTTATAATGTTCTTTTACGGTGATTAGTTTCTAAAACGTTTTCTTTACGCCCGATTTCTGCAAACTGCTTGCGCACTATGACGGGTTATTTATCCTACAACAAAACTAATATTTTTGATCGCATCTTGATAAGATACATCTTAGAGTAGCTCCCTGAAAAAGCTAGAGACACTGGATGCAAAATTGAAGATAATTATTTGACACTAATTTTGTGATGTCGCATGTTCTCTTGACTGAGTAACCTGGGATGATGTTATTTTTGTATGTAGAAATAGGTACGGCTTTACTATTTTCTGTCTTACACCTGTAGTTTTGTCCTGTATTTTTAATTTTTGCTTGTTTTTTGGGGTCAGTCTGTTCATAGGCTGGGGAACAAAGGGTGTGCTCCTCCCCCCCCCCCGGACTTAGATGTTGCCTTTTGTTTAAAGTTTCACCTTTTAATCTCAGTCTTTTATATTTACAATAATTTTGACCTATTACTCTGTATTATACACTATTTTCAACATTTCTATCTATCTATCTAGAGTGGTATGAGAACATAAATTTCACTTTTGGGTAAAGTTATAGTTTATGACATCTAATTGTTGGCTTCAAGTCTGAAAACCTTTACTGATTATGATTCTATGAAGTCCACACTAAAACCGTTTTATTTTTCTGGGAATATTTTCCTCTAAAATGAAGTCATAATGCAAAATTAAGGACATTTTTTACATGCTGAACATTGTGCATGTTATGTTTATCAATAATTTCCTCTTAACACACTAATTAAAGGATCTGCCTATATACATTTAATTTGCAATGCCTAAAAATTAATGGCAATACAAACTAATGTGGTTAGAAATACAGCAGCTTTGAATAGTGTAATGCACTTTGAGATTCGAAGTACTGTGGTTATGGGAAACAAGCAACATCTCCTGCGTATACCTCATGTGAATTGACTAGTATACTGAAGTATATACTGAAGTATACTGAAGAGATCCTTGATGCATTGTGAATACCTTTTTGTCCCCTTTAAAATGAAGTCATAATGCAAAATTGCTGAACATTTTGCATGTTTATCACTATTTCCTCTTAACACACACTAATTAAAGGGTCTGCATACATTTAATTTGTAATGCCTGAAAATTAATGGCAATACTAACTAATGTGGTAAAGAGCACAGCAATTTTGGATAGTGTAAGATTCGAAGTGTTGTAGTTATGGGAAAATGATTTCACTTTTGATCCCCAAAATTACCGTGCTAACTCTACTCAGATTATATTCCTAGCCTCTGTAAGGATTTCCCGCGTGGACTTACTCGGACAATAGTGAAATTTTATAGCCAGTGCAACCAGCCACTAAGTTCACACTATTGCGACAGGTGCCCCTCCCATATCTTTTTTTCATAAAAGCTCCTCCTTTTAGAGAGCCTTCGTGGCTCCCAGGCGCTGAGTAACAGCATTGTATTTATTGTAAGATGAATTATTGTTATCGAAATTTGGCAAGGTGTTTGTTTAGGTACGTAGTTCAAGTCATGGTGGGCAAGTGGTTTGCAGAAATTGGACGTGAAGTAAACGTTTTAAAATAATTATTCACTTTTTGAAAATCTTTAGTGTAACGTCACTGCATAAAATTGGTTGGCTTTGGTTGGTTAATAAAAATGGTTGATTAATAAAAATGGTATCTTAAAGCCACTTTCTGAACAGAACACAAATTAAAAGTTAAGATTTACAAATAACTTATACACTCCTACGTACCTCATGTGAATTGAAGTATACTGAAGTATACTGAAGAGACCTTTAATGCATTTGGAACACTTTTTTGTCCACAAATAAATGTCGACGCTAATTTTTCCGGACCACGGTGAAAGTTGAATCTTTACCCCTTCAACCCCAACCTCTTAGACCCTTATGGGGTTCGGCGGGATTTCCTTTCCCGACAATTTGGACACACAACTGAGACCGTTAAAACTGTATACTGCCCTCTATTGAGCTTTGCTACGCCACTTATAATGTCTTAACCGGTGATAGTTTTTGTTTGAAGAATAATGAATGAACATAATAGCAACAAGACAGGGAATAATACAAATAGTAAGCATTTGTTCGTTAGCAAAACATTTTATCAGTTCTCTATATTTACGAAATAAATAGTTGACATCACCTCACATGATTAATTATTGTATTTGTAAACAACACACATTACCTTCGATATTACTCTAAACTAAAATTAATCCAAAACATCATCATCATCAATCTGTATTATGTTGGCGCAAATTGATTTGATATTTGTTTTGCTAGTAATTGTCAATTAATATACAATACGTTTAGTTATACTGCTTATTTAGTATGTGCAAGTTGTAGACCAGGGCCCAAATGCCATGGCTCTGCTTGCCGTAAAGCACAGAATCGGCGCTTACGAACATGTTTTTGTTAAAAATCTTTAAGTGACCCATTGTATAAATAAAACTAAAAGACTCAAAGTGGGAAGAGACAGTTGAAATGAGTAACAGTGAAAATCAAAAGATTTTTGTTTGTTTTTAATCCTAAGTTGACCCCTGGTAGACCAAAAATACACACACAAAAAAGGGAACGACAAAATTAAATTAATAATAATACAATCCCCCCTAAAAAAATTATTGTTTTTAAATCATAAAATGGCCCCTGGTAAACAAAAACAAAACACAAAAAGTGGGAAAAGAAAGTTGAAAATAATAGTAATGAAAACCAACCCCCCCATAAAAAATAAATAATAATAAGAATAATTGTATAATAATAATTGAAATAATAAAGTTTGTTAAAAAGGGGAAAAGAAATATGAAATTAATAATTAAGTAAATCCACGAAAATCTAAAAAAAGAAAAAAAGAAAAAAAGAAAAAGAAACAAAACGGAAATCCAAAAATAAAACTTCTTATTGAACTTAATAATAATGAAAATCCAAAAAAACAAATTGTCTCCTTTTTTTAATCGTTGAAACCAAATTATGAAAATCCCCCCCCCAATTAATTAATACTTTCAATCGTAAAGTGACCCCTTGTCGACCATAAATACACTCTAAAAAGGAGAAGACAAAATTGAAATAATTAATACTGAAAATCACCCAATTTTTTATTTGTTAATTTTTTTAATTTAAAGTGACCCCTGGTAGACCATAAATACACCCTAAAAATGGGAAAGAGAAGGTTGAAATAATTAATACTGAAAATCCCCCAATTAATTATTTTTTGTTTTTAAATCGTAAAGTGACCACTAGTAGACCAAAAATACACCTTAAAAAGGGGGAAAGAAAGTTGAAGTAAATAACACTGAAAATCCCCCATTTTTTTTCAATCGTAAAGTGATCCCTTGTAGACCATAATACACTCTAAAAAGGGGAAGACAAAATTGAAATAATTAATACCGAAAATCACACAATTTTTTATTTTTTAATTTTTTTAATTTAGAAGTGACCCCGGGTAGACCAAAAATACACACAAAAAAGGGGGAAGAGAAAGTTTAAATAATTATACTGAAAATCCCCCAATTAATTATTTTTTGTTTTTTTTTAATTCAGAAGTGACCACTAGTAGACCAAAAATACACCTTAAAAAGGGGGAAAAGAAAATTGAAATAAATAACACTGAAAATCCCCCATTTTTTTTTTAATCGTAAAGTGACCCCTTGTAGACCATAAATACACCCTAAAAAGGGAAGACAAAATTGAAATAAATAATACTGAAAATCTCCCTTTTTTATTTTTTATTTTTTAAATCGTAAAATTACCCCTTGTAGACCATAATTACACTCTAAGAAGGGGAAGACAAAATTGAAATAAATAATACTGAAAATCCCCCTTTTTTATTTTTTATTTTTTAATTTAAAAGTGACCCCTGGTAGACCATAAATACACCCTAAAAAGGGGAAAGAGAAGGTTGAAATAATTAATACTGAAAATCCCCCAATTAATTATTTTTGTTTTTAAATCGTAAAGTGACCACTAGTAGACCAAAAATACACCTTAAAAAGGGGGAAAAGAAAGTTGAAATAAATAACACTAAAAATCCCCCATTTTTTTTCAATCGTAAAGTGACCCCTTGTAGACCATAAATACACCATAAAAAGGAAAGACAAAATTGAATTAATTAATACTGAAAATCACCCAATTATTTTATTTTTTAATTTTTTTAATTTATAAGTGACCCCTGGTAGACCATAAATACACCCTAAAAAAGGGAAAGAGAAGGTTGAAATAATTAATACTGAAAATCCCCCAATTAATTATTTTTTGTTTTTAAATCGTAAAGTGACCACTAGTAGACCAAAAATACACCTTAAAAGGGGGAAAAGAAAGTTGAAGTAAATAACACTGAAAATCCCCCATTTTTTTTTCAATCGTAAAGTGATCCCTTGTAGACCATAATACACTCTAAAAAGGGGAAGACAAAATTGAAATAATTAATACCGAAAATCACACAATTTTTTATTTTTTAATTTTTTTAATTTAGAAGTGACCCCGGGTAGACCAAAAATACACACAAAAAAGGGGTAAGAGAAAGTTTAAATAATTATACTGAAAATCCCCCAATTAATTATTTTTGTTTTTTTTTTAATTCAGAAGTGACCACTAGTAGACCAAAAATACACCTTAAAAAGGGGGAAAAGAAAATTGAAATAAATAACACTGAAAATCCCCCATTTTTTTTTTTAATCGTAAAGTGACCCCTTGTAGACCATAAATACACCCTAAAAAGGGAAGACAAAATTGAAATAAATAATACTGAAAATCTCCCTTTTTTATTTTTTATTTTTTAAATCGTAAAATTACCCCTTGTAGACCATAATTACACTCTAAGAAGGGGAAGACAAAATTGAAATAAATAATACTGAAAATCCCCCTTTTTTATTTTTTATTTTTTAATTTAAAAGTGACCCCTGGTAGACCATAAATACACCCTAAAAAGGGGAAAGAGAAGGTTGAAATAATTATACTGAAAATCCCCCAATTAATTATTTTTTGTTTTTAAATCGTAAAGTGACCACTAGTAGACCAAAAATACACCTTAAAAAGGGGGAAAAGAAAGTTGAAATAAATAACACTAAAAATCCCCCATTTTTTTTCAATCGTAAAGTGACCCCTTGTAGACCATAAATACACCATAAAAAGGAAGACAAAATTGAATTAATTAATACTGAAAATCACCCAATTATTTTATTTTTTAATTTTTTTAATTTAAAAGTGACCCCTGGTAGACCATAAATACACCCTAAAAAGGGGAAAGAGAAGGTTGTAATAATTAATACCGAAAATCCCCCAATTTTTAATTTTTTTTTTTTAATCATAAAGTGACCACTAGTAGACCAAAAATACACCTTAAAAAGGGGGAAAAGAAAGTTGAAATAAATAACACTAAAAATCCCCCATTTTTTTTCAACCCTAACCCTAACCCTAACCCTAACCCTAACCCTAACCATGAAATAATTAATACTGAAAATCACCCAATTTTTTATTATTTATTTTTTAATTTAAAAGTGACCCCTGGTAGACCATAATACACCCTAAAAAGGGGAAAGAGAAGGTTGTAATAATTAATACTGAAAATCCCCCAATTTTTTAATT